>NC_140484.1:147673030-148095530 GCF_964271855.1 Acomys minous | reverse complement strand
CTTGTGGAGGTCAGAGGACAGCTTGTGGGATCTGTGTGGGATCCAGGATCAAACTTCAGTTGTCACACACTGCAGCTTTCCTGGCTGCTCTAATTCACTTTCTATTGCCATGACAAACACCATGACCAGAACCCACCTGAGCTGGAAAGGGTTTATTTGGCTTATATGTGGGTAATGATCCAGATCTATGGTCAGAGGCCAAGGCAGGCCCGGGAGGTAGGTGCTGAGCCAGAAGGCATGAAGGAGTGATGCTTACTGGCTTACCCCCTATGGATTGCGCAGCCTGCTTAGACAATGTGTTGCCTGCATGTATAACTACAAAGCCAGAAGAGGGCACCAGATCTCATTATAGATGGTTGTGAGCCACCATGTGGTTGCTGGGAATTGAACTCAGGACCTTTGGAAGAGAGCAGGCAGTGAGTGCTCTTAACCGCTAAGCCATCTCTCCAGCCCCCCAGCCTGCTTTCTTATACAACTCAGGACCAGCCGCCCAGGAGTGGCACTGCCCACAATGGGCTGGGCCCTCCTCTCTCATTTAGCAACCACGAAAATGCCCCCACTGACTTGCTTTCAGACAGTCTGGTGGAGACATGTTCTCAATAGAAGTCCCTTTTTGTCAAGTTGCCGAGGACACCCGCTGAGCCGCCTCCCTGGCCCCAGCATGAGCTTTGGATCCCCAGTTGTAGCATGCACTAAGGAGGAGCCAGAAATGATGTGGACTCCCTGTGACATAAACGAGAAGGCTGCAGCATAGACTAGTCCAAGGGCACACAGGCTTCCATGGTAGAGCCGGGACTAGAATTAGGCTAACCTGACATCCAGGCAGGTCTTGCTACTATGCCAACCATCTTTATCACCTCCTACCTCAGATAATATGGTCCACACAACCTAGGACCCGCCAGCAGAAGAGACTGGTAGGGAAGGGACACACCACCCTGCTGGAGTCACCTCTCTAGCTGGTTTCCAAACCCCGATGCTTGTGAGTTTCGGTGGCGATTCCATGGTACAAACATGACAGATTGAACCGCTGGTAACTGGTGCTTGAACTGAGCGTCCACCCAGTCACCTGTCCCTGGAGGTCAGAGAGTGGGGAAATGTCTCCAGCTCACCACTTAGGGTCTTTCTGGAAACCAGTCTCACATTTAAGTTACCTAGAGGTCTCCAGTGACCAAGCACCGTCACTAGCATAGAAAAGACACTCTCCCCACTGAAGGGTTCCAAATGTCCTAGAAGCTCTGGGCCAGGACCTGGGTACGGACACCAAACATGAATTTCTTATTTACAGTCGGGTTCTGCCACCTGACTGGTGGGTGACATTAGATTTGTGCCTGAACCCTGTAGTGTCACCATCCTCATCACCATCCTTATTAAAGGGTCCGCCAAGATCTGTATGACATTGCACTTACGTCGTGCCCAGTATACATCGTCTGCTGTGGTTTTGGTTCATTTGTATACTGCATGTGGCATGTTTCTCATGTGTCTGTTCCAAGTGGGTCTTGGGGATGGCGTTGGGAGTGGGGGCTTGAAGTCTAGACTGAGCATAATATAACTCAGAGTGCTAGACTGTTCCCCACACTGGCAAGCACTTCCCTCGAGTCGCTGTCTGAGAGCCACAACCCTGTACCCAGTGCTGCGCCGGAGCCTGGTTCTGTGCATCCTCCCTAGGAGCCACCAGCATCTCCCTAATGAGGAAAGAGCATGTGGGTGAACAGCACCTTGTTGTGGATCAACTGGAATATTCCATTTGCCTGGTATGTGATCTGCCCTCCTGACAAGACAGGATATTAAGGGCAGCAGAGATCAGAGCAGGAAGGCGGTCAGAGACTAAACCATGGATCTCAATTTTACCCTGAGGGAGACGGAAGCCATTAAAAGATTTCATGCCGGGGAGACACCAGGCCAGGTTTACATTCACTTTGCTCCTGGGGCAGAACATGAGGTAAATGCAGAGCAAAGCTTGGACTGTGGCTCCCTTGGTTTTCAGGCTAGTTGTTGAGGATATTGAACAATGTCCTTGGCCTCTCTCTGTGGAAAGATGGTCGCTGCCCCTTCCCTGGTTATCAAAACCAAACCAGACCAAACAAAAAAACCACTCCCTCCAGACCTCGTGAAACATCCCTTGGGACACTGTCATCCAGATGGTAGCCACTGATTTTGAGACACATGACAACAGAGGCAAGGTGACCATATTAGTTACTTTTCTCATTGTTTTGACAAAACACCTGTCGGAAACTAGTATTTTGGCTTTTTGTTGTCATTGTCGGTTATTGTTGTCATTGTTGGTTGTTGTTGGCATTGCCAATTGTTGTTATTGTCATTGTTGGTTGTTGTTGTCATTGTTGGTTGTTGTCATCATCATTGTCAATTGTTGTTATTGTCGTTGTTAGTTGTTGTTGTTGGTTGTTATTGTCATCATTGTTGGTTGTTGTCATTGTCATTGTTGGTTGTTGTTGTTATTGTTGGTTGTTGTCATTATTGTTGGTGGTTGTTGTCATCATTGTTGGTTGTTGTTGTTGTCATTGTTGGTTGTTGTTGTTGTCATTTTCTGACAGAAGCAACTTAAAGGAGAAGGGATTTACAGCTCACAGTTCAGAGGCTCCAGACCATGTTTGTTTGGTCCTTTTCATTGCAGCAGAACAACATGGCGGTCGGAGTGTGTGACAGAGGCTGGTCTTCACTTCTTAGTGGGCAGGACTGGGGTGTGAGGGAAAGCCTGGAACAATACACACTTTCCAAGGACATGCAGAGACCACTAAGGCCCCTTCCTAAATGTCCACAACCTCCCAAAGCAGCACCAATAGCTGGGGACCAGGTGCAACATGTGAACCTTGTGTTCAGTGTATATTCAGGCCCGAACAGTGCCCCTCAGTGAATGGAGCAAGACGTACTGAGGTTGCTGTGAGGGCACTAACTCACTGTCAGTGAGTTTTAGGAGTTGGAAATGACCTAAAAGGAAGGGTCTCTATGATGTCACCAACTTTTCCTGAATTCGAGGCTTGCTGAGCTGGGTGCTAGGCAGGGAATAAGGGGACATGGGTGAGGAGAAAACGGCTGTGATGAAGATTCCTTTGATACGGGCTACAAGATGTTGAGGGTGATGGGAAAGCACCTCTGTGATTTGCAGTAGTCTAAAGTTCAGATCCCTAAGTGAGCTTGTCTGATCCAATGAGTTGAAGCAACAGTGCTTTGGGCGTGATGTGGCACCTCATGCTGGGGGTACACGAAGGGGGAAACTGCTCACAAAGTGGCTGGGGGAACAAGAAGAGAGAGGCCAATGTCCTGCAAGCTCTTTCAAGCACAAACTCCCCAAGCATCAAATGGCCGCCAGACAGGCCACGCACCTCTGAAAGCTGAGCATTCCACCTCTGGTAACACCAAGATAGGGACCAAGCCTTTGACACGCGGACCTTTAAAAAATCTCCCTCATGCAAACTCTGACAACCCTCGAACTTCCATTTTTCCTTCCTTTCTCAGCTCAGCATCATTAATCAGGGAGGGTTTGGGAAGGTGAGCTCCTATAGCATTTCTTATACTTTATGCTGCCCTGCTAGCTAAGTCATTGCATAAGGAAGTCATTGGTTATGGGAGCTGTTTATACACTAGAAATGTCATCACAGGATGTCATCTGTCTTTGTCACTGCTGCATCCTTTAGTCACTCATACAATGGATGATTTATTGAGCACTGTCTTATTTACTTTCTATTGCAGTGCAGAGACACCATGACCAAGGCAGCATTCAAAACAAACAAACAAACAAACAAACAAAAAACCCTTTAATTGTGGGCTTGCTATAGTTTCAGAGGGTGGGCCCATGACCACCATAGCAGGGAGCAAGGCAGCAAACAAGCAGGCATGGCGCTGGAGCAGTAGCTGAGAGTTTACATCTGATCCTCAACTATGAGGCAGAGAAAGATCTAACTGGAACGGTATGGGCTATAAACACCTTGAAGTTCACCCCCAGTAACACACCTCTTCCAGGAAGGCCACACCTCCTCTTAATCCTTCCTAAACAGTTTCACCAACCAGGGGCCAAGCGGTCAAACATGTGCGGATATGGGTCTGTTCTCATTCAAACCACTACAAGCACCTACTGTGAATTTCCCACGGGCCTGGCAGGTGGTCATTTCTCTGTAGGCATCTGTTGACTGAGTGGTAGTGCAATGAAGGGCAGAAGAAGACTTTCTGTGCAAAATCGGAAGGAGCCAACGGTATAGTAGATTGGGGCCAGCACCTCTGATTCAGCCCCTCCACTGTGTCTTCCAGTCCCTCCCCGGGAAGGTCTCCAAGGCCATCCTG
Organism: Acomys minous; assembly: GCF_964271855.1. Lineage (NCBI taxonomy): Eukaryota > Metazoa > Chordata > Mammalia > Rodentia > Muridae > Acomys > Acomys minous. The sequence goes on along the minus strand of NC_140484.1, from coordinate 148,091,234 downwards.
GCTGGTGCTGCTTCTACATGAGAGGGGACCCTCCCCAATTACTAGGTTGCTGTATGACTGATTCTGATTGTCAGCTTGATTGAATCAAAGAGGCCTGAAGATCAGTAAGGCTGGATGTCTCTCCCCAGAAATGATTAGACCATGAAGGTTCTGACCTAACGAATGACTTAATCCATAGAAGCATATACCTTAAAGTATATATTCATACGTACATACACACTAACATGCATTGGGTGTAACTTTAGGTAAATATAAAATAGTGTGATTCTGTGCGTCTCTATCAAACAACCTCAGTGTGATTCATCCTTCTTATGTGTTAACCTCCCTCCCTTCTCCCCGGTTGGAGCCCCCTCCCCATTATCCTGTGTCTCGGGAGCTTGCAGTGTGACCGCCAGCTTCATGTTCCTGCTGCCGTGCTTTTCCCTGCCACAGTAGACTGTGTCCCCTTGGAACTGTGAGGTGGCACAAACCCTTTCTCTCTGACATTGCTTTGGCCAGGTATTTAGATGCTTTGGCCAGCATACATTTAGAAATGTATAAAGTAACCAAGACCTTGGACTTAGGTGGAAAGTCAGAAGCCAATGGTTCTAAACAAAGAGGAAAGATATTAATCCTCTCCGGTCCATGGGTTTGCTTTCCCTGGTTCCACTTACCAGGGTCAGACATGATCTAAAAATACAAATGGAAAAATTGAGAAACAACCCATACATTTTAACAACTGTATATAGTGCATTATTCTGATTTTTCTTATGCTACTAGTGTGCCAAATCTATAATAAATTTTTACTGTAGATGAACATGCGTAGAGAAGTCACGGTGTGTATAGGCTTAACTGTCATCTGTGATTCCAGGCACTGACTGAATATTAGACCATACTCCCCTATAGATCCGTGATATGGGGGGACTAACAACACCTAACTGGATAGTTCTGTTCACTAATTTTCCTCACCATTGTAATAGAATACTTAACAGAAGCAACTTTAACAGAGGTTTCTTTTGGCTCATGGTTCAGATGTGTAGACCGTCATGGCAGGGACAGTGTGGTGGCTGGAGCATTTTGGTCCATGGTGGCAAATGCTTGGGGCTGGGCACATCATTCCTCACCCTAGCACTGGATGCCAATGATGAGATCTTCAAGGCCTGCCCCAGGGAGCCACTTCCAACCCCCCCGCAGGGGGACACCCCCCATGTCCCAAAGGTCCCATAGTCCTTCCGAACAGCACTGGCAGCTGGGGACCGGTAGGGGACGTTTCAGATTCAAGTCATGACAATCGTCGGTTGGAGAACTGTGACAGCGTCTGTTAGGAGGCACCATGATCTGGCAACCATTTGTTAAAGCACCTCCTTGAGGCTCAGGTTTGCCTCTTGCCTGCTGGTGGCCATGAAGTTAGTTTACCCCTTTTTCTAGCCAATCCTTCAATTTGTATTGATTGTTAAAACAAACAAACAAACAAACAACTTACTGTTTCTTGAGCCAACTATCCTACCTCAGGATTTCATATTCCTAAGTATTCCAATGAGGCCATTACAAATAACTGGGTAGGGCTGGGGAAAATTTCTCAGCTGCACAAACATGATTAGATTCTCCAGCACCCATGTAAATGCCCAGTGGGCATGGCAATACACCTGTAATTACAGTGCACTGACACCAGAGATGGTAGATTCCCCAGAACAAGACTAGCTGTACCTGTGAGCTGTGGGTTTTATTGAGAGATTCTGTCTCAATGAATAAAGGTGGAGAGGGATTGAGGATGATTCCCTATGTCAGCCTCTGGCTAATACACACACACACACACACACACACACACACACACACACACACACACATACACACACACGCCACACACAATCTAGGAACGCATCAATAGAAAAATAGTTATAATCCAGTGTAGACTATCAGACAACACTGAGACTAAAGCTGATGCAGGGATAGGTTATTATGTGGGAAATGTATGTGTTTAAGGTTTTCTACAATGAAATTTTAGAATCTGCTTATGTCCTCAGGGCAGTTTTGTAAACACGTGCTGGTGTATTGACAGAGGTGGGAAGAGAAATGGACATGTTGATGAAATGTATGAAATGCCAGATTTTAAATGTATTTTTGTGTAAAATGGAGTTTGCTTTAAAACAAAACATTTTTAAAAGCAAGGTTGTTTGTATAGTAAATTAGAAAACAAAAGACTGTCTCCCAGGCAGTCAGATAAAGGAAGAGAGGGCCCATAGAGCAGCTGTGTTTGTGCCACATTAAAAGTTGTGTGCACGCTGTCAAAGCCTTCTGTGAGGTGAGCTGGGGGAGGTGTGTGGTGAGGGGGGGGGTATGTGTGGTGGTGGTGGGGTATGTGTGGTGAGGGGGGCACTAGAAACACTTCAGAGGAAGCCTGTGAGGAGAGAACCTGGCTCTTGTTTTCCCCAGAAAATGTCCTTCTTTCCCAGATGGTTCCCTTTGATTTCCTTTTTATTGATTAGAGCTTAACTGTATTCAAAGGCCGCAGGAGAGGATTTGTGGTTTGCTTTTTCTCCCCCCCCTTTCCTCCCCCCACCGCCCACCCCAGTGGAGAGTTGTGACATTCACACAGACCGGCTGTGGGAAAGCTGGCAGGGTGGGCCTGGAATCATTTGAGTAATTTACAGACTGTCTATTTTGGGTCTCCCTAGCCCACCCCACGTGGCGCTACTCAATTAAGCTCATCAGCCTTTTATAAAAAAAGGAAATGAGGCTTATTTATTTGTGACATCTCCTCAAAAAGGAAAAAGAGACAAATGATTCTCCCACCTAGTTCCTCCCCCCGGCCCCCCCGACACCCCAACCTCCCCTCCAGTCTTCTGAGGCTGGAATGTACTGGTGACTGAGTGCCTTGCTCATTTCCCCTCTGGGATCATGATGTGACCCTGGTTCTGTCTCCACTTAGGGAACTGTGTGGCTTGTTCTCAGGATCACCCCAGTTGGGGTGGTGTGAGTTCTGTTTGACTTACAGTGCAGTCACATTCTCACAGATCCACTGTGAATTAAAAATGTCAAAAGCTGAAAAGCGTATTTCACCCTCCCACTGTAGTCTGCATCCTCATTAACCCCCCTTGGTGGTGAAGGCCTGATCCTCAGTGGGGTGCTGTTGCGGGGTGACAGGGTGATCCCGCCTTTCAGTGGGAAATAGCAGGGGGTCTTTAGGTCACAGGGGACATGTCATTAAAGGGACCCTGGCCATTTCTCCTCCTCTCTTTTGCATTTTGTGTCTGTGTGGCCCAGAGAAAGAGCTACGGCAGTTGTACTTTGGGTTTCATTCATTCTATCTTTTTGTTTGTTTTTAGAGACAGGGTCTCTCTGTGTAGCCCTGGCTGTCCTGGACTCGCTTTGTAGACCTGGCTGGGCCTTGAACTCACTGTGATCCACCTGCCTCTGCCTCCCGAATGCTGGCATTAAAGGCGTGTGCCACCCTGCCAGCCGCTTTGGGTTTCAGATGAGTGTGTTTATTAAGCTATGGAAAGCCTGGGGGCAGCAGGCAGCAGCTAAGCAGAATAGCAAGACATCAAGTCGGGCAGGCACGTCTGACATCTGACAGAGATGCCTCAGAGAACAAACAAGGTAACACCCCCAGCTCCCGAGCATCCAGCAGAAATACACTGGGGAAGAAGTGGTCACCTGGTCTCTGAAACTGGTACCTCTGGGGTCCAGCCTCCGGCTTCCATCCCCACCATAAGCATTTTTATACTGTAGGATGGACAATAGTGACCTTCACAGAAGATGGCATGCTATCCTACTGTTCTCAAGGGCACAATGTTTTTAGCCCCTTAACTGTCTGCTGCTCTCTGCCCTCCCCTTATAGAATTAATGGGGAGGGGGAAGGCAGCCTGCCCCAAGACTTTGGAGGACAGTTTGAGACCAACATGATTGGGTCTGAAATGGAGGAGGTGCCACGAAGTCCCATTGTGATATGCCTCCTCATGGCAGGCCCAGAGCAAAGGGGCCAGCATGTGGTGCATTGTAACCCTATGCATCCTATTTTCTTTATAAGTTGATAGCCTCGGGCTTTAGTTAGAACAACAGAAATGTCACCTGACCTCCCAAACATCACAGTTTTTTGGGTTTTTTTGTTTTTATCACAGCACACGTGTGGACTAGTGTTTCCCCTTGTCCTTGTCTGGGTGTTGGAAGCTCTGTTTGCTGCTCACAACATTGCAAGAAAGAAAGTACACGTTCCTCCCCTCCCTAGCTTGGGCAGTGATCAAAATACTGCATTCAAAGACAACATGGAAAAACGAAACCCCAAATGGACTCATTGTAAGTTAGGGACTGTCCACATCAGCAGGCTACATATGTCCCAGGAGAGCTATGAGTGCAGCCTGACACATTTGTAAATGGTAACGTCTTGTCATCATTTCAAAAGCTTGGACACTCCCAGTCTCTGTAGGCGGAGACGGATGAGGGTCACCCTGGCCTTTGCGGAGAGCATGAAGGCATCCAGCAAGGACAGGGTGCCACAAAACACAAAGCAAGGTCATGCGGTGATGGTGGGACCAGATTATTTTCAGTTGGTTGGGAAGCTTGGGTGAGGTGACGTCTGGATTTCTCTGGAAACCATGGAACTCCAGCACCAGCCATTCTCTCATGTTTCCTTTGCTCATTCTCTGTGTTTCTATGTCTGTCTGTCTGTCCATCCGTCCATCCGTGTGTGTGTGTGTGTGTGTGTGTGTGTCTGTGTGTATGTGTGTGTCTGTCTGTGTGTATGTGTTTGTCTGTCTCTCTCTGTGTCTCTGTCTCTGTCTGTCTGTCTGTCTGTCTCTCTCCCCCTACCCTCGTGTGTGTGTGTGTGTGTGTGTGTCTGTCTGTCTGTCTGTCTGTCTGTCTGTCTTTCTCTCTCTCCCCCACCCCCCTTGTGTGTGTGTGTGTGTGTGTGTGTGTGTGTGTGTTTGTGTGTGTCTGTCTGTCTGTCTGCCTGTCTGTCTGTGTGCTCTCTCTCTGACTCTGTAGCTCTGTGGGAGGGTATGTATATACAACATGTCTGTGTGAACACATATACACGGGGCCTGAGGAAGACATCTGTTTGTTTTGCCCTGCTCCCTCACTCTTGGTCTCGTTCCTTTGAGAGGAGATCTCTCACAGAACCTGGAGCAAGGCTGGTGGCCAACAAACCCCAGTGACCTTGTCCCCCTTCCCACCCACACAGCTCTGGGGCTACAGCAGGTCCATGGACACGCCCACTTCTTTTACATGGATGCTGGGGATTTGGCCTCAGATCCTCACACTTGGGCAGCAAGCATTCTTATCCATCTCCCCCAGGCCCAGATTTCTAATTCCTCAATGATTCCTTTAGAATTCTTTATGAAATATCATAATCTTTCCCCCCCAAATATATGTCCCTCTTATTTGAAATGGAGATGGGGTCCTATCTGCTTCTACAGGGGTCCCAAGCACACCCCACTATGCCTAAGTAAGTGGACACTGGTATAGTCCTAGCTTACCAACTCAACAACTTGAAATTGCCGATTTATGAAGGAGAGTCATAATTTATTTTTAAAAATCGAATCTATTAACTATATCAGCTACTTCATTATTAATAGCAAGTCCCTTGGATTTGTGTTGTGAATTTGAGGAATTCAGGACCTGAGCAAGAAAGGACAGTGGGTTAGAGATGAACGCTTCCTGGTTCTATCCATCTACCTTTTGACCAGAGTCACAGCAGTATTTCTCCGCAACAAGATAAGGCAGACAGAATCCTACTTACATGTCAAGACCTGTCCCCAGAGCATCCTTCTCCAAGAAGCCTTGGTGACCACATACTGCTGAAGGTGGGTCAAACTTCAGGCTCACTAGTGTGCCATGGGCCTTATGATGCCTTTTTAAAATGGAAGTTAAACTCATATAATGCTGATGTAGTCATTTAAAAGCCTACAGCTCATTGGGATTGCTGCCCTCAGTGCTGCACAACCGTCATCTCTACCTGATTCCAGAACATTCCACCACTCAGACAAGGCTCTATATCTGTGAAGGGCTCACCCCGCATTCCCCTTCTTCTCAGGTCCTGGAACACACTGCTGTGCTCTCTTTTGCGATGTCATTTCCCTTGTTGCTTGACAGAATACCTGCAAAGAGCCACGTAAGGAAGAAGGGTTATTTGGCTCATAACTTGAGCTTCCAGACAGTCACAGTAGGTGAGGCATGGTGGTGGGAGAGAGAGGCAGCTGGTCACCTTGCATCTACATCCAGGGAGCAGCCAGATGAATCCTGGCCCTCAGTTCACTATCTCCTTTTTCTTTTTTAATTCTGTCTGGGACTCCAGTCCATGGGACAGTGGGCCCCACATTCAGGGTGGGTCTTGTGTCCCCAATTAAACCTCTCTGGAAACACCCCCACAGACACACCTGGAGGTATGCAGAATCAATCTGAGGTGATTTTTAAACTTGGTCAAGTGGACCTTCAAGGTTAACCACCACAGCGTGTACATTTTCTCTCCAGGTTCATCTATGTAGCATATGTTAGCACTTTAGTGTGTGTGTGTGTGTGTGTGTGTGTGTGTGTGTGTGTGAGAGAGAGAGAGAGAGAGAGAGAGAGAGACAGACAGACAGACAGACAGACAGACAGACAGACAGACAGACAGACAGAGGTGGGGAGAGCATGTGTGCAGGTGCATGCACATAAGCAATCAGTGCATGTTGGGAGGTTAGGGGACGTCTTTCAGGAATTGGTTCTTTCCTCCCTGTCATGGGTTTTGGGGATAGAACTGAGGTCCTCAGGTTTTCATAGCAGGTGTCTTTACTCACAGAGCTGCTGTGCCAGCCTTCCTTCCTTCTTGTGGCTGAGGAGCATTTGATTGTATATGTACTCGGTGGTATTTTTCCATTTACTGGTGAACACTGGGTCACCCCACCTTTGGGCTGTTGTGAATAGCACCACCATGAACAGCAGGAGTAGATTTGTTGGGTTCTCTCTGGTTCGTTTGTTTTTGAGGCAGTTTCACCATGCAGTCCAGGTTGGTCTTGAACTCATGAGCCTCCTGACTCCACCTCCTAGAAGCTGAGGTTCCCTCGCCTAAGCCCGGCTTATGGCTAAGTGTTTGTGTGAATATTTGTTTTCTCTGGCAGCAGAATTGCTGGATCCTATGATGGCTGTGTGTCAAAGTGTTGTGTGTATGGGTGCACGTGTATGGTGTGTGTGTGATGTATGTGTACATGTGTGTGTGGTGTGTATGCATATAAGGTCAGTGTTGGAGGGTGTCCCTCAGTCACTTGCCACCTAGTGTTTTGAAACAAAGTCTCCCTAAACCTGGGGCTCACCAATTGGCTGGGCTAGCTAACCAGCAAGCCCCTCGCCTATCCCTGCCTCCCCAGCATCAGGGTTACAGACAAACTGCGCTGTCTGTGCCTTTCATGTAGGTGCTGGGGGGTCCGACGTTGCAAGCACTTCCCCCACCACACCATCCCTGGAGCCGGCGTTGAGACTCAGACTGTTGAGTGTTTTATGTCCCCACCAGCCAGGGTTCCAACTTCAGGACACTATTTCAGTACTGGCTATTTTCTGCTTTTGTGTGTGTGTGTGCATGTGTTTGCACGTGTGTGGGTGTGCTGCAGAGCATCAGGGGATCAGAGGACAACTTGACGGAGTCAGTTCTCTCCTTCCTTGTGGGTTCTGGGCTGTCAGGCATGGCAGCAAGTGCCCTTACCCACCGGACCCTCTTGCCTGTCCTATATTCCTCTTCTGTCTATTCATTTGTTTGGTAGGCCTGCAGTCCTGGTTCTCGGATTTGTTTTGCACCTCTTCTCACCCAGTAGACTGTGTGTGGCTTGCCAGATGTCTATAATTGTACCTTAATTGCCAAGAAGGCCATGCAAGGTTAAATACAGGGGCTGATCCTGCCTCTTGTCTGTCTCATTCATAATCTGAGCTGCTTGGTTTGGATGGATTCTTTCATTTGTAAAGTGCCAGCCTCTAGAAGGGCAGAATAACAGCTGTACAAGGACGGAGCCTGGCCTGTGGTGATGTCTTACTGACAGTTTGCTGTGGTGGTCACGACCGCGACACCCCCTGGGCCGAGGATCTGGGAACTATTGAATGAAGCTCGCTAAGTGACTCATCATGTCCTCTGCTATTGGTCAGTTAGCCTTCTCTCTAGTTGCTCCTCTGCTGCCCCTCAGGCTGCAGATTGATCACTCCAAAGATGAGCAAGCAGAAGAGAGGCAGGATCAATGCGCATGTTCCCCCAGAAAGGATAGGGATGGACGCTGTGATGTTGGTGTGGGGTAGGCATGGGGTGGGCATGGGGGTGGGCATGGGGGGTAGGCATGGGGTGGGCATGGGGGTGGGCATGGGGTGGGCATGGGGTGGGCATGGGCATGGGGGTGGGCATGGGGTGGGCATGGGGTGGGCATGGGGGTGGGCATGGGGGGTAGGCATGGGGTGGGCATGGGGGTGGGCATGGGGGTGGGCGTGGGCATGGGGTGGGCATGGGGTGGGCATGGGGTGGGCGTGGGCATGGGGTGGGCATGGGGTGGGCATAGGAGGTGGGCATGGGGGTGGGCATGGGGGGTAGGCATGGGGTGGGCATGGGGGTGGGCATGGGCATGGGGGTGGGCATGGGGTGGGCATGGGCATGGGGGTGGGCATGGGGTGGGCATGGGGTGGGCATGGGGTGGGCATGGGGGGTAGGCATGGGGTGGGCATGGGGGTGGGCATGGGCATGGGGGTGGGCATGGGGTGGGCATGGGCATGGGGGTGGGCATGGGGTGGGCATGGGGTGGGCATGGGGTGGGCATGGGGGGTAGGCATGGGGTGGGCATGGGGGGTGGGCATGGGGTGGGCATGGGGTGGGCATGGGGGTGGGCATGGGGGGTAGGCATGGGGTGGGCATGGGGGTGGGCATGGGCATGGGGGTGGGCATGGGGTGGGCATGGGGTGGGCATGGGGTGGGCATGGGCATGGGGTGGGCATGGGGTGGGCATAGGAGGTGGGCATGGGGTGGGCATAGGAGATGGGCATGAGGTGGGCATGGGGTGGGCATGGGAGGTGGGCATGGGCATGGGGGTGGGCATGGGAGGTGGGCATGGGGTGGGCATGGGGTGGGCATGGGGGTGGACATGGGGGTGGGCATGGGCATGGGGTGGGCATGGGGTGGGCATGGGGGTGGACATGGGGGTGGGCATGGGCATGGGGGTGGGCATGTGAGGAGAGAGAGAACAGGAAGCTTGAGGCCTACAATTATGAGAGGACAAAAGAACTTTGCTTTATTTAAGACAAGAAATGCCTAAAAGGGGGAATAAGTCACGAAGCTGCCTTGAAGAGTCCAGTCAATGGCCCAGGTGTGAGTGTCATCCTTGAAGGTGACAAGAAGGGCTCAAGAGGTCCCTGGGTACTGAGGGCTCCCGTAACAGCCTCCCTGTCCTCATCCACTCCTATGAGAAAGGCCAAGGCTGAGCAGGGTCCCACGGAGGCAGCCACTGAGCAGCTTGCTAAGACTCCCATGGATGTCTCTAGAATCTGGCTATACTGCATCCCAGCCTTTGTTTTGTTCTTTAAACATACCGAGTTTATTTGTTCATGTTCAGGCAGCTTGACTTAGGGAGCTATTAACCCCTCCCACCACCTCTCCAGCTTCACATGCAAGGCATCACGAGCTGGTAGATTTTAGAAGAAAGGAGGGAGGCGTTGTTCTGGCTTAGGGAAGAGGAAAGAAAAGGAGGGTCTGATGGCTTCCCCCTAGCCCGATGGCTTCCCTTGTGGAGTGTCAGCATTACTCACAGGAGCATGGGCCCACCTGCAGGGTTGGATACTAAGGATGATGTGCCTTCCAGGCCCCTGAGGACCAGCAGGAGGCCACTAGCTACTTCATCAAGGACCCTGAGCTTCTCTTAGGACTCACAGCACTCAGTCAGCATTCCTGACTTGAAAGTCTGACCCTCCAGGGCAGGAAAAACCTGAAAGGGCAAAGGTAACCAGGTGGGACATAATGACAAGGACAAGTCTCACCAAAGCGTAGTGTGAGCTGTTAAACTGACACTTCTTTTCAGTGCTGAAGTAGAGCCTTTATGCTTGCTAAGCAAATGTTCTACTGTTGAACTGCATCTCCAGCATCATCAGAGACTCTGTGTGTGTGTGTGTGTGTGTGTGTGTGTGTGTGTGTGTGTGTGTGTTTACATGTTTGTGTGGGTATTCACATGTTTATAGGTGTATACATGCTCGTGTATATATGTTTGCTCGTATGGGTGTATACATGTTATATGTATGTGTATGTTTGTGAGTATGTACAAGTTTGTATGTATATGTATGTTTATTTTGTGGGTGTGTACATGTTTTGTAGGTGTTTGTGTGCAGACATGTTTGTGGGTACCCATTGTTTGTATATGTCCATATTTCTGTATATGTGCATATGTGCCTGTTTATGTGTGTGTGTACATGTTTGTGTTGGTGAGTACCAAATATTTTTCTCATTCCACCTTCTGTTTTAGATAGAACTCAGCAGTTCAGTTAGGGTGACCTGTCTGCCATTGAGCTCCAGGGATCCTCCAGTCTCTGTGATCCCCCAACCACTAGCACTGACCCCCAGAGTGACCATGTGCCACCACACCCACATTTTATGTGAATGCTGGGAATCCAAACTCATATCCACATGCTTGTGAAGGCAGATATTTCCCCAACAGAACCATCTCCCCAGCCCCCAAATGACACTTTAAAGCGCAGTAAATGAGGCTTTGGCAGGACCATCACAGAGAGCAGAGCAGTGAGGTTTTGCAGAGGGGCGGAGATTGAGCTCCACCATTGGGGACCAATGATGGAATTGTTATGGAGCAGTGCCTCTGAGGGAAGAGGGATTCTGTGTGAACCAACCTTGCTGCGGACTGGCTGGGCGCCTAGACACCTTCTGTGAGACAGTGGAAGAAGGGAAACTTGACCCTGAGTAACGATGTCAGATATTAACTGCAGGGCCAACAAGGGCTCAGTGAGCAAGCCCCGCCCCCCACCCACCCACCCAAAGCTACTAAATAAAGAAATAAAATATAATGGAAAGAAAGTGAAGGAAGAGTTCTTGGTAAGTGAAGTGAGCAGGGTCTTTGGCTAAAACTGGCTTTTTACAAGGAAGTGCACAGATGGGACCAGGACTAAAGTCTATCCAAGCAAAGACTCTTCATCCGTTGCCAAGTGGGAACATGGGCCCAGCACTGGCAGACCTTCCTGTTTTTCAAGCAATGCAAGAAATACTTTTTTTTTTAAATGTGAAGTAGCTTGGTCTTTAAAAACACATAATAATTAGTAACTGTCTCATTGAATGTGACATGAGCCAAACAAAATACACCCATGGGCTGCAAGTTTGAAACCTGTAGTTAACCGCAAGCCTGTTTCCTGTATATAGGTGAACTTGATCCATACAGGATATGGTTTTGTTGTTTTGTGTTTGAGACAGGGTTTCATGTAGCCCTGTCTGGCCTGGAATTTCCTATGTAGACCATCTTGGCCTCAGATTCATCAAGATTTGCCCGCCTCTGCCCTCTCAAGTGCCGCGACTGAAGGCATGCACCTCCGCACCTAGGCCATCTGGGAGTCTTTTGGCTTGAGTCTTCATCTTGCCAACAACGTGATAAACACTGTTTTAGAACTACCACTTGCCACCAGCTTATTGGAAGGGCAGAGAACAGGAATGGATGGGTAACGGGCGATGGATGGATCCATGCACACATAAGTAGATGGATGGGTGAGAGGAGAGATGAAACATCCTTCTTGTTAGTTTGTTTCTGTTTGTTAAGACAGGGTTTCTCTGTGCATCCTTGGCTGTCCTAGACTTGCTCCATAGACCAGGCTGGTCTTGAACTCACAGAGATCCACCTGCCCCTGCCTCCCTGAGTGCTGGGGTTACAGGTTGTGTGCCCCAGCACTCAGAATAGATGAAGCATCTTTAGAGACACATTCTGAAATATTACTAATGAAATGGTGCACCTCTAGGAGCTACTTCAGAATCATAATTTTTTTTTATAAGTAGAGGTAAGTATAGATTCAACACCATTTGGCAAAAGTGTATAATTGATGCAGTCGGGCAGTGGGTACATGGAGAGTGGTCCACTACTCTGAAGTGGCTGACAGTTTTGTTTTTTGTTTTTGTTTTTTACTTTTTTTTTTTTAAATAGAGGCATGAAAATGAGGGCTCCGTTTTCTAGGCAGTATGGAGCCATCCGTCCTGGGTATTGTGCAGATTTTCCATAAGGGGATAGGCCTGATGTGGAGGGAGGGTGCTCTTTGGTAGGAGAGGGAAGGTACTGTGCATGGCTGCAGCAAGGGCTCTGTTGCTGGCTGCAGGTTAAGGACATCATTTTTTTTATTTAATTCTTTTTACTTATACACGTACATTTATATTATTACACATATATACAATGAACTACATACAGCAAGGAGGACCATGAAACAATTAGGGATTATATAAATGTTACACTCACAGTGTTTTGGCTATTTGTATTTGGCAACCTTGTAGAAAACATCTTTCCTATCTTGGTGTATCTGCCATTCTGGACGTAAATCAGTATCTACCATATCTCATCTCTATCAACCTAAAACATCTATCTAGACCTAAAAACATCTCAATCCCTAAACAACTAAGCTTAGTTGTGAAACTAAACTATCTGGCCTTCAACCCCATCAGAGGTTTGAGAAGGAATAAAATTAATTACCTAAGTAAAAAAAAAAAAAAAAAAGACAGTTTGCCGCCTGAACAGTCACCCAAATCCCTCTATAATGTTGGAGCATCATCTTCAGCTTCTGGCCCAGTAGATCTGTCAGACATAGTTGTGAGGCAGGAACTACTGAGGACTTGTTTACCCTGTGTTAGCAGAGTTCGGCTGTCAACCCTGCCTGCGTCCAAGCTTGCCCACTTTTAGGCAGAATTTCTTTGGCAATAAGACAGATTAACTCCTTGCAATACCTAGCCTACTTCAGAGAAGATGATGAGCACCAAAGAACCTCCTTAGGGAGATGGCTTCAAATATGACAAACCAGCCACTGGGCAAAATGTCCTCGTTTCTGCCATAGACAGAACAGTATCTTACCCCGGTTGCTCTCTGCTGGCTAAAGAGCCTGCGATCATTTCTCTTGTCCCAACTGCCATGTTTCAGCTGTGTGACTTTAGACCAAGTCTCATTTTCACCATCTATTAAGTGAAGTAAACATTATTGCCCCTTGAGCCCATCATGAAGATTATTATATATCACATATAACATATATTGTTATATGTAAAGCACTTAGCACAGCACTTGCCTGTCATTTCCATTGTTGCGATGCTGGGTGTCATTGCTGTTAAATGTTTTAAGAACAGAAAACACTTTCTTAGATAGACAAGAAAAGAATCGGATGCAGAAGCTTTAAAAAATAAAATTTAGAAGGCAAGCATGGCTTAGCTGGTAAAACCCTTGCACTCCTGGTGATGCCAGTTCAATCCACACAACTTCTGTAAACATTCTGGGCACGGTAACACCTGCCGCAATCTCAGCACTGGGGAGGCAGAGACAGGAGGAGCCCACCTGCTTCCTGGCCAGCCAGCCTAGCCTATTTGATGAGCTCCAGACCGTAAGACGAGGTGGCTGGTGTTCCTGAGGATGACACCCAAGTTTGTCTGTCCTTTTGCCTCCACGCAAACTCACACACATGTGCACATAAAGGTGTCCTCTATGTGTACACATACACACGTACATACATATGTACACACACACACACACACACACACACACACACACAGATGCCTAGGAAGGAAACCTAGAAGAAAGAGGCGCCCACGGTCAACAGATCCACCCTCGGCCACTTGTTCACGAGTTTTGGAAATCAGTTTCCTGTACAGAGGCTACAAAAGGAGGAAAACTAGAAAAGCACCTTTCAATGATGCTCTTTCCTGCAGAATGAAGTGGAGCTGGGGGAGCTGCTCCTGTCGCTAAATTATCTCCCAAGTGCTGGGAGACTGAATGTGGACATCATCCGAGCCAAGCAGCTCCTGCAGACAGACGTGAGCCAAGGCTCAGGTACAGTACAGCCCCCCATCCTCTGAGTCTCTAAGGGGTTTGCTGCTGTTCGAGGGACCCAGGTTTTGTTTTGTATCCTGGATGCGATTGCTAAGGTAACGTAAGGGTGGGCAGCATCCTTGACAGCAACTAGAATGCTAGTTTAAAAAAAAACCACGGTCAGCTCTCGCTGAGGATGAAGCGGTGTGACGTCTTGGGAACCCTGTCACACATGTGGCCAGTTGTGGTTACTTCTGAAATCTATCTTCTCTTTGAACTTAAAAATTCCTCTTTTTTAAAAATCTGACTTTTTTTTTATTATATAAAGGGATTGTTGCCTACATTTTCTTTCTTATTTATTTATTTTTACATTATACAATTATATTATTACACATATATAAACTACATACAGCAAAAAAATCCACAAAACAATCAGGAATTATATTAATGTTACATTCACAGTGTTTTGGCTGTTTGTATTTGGCAACAAGAATTCCTGAGAACTTGCTTTTCCACTTACTATGCCTGTAATGCAGATGCCATGCTCTAGGGGGCGATAGTGCACAAGTGATTGGATCAGCAAGCAAAGTGGGCCCAGTCTGAGGGGTTTTTTCCTGTGTAGTATAAATCTTTGTAAATCCCAGCTCTGAAAGAGCTACTGTGTTGTCTACCTTCTGTCAAAAACCAGCTCAAACACATTTAACAAAAAGCTAGTTCGGCTCCATCTGTATGTAGCTTCTTCCACCACAGCCGAGGACGGTCTTGTAAATGAAACCATGGTCACTGGGCTCCCTTCAGCTCAGCGGTGGAAATGCTGTCCTCCCAGATCCAATAGCAAAAGGAGCTTGTTTGCAATGAGGTGACAACTGACTATAGAGTAGAGGCTTCAAGAGGGCTGGAGGAGGGACCACTGCAGTGCCTGGAACATTCACCACAACAGAGAGTCAGGATGCTGAAATAAGAAGGGAGCCAAACCGCCTGCCACAAAATGTCCTTCTGCTGTTTGCCATCTCGGAGAAGGTGCTTGGCCTCTGCACATCTCACCTTCTTCATCTCTATAATTATATAAATGAGAGTATTTCTCTCACTGGTTGCTTAGATAAATATTAAATTCAACCACCTGCACAAATCCCTTTCTGAACTATAAAATGATTGTAGCATGACTGTGCTAATTCTGCCTTCGCTCTCCCGTGGATGAGCTGTGAGGCCACTGGCCTGAAAATGGCTTCCTGCTTTTGGATGGCCTCCAACCTGGTTCTGCGTCCACCAGATAGAGCTTAAGCCAGTCATTCCTGATCTTTAAACCTGCAGCCTTCCTATTTACAAAATGAAAACCATGCCTAAAACATGGCGGGTGTGAGGGGCAGTTCAGTGAGTGCTAGGTGAGTGGAGGAAGAGGAAAGAGAATCAGCAGAGAGGAAGACAGCAGTGGAGACGATGGGTCCAACAGAGCAGCTGGGCAGGTGGGAGACTAAGTGAAAGCAGGGGTGGATTAATAAATGGATACGTGGCAAGATGAAGAAGATGAATAAATGAATCAGTGGGTAGATTGGTGGAAAAATAAAAAGATCTTAGTGGTGGAGCCTTTGCCTAGTGTGCAGGGGCCCTGGGCTCCATCCCCACCAATGAAGACGACAGAGATGGGGAAGGGTTAGGTGGTTGCTCTGTTGTATAGACAATAACTTGGATGGACGCATGGGTGCATGGATGATGGACGCATGGATGCATGGATGGATGGATGGATGGGAGATTGATGAATGGTGTGTTAATGACTTGATGAATAGATAGGAAATGGATACCAAAGAGTGGACGAGTGATTGGATGGATGGATGGATGGATGGATGGATGGATGGATGGATGGATAGGTAGATGGATGGATGGATGGATGGATGGATGGATAGGTAGATGGATGGATGGATGGGAGAATGACAGGATGGTTGGGAAGTTGAAGACATGAGAGAAGGCTAGGTCATGTTTCGTCATCTCCAGCAGTCTACAATGTGGTGTCCAATCCACAGACCCGTTTGTGAAAATCCAGCTGGTACACGGACTCAAGCTTGTGAAAACCAAGAAGACATCATTCTTACGAGGCACAATCGATCCTTTTTACAACGAATCCTTCAGCTTCAAAGTTCCTCAGGAAGAATTAGAAAATGCCAGCCTAGTATTCACAGGTAAGGTGACATTTGAGACCCTGGTGAGGCATGTTCAACTTGCTGCATATTTACTGAGAGTTATGCCTAAAAACTTGTTGAAGTTCAACTACGGAGATTTGAAACCTCTTCCTACCTGTAAACTTGGACAAGACTCATAGAGCCTGGGACCCAATTGTTATGTAACTGTCAGGAATCTAAATCAAACAGCCACATAACTGAGACTTTGGAAAGTTAACTTAACTCCCCTGGGCCTCAGTTTCCCCATCTATAAAATATGGATAATAACCAGGTGGTTGTGACACACACCTTTAGTCCCAGCACTCGGAAGGCAGAGGCAGGCAGATCTCTGTGTGTTTGAGGCCAGCCTGGTCTACAGAGTGGATTTAGGACATAATATATATGGATAATATTAGTTCTTATGTTATAGGTTTGCTGTGAAAAGTAAATGAGTTATGACCTTTGAATAATATCTGATACATATTATGTCAACCATGATGGTGGTGATAGTGATGATGGGGATGCTGGTGATAATGATGGGGATGATGATGGTGATAATGATGATGATGGTGATGATGATGATGGGGATGATGGTGGTGATAATGATGATGATGGTGATGATGATGTTGGGGATGATGGTAATAATGATGATGGGGATGATGGTGGTGATAATGATGATGATGGTGATGATAATGATGGGGATGATGATGGTGATAATGATGATGATGGTGATGATGATGTTGGGGATGATGGTGGTGATGGTGATTCAACTTGCTGAGTTTAATATAAGCATAGAAGAAAACAAGGTCACCTGACTCAGAAAGGACAGTTGTAAAAGGCATTTGGAGGATATAATATTTAGGTTCAGGTGTCACGTGCCACTGTCTAGTAAAATTTAATCTACTTTTCTGGGGCATAGTTGTGTTTAATTTTAAGGGTTGCTAGTTATCTGTTACTGCACAACAGATCACTCTAAACTTCAGAAAAATCAGTAAATCCTCAAGCCTATATTACCTTGCAGTCTCTGTCCCTCAAGAGCCTGGGCGTGGAGGTGGGGCTGGAACGCTGCTGCTAGAGTGCTTGCCTGGCATGCTTGAGGCTCAGGGTCAGTCCCTGGACCACATAAAGCTGGTGTGGTGCAGCTCACCTCTGATCCCAGAACTCCGGAGGATCAATTCAAGGTCAGCCTCAGCTACCCAACGACTCTGTAGACAGCTTAGGGTACATGGGACCTTGTCTTAAAAGCAAAGCAAACAAAAAACCAGCTCAGGCAGAGCTCTGCTATGCTCCGTGGTTCAGGCTGATCTGAGATTCCCCTGAGAGTCCTGCTCGGGGGCAACTGACAACTCTCCTCTGCTTGGTTATAGTCTATGGTCCCTGTCCTTAGGTCTTTCAGGATCATGAGATAATGAAGAGACGGCTCAGTGGGTGCACCAGCTGGAGGACCTTGCTTCAAATCCCCAGCACTCATGTGGAAACCAAGCATGACTTCATGAGCCTGTAACCTCGGCACCGGGGCGCCTTAGCAGTGGTCATCAGATTCCCAAGGGAATAAGGAGGTGGGCAATGCCCATCCTCCTCCTCTAGCTTTCATGTACACATGCACCAGTGTGAGCACACACAAACACACACCACACACACACACAAACACACACACACACACACAAACACACACACACACACTGAGCCCACCTCCCAGGTGACTGTTTTTTGGTTGGGAAGCCTTGTCAAAACTCCATCAGACAAAGCCTGTTTTCTCTCTCTTTTTAACTACGTGTGTGTGTGTGTGTGTGTGTGTGTTAAACATTTGTATAACATAGTGTCTGCAAAGGGCAACTTGATGGGGTCCATTCTCTCCTTCCAGCGTGTAAGTCCTGAGGATCGGGACTTGTCAGGTTGGTGGCCAGCACCGTGACCCCTGAGATCTCTTGCCTATCCAAGACCTTGCTCCTGACGTGCAAAAGATGTGCTTAACCATACAAGTACTGTGCTTCATGGTACTTAAGGCCAGTGCAATGTAAAATATCCACTCCAGAGGAAGTTAGCTCGGCTCCCCACACCATGATCGTGGGGCTACTTACAGCATCATCGGGAGAGCTTGAGATGTAGCCAGTGGCCACGCCTCATCACCTCATGGCCAGAGCCTGCAGCAGAGTACTGGATCTGGGCCTCTGCCACAGGTGCTCACCACAGTGTTGCTGTGTGGGTTTCAGTCAGCCACTGTCAAACGAAGTACAAAACCACTCACTGGGAAACGCCACAGCCCACACGCGCACAACGGATGTGGGCAGTGTATAGATGTGAGTGTGCCTGTTTATTATTGGTTGTTGGTCATCTATTATAAGTTAAACTCTGTCACAGATATGGTCAGGAAATAGCATACAGGGTTGGTACTGTGAGCTATTTGGGGCATCCATTGAGCCTCTCAGATTGTCTTCCTGTGGATGAAAGGGACTACTGTATATATACAGACATTATGAGGTTCTCATGCTTAGCTAGGGCACAGAGTCACAGCTAAGGGTAGGACCTGCTGCTGGCTCTGCCTGGAATAGTAGCAGAAATGTGGATGCATCTAAGCAAAGTCACACACTCCCATTGCAGCGCCGGGGGGGGGGGGGGGGTTGCTTTATTTGCTGCCTGGGAGAGAGCTTTGTTACCTCCAAGCCAGAGGATCTGAATTCTAGCCCAGCCCCATGTTTCCAAACACTTTTCAGGGAAAGTCAGGTTGATCTGCAATTTAAGCATTTGCTGAGACTCCCTGGGGAAAACCTGCAATTAGCCTGGGGGCTGGGTACTCTGAACACGTTCCTGAGTAGGAGGAGGATGTTTCTGCCTTGCAGGCAGGTGATTTTTACAGCTGAGGCTTAAAAAGAAAAAGAAAGAGAGAGGAAGACTGATTTCCCAACTTCAGAGCACATGGTCGAGGACCTTTCTGGGAAAAATCCATGAAGGTCCTCCGTGAGCAGAGTTGGCCACTGAAGTGATTGGAAGGGAGGAAGGGGGGGGGGGGACAGGGTAGAGGAGGAGGAAAAGGGGGGAAAGGAGGGAGGAAGAGGAGTGAGAGGGTTAGGGTTTTTTTGTTTGTTTCTTGTTTGTTTTTTGGTTTTTGTTTTTTTGTCAACTTGACATGGGGTCATCTGGGTAGAGGATCCTCAAGGGAGAAAAATGCCTCCATCAGATTGGCTTAGAGGCAAGTTTGTGGGGCATTTTCTTGTTTAATGATTGACACAGGGAGGGCCCAACCCATTGTGGGTGGGTGGTGCCATCCCTGGGCAGGTGGTCCAGGTGGGTATATAAGAAAGCAAGCTGAGCAAGTTATGGAGAACAAGCCAGTCATGGCCTCTGCATCAGCTCCTGCCTCCAGGTTCCTGCCCAGATTTCCCTCAGTGTTGGACTGTGATGTTGGAGGGTTAGCCAAATCAACTCCTTCCTCTCCAAGTTGCTTTTGGTCAGGGTTGTTTTTTTGTTTGTTTGTTTGTTTTTGTTTGTTGTTGTTGGTTTTGGTTTTGGTTTTTTGAGACAGTGTTTCTCTGTGTAGCCCTGGTCGTTCTGGACTCACTTTGTAGACCAGGCTGGCCTTGAACTCACGGCGATCTGCCTGCCTCTGCCTCCCAAGTGCTAGGATTAAAGGGGTGCGCCACCAAGTCCTGTCTCCATAGCAGACTCTTTAAAAACTTAGGAATAGAACTCTATTACCGGCCATCAATTCTAAGTCTCTGTGTAGAAGTGGGATGTTGGGAATCTGAAATCACTGGAAACAGGTGCAGGCGTTTGTGTTCCTGTGTCCCCAGCAGCAGCATCCACACAGCTAGGAGGAGAATCACCGAGGTGTCCAGTGACAGACAGAAGGAAAAAAAAAAACCTGGCCTTACCCGGCCATGAAACGTCCATTAGGCTTAAAAGGGAAGGCTCTTCGGATGAAGCTTGAAGTCATGTGATGTAGAGTAAGGCAGCCAAAAAAAGGACAAGTGTCATATAGCGTAGTTAAGAATCTGTGAGAATAGGGCTCTCTGGGCTTGAGAGTGGGGTGACAGGAAGCTGGTTTTAATGACAAAAAATAATAGTGATCCTCTAGTGTGGGCATGGTGTCACAATCCTGTAACCCCAGGAGTAGGGAGCTGGAGGCAGGAGTTCAAGGCCGGCTGAGGGTGAGCTGTGCTACCTCCAAGCCGGAGGATCTGACTTCTAGCCCGGAGCGAGACCCTGGCAAACACACATTCAAACATGGGCTCAAGCAGTGGTGGTGACTGTACAAAGAGCAGTAGGTACAGAATCCCACACTGAACAGTGTTAAGGTGGCTCTTTTATGTGTATTTCACTTTTTGGTTGTTTGTGTGGTTTTTGTTAGTTTTGAGACAGGGTCTCATCTCAGAGGCACAGGCTAGCCTCAAACTCTGTGTAGGTGAGGATGGCTGGGACTATAGTATAAACCCAGGGCTTTGGGCATGCTCCCTGGGCTCTCTACCAGCTCACGACATCCTCAGCCAGTTGTTGTTGTTGTTTTCATTTGTTTGTTTGAGAAAGAGCCTTGTTCCGTAGCCCAGCTGGATCTGAAACTTGCTGTGTAGACCAGGCTGCTCTCCAACTTGTGCAGATCCTCCTGCCTCTGCCTCCCACTAGGAGCCCCATGCTCAATTTATAACTTTCTAACACAGGAAAGAAATGCAGTTTGTGCCACATAGAACTTGGGCACTTTAAGGACATGATAGGATGCTGATGTGGGGGGCCCTAGGCAGCCATCCTCCTCCATGTCCTGGAGGGAGTGTGTCCCAGTGGTTAGAGCTCCATCATGTTGGCACTTTGCTCCAAGCAAGCCTTCCCTGTCTCAATTTCCTCATCTGTAAAATGGAGTGCTGGCTTTTCACCCAGTGGGTTGCTCTAAAATCCAGATGTATTAGCAAATATATATATATATATATATATATATATATATATATATATATATATATATATATATATCTTAGCTTAGAGAAGGTACTCCTTAGACACGCTCTGATGTCATCACTACAGTCCACAGGCAACTGACTATTCTGCAGCCAGATCCCACCTTGAGGCTCTTCTGAAAGAAGGCCAGGTCGCCCTCCATCCTCTTCCTTCCCAGAGTTAGAGGAGACCTTGTCTGCTTAGAGATGAAGTTTGGGGAAATTTTAATTTAGGACAAGGGATCATGTCACTTGGTTGTTTCCTTCCATTTCTCCTAAGTGTTGTGGGTTACCTGGGTCTATGTTAGATGCTACACATCCAAATCAACTCAGATATTTAGGACCCATGTTCTTGAGGGAGCTCAGGACTAGACTGAGGAGAGAAAGGAGGCTGTATGTGAGCGAGGAGCTAAGAGATGAACAGAGTGGACCAATGGAAGGGTCAGAGGACGGTGTGAAAGAACTAGGCAGGTCCCTTTCCAGAGGGAAAATGGAGGCACCACAGTCCTTCAGCGGGGCAGGGGTCCACATGGAAGAGCCACATTCTGTTACCCACTCCTGGATCTCAGAGTTCATGTTGTAGAAACTGACTAGGACACAGATGTTGAGGCATCCGATCAGTGATAAGCCGTGCTGGACAGCTCTGAGGAAGGACCTGTGCTAGACAGCTTGGAAGAGGGAAAGCCAGGAAATGCCGGGCATCCCTCTCTTTCTCCTTACTGCCAACCCTCTGGCTTTCACAAGCATGGGTCAATGCAGAGTCTAACCAGGTGTGACGGCACATGCCCGTAATGCTGGTGCACAGGAGATGGAAATGGGAAGATTGTGGGTTCGAGACCAGCCAGGGCTACATGATTTCTAGCCTCTAGACTTGTGAGCCAAGTAAATCTCTATGCTTAAAACATTCCCCAGCAAAAGTGGCTACTTGTTTTGGGTTTTGGAACAGGCTGGCTGGCTGGCTCAGGTTGGCTTCAAACTCACAATCCCTTGCCAGCACCTCTGCCTCCAGAATGCTGTCGTTATGAGCAAGTGCCATAGCACCAAGCCGGGCAAGGATTTTTTAAAATTCTTGTGTCTAGGCCTCAGCTTATAATTATCAAACCTGCAGTGGTATCCATCTTGCAAAGCTTTGAGGTGGCTCTCTTGTACAAATTAGGTTAGCCAGACTTTGCCTAGACCACTCTGCTCCCCACCCGCCCGCTGTCTGTTTGGAAGTCTCCCAGGCCCGCTTCGAGAGCAAGTTCCAAGGCACCTGGTCTGTGTTTCATTAATTGCCTGTCTTTCTGCAGCTGGAGCTCAGACTGGGTTAATTGAATCTGGTGCAGCAGTGAGGTGGGTGGGGAGGCAATGGGGACAGATCAAAGGCCAGAGGGCGGCACTTCCAACACCTACCCTGGAAACACCAGGGGTCCGGTGTGCCCCAGATGGCAGGCCAGGCATGGTAGTGAATGGCTACAATCCCAGCACTGGGAGATGAGACAGGAAGATACTGGGTCCTCAATGGGCAGCCACTTTATCAATCACTGATGGTGATGGTTCTGTTGCTCCTGCTGCTACTGATGTTGATGCTGCTGCTGCTGTACTGATCATGATGGTGCTGGTGCTGGTATTGATGTTGATGCTGATGCTGGTAGTGGTGATGGTGCTGCTGATGCTACTGGTAGTACTGATGCTGATGCTGATGCTGGTAATGGTGATGGTGCTGTTGATACCGAGTGGTCCTGGAATTATATAGACTTGAGATGAATTTTGACCCCATCATTCGTCATCTGTGACCTCTCACCTCTCTGAGCCCAGCTTCTTCAACGTAAAATGCAGCAGGGGTGGGGGGTGGGGGGTTACGTAGCTTTGTCTCAAGCACTGCACAAAGCCGGGTCAAACAAACAGTTCAGAAGCCAGGGCCAGCCTGTGGGTTAGTCCTGTGCTAGAAATCAAGGAGCAACAAAGTCTGGCACTTCCCGGGAGCCTTTAGCCTTTAGCCAAAACACAACTCTAGGCTTGGGAATCAGGAAGCTCAATTCCCACAGCTTAGCCACTGCGCCACTTTCATCCTTATTCTTCGCTTACCAAGATACAAATAAAGTCTATCTCCAGGGCCAGCAACATGGCTGAGTGATAGATGCTGAGAAAGAACCATCTATGCAAAAAATGGCAAGAAAGGAACATTCTAGGCAGTGAAACTGGTAAGTACAAAGGCCCTGGGGGCAGAAATGAACTTGTTTTGTTTTAAAAGAGAGAGAGGGCCAGAGGGTCCAGATCAGAATTAATGAAGGGAGCACATTTATGCATTAAGTTGGGCTATGGTAAAGGGCACAGATGGCAAGTATTTATCCAGCACCTGCTGTGTACCTAAGGCACTAGAGAACAGATGTGCCTCTCGGCTCTGTGAAGGACTATGTAAAATGGCACGTGTGCAAGGACTTTGCACAGAGCAGCCGCTCCGTGGGGGTCACTTTCTCACTTTCCTAGTTTGTAAGTCCGACATGAAAACTTCCTGTCCAGGTTTTTGCCTCCTCGGCCCCGGGGATCAGAGCATGGCTGCTTCCGTGGGAGAGGCTTAGGCAGAGGTATCTCTAACCTGGGACACCCAGGAGTGAAGGACAGGCAGGGGCTGGGGAGAAAGTGCCGGCCGTGTGAACAGGAAGACCTGAGCTCTGGTCGCTAGGACTGCATGAAGCAGTGTGTGGCACACACACCCATAATTCCTGGGGCCAGGCAGGGTAGCCAGCCAGTAGGCTCCCAGCTCAGTGAGCAACCCGGACTCAAAAAGTAAGGTGGAGAGTGACTGAGGAGGTCACCCAATATCAACACCTCTGCGTGTACGTGCACTCATGCGCATGCACACACATGAACACACACTAACAAATGTGAATAAGAAACAAAGGAGCAGGCTTCCCTTCCAGCTTCATCAACAGGTATCCCACGCCGGCTACAGGAGGGACCTGAGACTTTGTGGCAGGTCCACTGACCTGGCAGCCAAAATACCCACTGTGTGTCTGCTCTGGGATTGCTTAATGCATTGGAGTCTAAAGGAATCTGTGGGTGATTCATGGGTGAATTCCCCTTGTTAGGTTGCCTAGCAACCTGTGATGTCATTGGCCTACCTGCCACTTGGCATCCCCCTGCTTAGTAGGAGTATATAAAAGGGCAAACCCACCTCTCTCTCTCTCTCTCTCTCTCTCTCTCTCTCTCTCTCTCTCTCTCTCTCTCTCAGGGGCACTCCACCTTTCTTCT
The DNA here is from genome assembly GCF_964271855.1 of Acomys minous. Taxonomy (NCBI): domain Eukaryota; kingdom Metazoa; phylum Chordata; class Mammalia; order Rodentia; family Muridae; genus Acomys; species Acomys minous. The sequence goes on along the minus strand of NC_140484.1, from coordinate 148,066,967 downwards.
CCCCCCATGCTCATATAATAAACCTCTCTATATCATATCTGTTGTGGGGTACGTATTTCATATCTTATTTTTCATATTTAAGACCCCTCCCATCCCTGTTTAAGGCCGCCCTTGGTCTCTGAGTGAGGAGAGGCAGGACACTCAAATGAGAGTCCCCCACCCATTGTTACAAGAAGCGTTCCCAGCTGGACCTAGTGGCTCAGGCTTGCAGTCCCAGCTACTCAGGAGGAACAAGGAAACGGCAAGGCCTGCTGAGGTGCAGAGTGAGCTCACTGCCAATCTGAGCAACTTAATGAAAGCTTATTTCAAAATTTAAAAAAAATAATAATAAAGGAAAACAAAGGGCTGGGTGCGGGGATTAGCTAAGTGACAGATTGCTTGTCTATCGTGCACAAGGCCCTGAGTTCAATTCCCAGTACTACAAGGGAAAAGTGTTCCTAAAATCCAGTTGAGCCACTGGAATGTTTGAGAGCTTTTCCAAGTTACTCAGCAAGGCTGGATAAAGAAAGAAAACAGAGGTCAGGGGACTCTTAACAGAGAGGGGCAGAACCCAATGGTCCCACAGTAGCAACAGCCAACCTTTATAAAGTACACCGTGTCTACCTGGCCCTGTCCTGCACACTCTAACACCGTCTCAGCCATCTTCACAATGACCAGATGAAGTACGTGCTGCTTGTGCAAAATGTGTAGGACCAGAAGTGGTTTTGATTATTTGCATATTCATAATGTGCTATCTTGGGAATAAGATGAAAGCCTAAACATGATATTCATTATCTTTCATGTATACCTTATATACATAGTCTAAAGGGAATTTGACACAATGTGCCTCAACTTTCTGCATAAAATAAGACTTTTGTGGTGTGGCATTCTCCATCATGTCTGTACTCAAGAAGTGTGAGGTTTTAGATGTTCAAATGAGGGGCGTGCAGACTCTGCTGATAATCAGCCTATTTTACAGGGCTGGGGAGATGTCTGGGAAGTTCACACTTGCTGAAAGGCTCCAGGCAAGGCTCTGTGTTTTGGTGCAGCAGAGGCTGGCTGTTCGCAGCACAGTGGTTCTTAAGTGCCTTCTGTTGAGTGGCTTCCAGGCCTAGGTGTGACCTCAGGCTTTTCCTGCCGCCACTTGGTGCAACAGGGATGAGAGACAGAGAACCAAAGAAGAACAGTCATTGATTGTTGCATGGGGAGATTATATACCAGGACTAGAAGGAAAGCAGAGGAGGCTGGGAAATGTAGTCTAGCTGTTCAGGCCATGGAGAATGGCCATCAGGCTTAGAGGATCCAACAGCCTTCTCTGCAGCCAGCAAGTAATAGAGCTATCCTGTCCCTCACGTGGCTTGTCCTGCTACCTCACTGGCCCTCTTGAGTACTGTTTGTCTCCAAGTTCAGGGTCAGAGTCAACTTTGGGGGGATCCCATCACTAAATGTCTGATGACATTTTTGGTTGTCACTGACCAGGGGATGCTGCAGGCAATGGTAGAGGCCAGAGACCTGCTAAGTACCCAGCAATGTAGAGCAACCAGGAGAAGGGAAAGTCACAGCACCAATGGTGATGCTGCTAACGCTGAGACATGCTGAGCTAGAGCTGAGGATCTGTCTTGGGTGTGGCCTCTGGCAGAAGTCCAGAAGGGTAGGCTGGCACAGGGAGGGCAGAGCTCAGGGGCTTGGTTACTGTCCCTGGGATATTTCCCCTTAGCTGCCAAGTGTGCAGAACTCTTGGGGAGGCGGCAGAGCTGTGCTGCCTGCTCCTCTTTGTGGATGTCAGCAGGTTTTGCCAGCCTTCCCCTGTCCACCTACAAAACTGTGTGCAAACAGACATGTCCTCCTCTGCAAGCAAATCCTGTAGCCCAGCTGTCAAGGCCTAGGCAGGTGGACTGAAGGTCCATCAAAGGAGGAGGACAGGAAACCTCTTAGGGGACAAGCAGAGCATGTACCAGACAGCCTCCTACTTTTTTCACCACCTTATTGCTCATGGGTACATGTCACCTGTGTATAGTGACACAAAGGGGCCACATTATTATAAAGAAACGTGACCTCGGACACCTTGCCGGGCAAGCACAAGGACCCATCTTGAATCCCCAGGAATCCCAGGACTGGGGCAGTAAAGACAGATGGATCTCTGGCCTCACCTGGCAAGCCAAAGAATGAAAAAGCCTGTCTCAAAATATAAGGTGATTGAGGAGGACACGTGAGGTTGACCACTGGCCTCAGCACACATGTGCATCTGCACCCACACACTCACCCACATGCATGCACTCACACAAATTGTACATCATGCATGTGCACGTATACATGAGGACATAGATGCATATTATTTATATAATTTATATTTTTCATGTGTGCATGGCTATACATTTCTGTAAATATAGTAATCATCAACATATATTTGCATATTTGCATAAAATAAAATTAGTGTTATTAAAAGCGAAACTATGTGCACATGTATATGACGACCATAAAAAGCAAGGCCTGGAATAGAAAATGAGAGCCTCAGATTTCACCTACATAAAGAAGTCATTTTGAGCAGCTTGTTGTCGCTTTCCTACAGGAGCAATTACAGAGGACAGGCGAGTAAGACCAGGCCTTAAACTGCCTCCTTCTTAATAGCATGAGCCACGCCCGTGTCTAAAAGGGAGGCTCCACACAGAAGGAGTGAAGGAGCAGTCCAGAAGCCTCATTAAAATACTTTTATTTCATTTATGTTCTCTCTGTCTCTGTCTCTGTCTCTGTCTCTGTCTCTGTCTCTCTCTCTCTCTCTCTCTCTCTCTCTCTCTCTCTGTCTCTCTGTGTGTGTCGGGGGGGGGGGGGAGGGAGGGAAGAAGGGAGAGAGAGGAGAGAGAGAGCATGTGCAGAGATGCTTGGGATCTGACTTGCAGAAATCGGTTCTCTCCTTGGATGGATCCTAGGTATCAAATGCAGGTCATCAAGCTCAGCAGTAAGTGCCTTTACTCACTGAGGCATCTTGCTGGTCCCACAAAGGAATTTTAACGGAGTGTAACCTTCACTTTTATCTTAAAATCACATCTGAACCTATACCACCTTAAAAAAAAAAAGCCGCCATGGTAGAGGCTGTATCCTTTGAAGTGAGAGGTTTGTAATAGCCCATGTCACTGGAAATGAAGCTAGGCCAAAAGAAAGGGCCAAGGCACCATTCTAAAGACACGGATCCAATTTCCCTGGGTGTTTTTATGGGAATTCTATTCCCCAGCTTAATATTGTGAGGGTTCTTAGGCCGGACCAGTGGCTGTGGAGCCCGGCTATCCCTTGGTGTCACCAGGAAAGATTTTAAGCGTACAGATGCCAGACTACCGACACTGGGAACCCAATGCGAGGGACAGACCAGCTGAGACAGAGCATTTTAAAGAAGGTTGGATTTCTTTTGGGCTGACAGCCTCAGGGGTGTCAGTCAGAGGTCTTTGGCATGGTTGTTATTACACCCATGGTGAGGCAGTGCTTTGTGGCGGGATGGGTGGAATTGAGTGGGGGAGAGAGAATAAGAAATTCGAGAGGGTGACCATAATGACCGTGATGATGTGACGGTGGTGGAGGTGGTGGAGGTGGTGGAGGCGGTGGCAGCAGCGGTGGTGGTGGTAGCAGCGGCGGGGGGCAGTAGTGGTGGTGGTGGAGGTGGTGGAGGTGGTGGAGGAAGTGGTGGAGGAAGTGGAGGAAGTGGTGGTGGTGGTGGTGGCAGCAGCGGTGGTGTGTGTGTGTGTGTGTGTGTGTGTGTGTGTGTGTGTGTGTGTGTACAAGCATGTGCCAGGACAACCTTTGAGGAGTAGTTCTTTCTTTCCACTGTGGGTTCCAGGAATCTACTAAGTGGTCAGACTGGTCCAGCAACAAGCCTTTTACCCACTGAGTCACCACACTGGCCTCTCCAGTGTAGTCCTCCAGGCCTGCCTCCTGCATATCAGCAATCCAGGCAATTAGCCTGAAGCGAGAGGATTGTGCTTTCAAGACCAACTCAAGCTGTGTATGTAGCAAGTCCTTTTCTCTCCACCTCTCAAAAGGTGGGTGGGGTTATACACCAGTGAACTACTTATTCCTATGAGGTCCCTCTTAAAGGATCCAGCACCTTGGCCCACTACCATCACAGGCAGCTGAGTTTTTGGCTTTTGGAGGACATTTCAGATCCAGAGCCAATCAGTGGTGCTGATGCTGTGGTCTGGGGCCCACACTTTGAGAGCAAACTACAGTCCATAGTCCAAATCTTGCCCACTCTTTGTTTTACAAATAAAGTTTTATTGAAGCCTAGCCAAGTCCCATTTGTGGACAACTGTCTACGGTTGCTTCCTCCTTCAACAGCATAATTGAATCATTTCATCTGAGAGCTTAGGTGGCCCTGAAAGCCTAAAATCTTTACAATCCCATTGTTCATGGAAACAGTGAGTACACACTGGCCTAAAGTAGCAACTCTGGCCGGGCATGGTGGCGCACACCTTTAATCCCAACACTCGGGAAGCAGAGGCAGGCTGATCCCTGTGATTTTGAGGCCAGCCTGGTCTACAAGGTAGTCTAGGACAGCAAAGACTACACAGAGAAAAACCCTGTTTTGAAAAACCAAAAACCAAAAACAAAAACAAAAAACAAAAAACAAAAACAAAACAAAACCAGAAACCAAAGTAGCACCTCTGCATTCTTCCAGTTCACTCCTCCAGGAGAGAAACAACTTATTTTGACTGGTAATAGGTGAATTTCCGTGAACACATTCCTAGTTGCCTTGTGGGCGGGAGTAAAGTGTTAAATGGATGCTTTCCATATGCCGTTCAGTGAGCCACTGCTCAGGGCTGTGATGTTCACAGAGCTTTACTCCAATGAGAGCAGAGAACAAGGCCACAGGCCATTCAGTCACTCCTGCAAGGCTGTGGCCAGTACCTGAGAGAGCAGCTGGGGAGGAGAGAGGTTTGGGCTCACGGATTCACAAGGTTCAGTTTTTAGCTTTGCTGCAGAGGAGTTTCTTCCTGGAAGCCAGGAAGCAGATTAATTGCGGGGGTGGGGGGGGGGAGGGGTGCAGGAAGGTGTCAGGATTAGATGTAGCTGCCAAAACAGCCCCTTCTGGTGTCCTGCTTCGTCCACCTAGGCCTCACCTCCTTTTACCACTGCTCCATAAAGCCACCATATTAAGACTCCATCAAGAGATTGATCTATTGGTGATGTCAGAGCCCTCATGACACACCCAGAGATGTGCTTACTAAAGTCTTAGACATTTCCTGATACAATCAAGTTGTCAATGAAGATCAGACTGTGATGGGTCCCTTTATTCGGCCCACTGAGGAGCTCAGTCTACCTGCAGTTTTTATTCTGCACAGACCCTGATGGTGAGAATCATTTGGGGTGGGTTTGAGAAGCACCTGCAGACGTTCCCCAGGTCTAGCCACGGACAGAGCTCTCTGAGGCCGTAACTGGCTGAGCCAGGAAGATGTAATTCGTTGTGTCAGGAGGTGTCTTGTGAGTAGCTATGAAGACAGTTGGAAAAGAATGTTTTCCCCAAAGCCCTGCCAGCGTCTCTGGAACAAATGTGCAGAGACAATCTTCAGTCCAATGTATAAACTTTGGAGGTTCGTGTGAAAACAAAAACATGGCTTTATATAGTCACACTTTCAGAGGCTTCAAAAAAATGGTGTGATTCACACCCAGATCTGAAAGTGGTGTCTCACCTCATATGTCATCGCAGCAGACACGGGAGCCGCGTACTCCACACAGATGCATAAAGAAATGGTCCAACAGCCTCAGAGGGGTTTAAGAGATTTTCATCTTGATTTCCATTTCTTAAGGAAGGAAAAGAGAGCTAACTGATAAATTCTGTGCTGGTTAGTTTTAATTATCTACTGGACAAAATCTGTAATCACCTGGGTAGAGTGTCCCAGCGAGCCATTACCCGGTGTGGGCATGAGGGCGGGGCAGTATTTTGATTCCATTAACTGATGTGGGAGACCCCATCCCACATTGTGGGTGGCCGCATTCCCTAAGAAGAGGTTTCTGAACTGTATGAGTGGAGAAAGTGAACTGAGCACTGACGTGGATGCCCTGTGTCTCTCTGCTCTTGACAGTGGGAGTGAATTTGACTACCTCTGCTTCTGGCCACCTTGACCTCTCTGCAATGCTATAGTTAACACAGAACTGTGAACTATAAAGTAACACCCCCAGGCTGTTTTGATAGGTATATTGAGCTATCGTATACACAAATATTATAAATCAAGAAGCTTTCATATATCGTGTGTGTGTGTGTGTGTGTGTGTGTGTGTGTGTGTGTGTGTGTGTGTGTGTCAGAAGTCCACATCAGATGTCTTTTCCAATCACTCCCCACTTATTTTTGAGACAGGGTTTCTCACATAACTTGGAACTTGTGGATTGGATAGAATGGTCCACAGCAAGCCCCCGAGATCCGTTTGTCTCCAGCTCCCCAGCACTAGGATAACAGGTGTGCGTTCATTCCTATGCCTGGGTCTAGGTATTGAACGCAGGTCCTTAGGCTTGTGTGGCAAGCATTTTGCTGACTGAGTTATCTGCCCAGGCCTATCCTTCATTATACTCTCTCTCTTGTCTTCCCCCTATGGGAGGTTTAGGAGAGAGAGGGACCAGGTAAGAAAAGGAAAGGTGCCTACCTTCCATTTCTGCCCTTGAGCCCTGCAAAGTCAGGGCATGAACTATACTGGGCTATGGATTAAGTCCTTTCCCAATACCTGGATGGCAGGAGTCAGGATCAGTGCCTGGATGGCAGGAGTCAGGATCAGTGCCTGGATGGCAGGAGTCAGGGTCAGTGCCTGGATGGCAGGAGTCAGGATCAGTGCCTGGATGGCAGGAGTCAGGATCAGTGATGCTGGTTTTCAGTGATGAAAGGGTGGTTACCCAAACTGTCCTTATGGCTGTGGGAACAAAAAAAGGTGTGTGTTTTGGGGGACGCTGGAACAGCTCATCTAAGCAGCTGCTAGGAATCATGACCTGAGCCAGGAATGCTTGTAAAGCATCGAGTCAGGGTGAGATCTCACAGGCAAGTGCTCTAGCACCGAACTGCAGCCTCAGTCCAGTGAAAAGTCTTAGAAACAGAGAAACAGCCTCTGACAGCACATACAAACCTGCAGCTGTCACATAAGTGTGGAAACTGAGACCCAGAGAGGGGCTAGACAGAACTTGAATATGTGTGTGGTTGGGGGGTTCATGTGTGTGTTCATGCATATGTGTGCTTATGTGTTTAGAGGCCAGAGGTCAATTCTGGGTGCCATTCCTCAAGAACCTTCTACCTTGGGTTTTGAGGCAAAGCCTTTCTCTAAGACTTGGGGCTTGCAGGTTAGGCTAGGCTGGCCAATGAGGCTCAGGGACCTGGCCATCACCACCTCCCCAGCTCTGGGATTACAAGCACATGCTGCCATAGTCAGCTCTTTACAAGGGTTCTGGGATTGGGCCCAAGCCTTGCTGCCTGAGCCAAGTCCCCAGCCTCCTGAGGGAACCTGCTGTGAAGACAACCCCGAAGCAGCTTGCTGATTTCAGAAAGAGCAAAGTGAGGGGCGCATGCTTCAGAGGGGATTTTGCGATTTTGCAGAAAGTAAAGATAATGGGGACCACCTTGTTGGAGTGTGCAGAACTGACCTGGGCAAGGGTTGGGGAATCGGATGCACAGACCTTCTGGATCTCTCTGAGGTTAATTCATAAACATCCTGAAATGCAGGTGTCACGCAGCCCCCTAGCCCCCATGGTGAGCCGGAAGGGTTGTGAAATGACCCAGGATGGGTCTTACAAGTTTACCACATTTTTTTCCTAGAAATGGGAGAGGCAACTTACTCCAGCACCCAAGGAGGGGGCCACTGAGTGTAGTATGGAGGTGGTAGGGTTCCACACATGATCTGGAGGTGGGCCTATGCTGTGCTGCAAGCCTAAGGTTGCAGTGTTGGTCCAGGGACGCAGAAGAAAACCCATCACAAGAGGGAATTGAGCCTGCTCTCCTTGACAGGACAGAGGGCCCCTTTTTAATCCGCAGTGTTTACCACACCCACATCTGAAGGCATCCAGCCTCCCTTCTAGAACCATCTGCCTTGCCAGAGGGAATTAGCAACTAAAGGAGTTTAGCTCCAGCGGGGAAGAACGGATTCTGCGGCATAGAAATGTTAACATGGGATGTTTCAGCTTGCGCAGCTGGTTCAAGGTAGCTAGATTTTGCCTGGAGCTCGAAGGGATTTCTAATTACTTCTCTGGACCTCAGTTTTCCCAGACATAAAATGGGTGAATGTGCTCACACTACCCCCCCCATGTGTCTCTCTTTTCTATCCCCTCTCTCTCCCTCTCTGTCTGCTTCCTCCCTGCATTTCTCTGTGTTCCTCTCTCTGTCTCTCTCTCACTCTGTCTCTTCTTGTCTGTCTTTGTATGTTCTCTTTCTCTTTCTCTCTCTCTCTTTTTCTCTGTGTGTGTGTGTGTGTAAGTGTGTGTGTGTGTGTGTGTGTGTGTGTGTGTGTGTGTTACTGGTATTTAGTGGGCAGAAGCCAGAATGCTGACTAGCACCCTATATTACTCAATGTAACTAACCCCTTGCATCATAGATTGAGCTAGCCACAAACGCCCACCAGTGTCGAGCAATGTTCCCTGGCCTGGAGAGCTCATGTGAAGATTCAGTGTGAGGCCAACACATAGTAGGTGCTTAATAAAGAGAAAGGTGATCCCACTGCTCCTTCAGAGACTGACTGGGAAGTCCAGTAGGTGCCCTCTTTATCTCGTAAACTTTGTTTCTCTGGACTGACTTGCCAGTGTGATCGGCACTCTACAAGTCAGCAATTTGGTTGACAACTCTTTAGAGATAAGTTAGATCTAAATTTCCAGAAAATGGACTCCACAGGGAATGGTGTGAGTGAGTCTATGCAGAACCTGAAGAAGGGAGCCAGATTTCAGTGTGCTGTCCACAGAGCAGGGATTCAGGATGGCTTGGGGTCCATGTGGTTCAGAGGCCAGCTCTGATCAGCCAAGGAACAGGCAAAAGAGCCTGGCATAAGGAAACGTCCACCTTACTGAACACTTTCCCCCCTTAGACTTTAACTGTGTTTGAAACAAAGCTTTTCTTATGTCCTTTGACTCTCTATGGAGCATTGCGCTTTCTTGTAGACTGAGTCATGATTGTAGAAAGGGGTGATCTCAGGTCTCCACGCCTCTACAAGGAGGAAACGCTGGTATTCTCTTTTCCCAAAGCCTCATTCTCCTCTACCTCTTTGAGTCTTCGTGCTTGTCTGACAGTCACAGCCCACTGTATTAGTCTGTGTTATTTCAGCTGGGGACAACAGATGACCAGCCTCATTAGTTCATTTTTCATCTCTATACCAAAATACATTCTAAAGGAAAGAGGTTTATTTAACACACAGAGGGACTGAAAGTCCAAGATTGGGCGGTCCCAACTTTTTGTCTCTTATTAAGGTCGTAATAAGACACCAAAAGTCAGAGGTCACAGGGCAAGATAGAAAGCCAGAGAAATTCAGGGCTCAGGCTTACTCTTCCAGGACCCACATTTGCAGGACCCCCCAAGAGCTCCTCCATTCCCTTCTGAGGACAACAGCCTCGTGGCCCAAACCCCTGCCCTTGGCTCTGCCTTCACAGCACCACACTGAGGCCCACACATGAACTTTGTTAGGACAACCCACATCCAACCCATAGTCCAACATGCCTTCAAACTGTGTCGAAACCCACAAAGTGTAACAGGCTCTAGGAAGAGGGCCTGAGGATTCCTCCTCACGGTACACTGGACTCTGTGGCATTCTGTCCTGACTGTCTATGGTCTGGGTTACACAGGCTGCTGGGAAACTGATTCCGAATGACAAGGGTACAATAGAAGAGCATGCGTGTGCATGCATGCGTGCCTCTGTGTGTGTGTGTGTGTGTGTGTGTGTGTGTGTGTGTGTGTGTGTTACATTTATGTCTGCCTTCACACACATGCTCCATGACAACCAGTAAGGAATATTTGCAGGGAGGATACCTACCTCCTAAAGAGAAGGAGCCTTGTATCTGTCAGAAGGAGCTGCTCTGCTTCAATACGAGGGGTGCGGTCACTCACCAGCTACAGGACTCGGTTTCTTAAGCCATGGTTGCTGGAGCAGGGAACGCTGGCCCACCATTTCAGACACCATGCTGGAGCAGGGAACGCTGGCCCACCATCTCAGACACCATGCTGGAGCAGGGAATGCTGGCCCACCATCTCAGACTCCATGCTGGAGCAGGGAATGCTGGCCCACCATCTCAGATGCCATGCTGGAGCAGGGAATGCTGGCCCACCATCTCAGACTCCATGCTGGAGCAGGGAATGCTGGCCCACCATCTCAGATGCCATGCTGGAGCAGGGAATGCTGGCCCACCATCTCAGACGCCATGCTGGAGCAGGGAACGCTGGCCCACCATCTCAGATGCCATGCTGGAGCAGGGAACGCTGGCCCACCATCTCAGATGCCATGCTGGAGCAGGGAACGCTGGCCCACCATCTCAGATGCCATGCTGGAGCAGGGAATGCTGGCCCACCATCTCAGATGCCATGCTGGAGCAGGGAATGCTGGCTCACCATCTCAGACGCCATGCTGGAGCAGGGAATGCTGACTCACCATCTCAGACGCCATGCTGGAGCAGGGAACGCTGGCTCACTGTCTCAGACACCATGCTGGATTGTTTTGTTTACTTATTTGAGACACCATCTATACTAAACTTTTGATCTTCTTGCCTTGGACTCACACCGGCTTGGATTACACAGACGTCCCAGCATGCTACATTCCTTTTCTGAATTCTGGGTCTAATCCTTCTGGTTTGACTGACCTTGAACTCACAAATATCCAGTAGCCTCTGTCTCCTGCTTGCACCAGCACACCTGGCCTCTAATCTTAATTCTCTATTCTCAGCAGTGACACGAAACTTAGTATTTGTGGTGATGTCAACTTTTAGATACCCCCACCCCCTGCTTTTTCAAATTATGCCATCAACTTTATTCAGCCTCAACTTAATGTTGGCATTTGAAATTATGCATTTCTTTCACAGACTATCAAACTGTATAACTTTACTAAGCAATTTGCAAGCGCCAGTGCCTGCCAGTTAGTTCAGATGGCCATAGAGGCAGCCTTCCCATCCCCCAGGACTGAATCACCAGGAGAGCCCCCGCCTCTCCAGGGCCTAATAACTCACCAGCCAAGTTACTTTGCAAATTGGGCTGGAACGCGTAGGCTATAAAGCTTCCGTTTCCTTCCCTTCCTTCTGGCGATTTAGGTGGATTCTCTAATAACGGCTGTTTTTGCTTTCTTCCAGCATAATACGTTCTCGTTACATGAAGCTCAAACTCTTATAGACTTATGTAACACAAACTAGGACTTTCCTTCCAGAGAAAGGCTCTCTTGACGGGTGGGTGAACTGTGTGTCTTGGAGGCTGCCCCCTCCTTTTGAATATGTGGCTCTGTCTCGTTTCCAGCAGTCTTACTGCCCCCATGGCATTACATTGCCTCAGAGGTTAATCAGTGCTCGACACTCTTAGGATTGGCATCCACAAAGCAAATTCTAAGTTGACGACATGGCACAAATGAGCTATTAAGGAAGAGTAAAGGGGACCCCAGGGGACGAGTAGGTGACAGGGTTGTACTCTCACAAACAGGACCCGTGGCTTCCCACACCCCTCTTCCACACACCATGGAGAGCAAAGCAAGCAGTTTCAATCTTTGCAGAGAGTAAGCCTTCCTCACCAGACTCCAAATGTGTCAGTCTTGGACTTTCCAGCCTCTAGAACTATAAAGAAGTGTGTTTCTGGTGTTTTCAAGCTGTTCAGTTTATAGCCAGTTTCTCATGGCTGCCTAAACAGACCAAGATAAGCAAATAGGACAGAGGCTACGCGAGACTCGGTCCATGTCTCCAGCTCTCCTCCCTCACTAGAGTCACGAGGACGAAGATGCTTCTGGAAAGTTCTGGCAACTGGGGACACCAGCTTGAGCCTTGGTATCTGGGATAGTCAATGGATTTGGCCACATAGGCAAGGTTGAGCAGCACCTGGACAGCCGATCCCCAGTCCCCAGGTCCCTCTGAAGTCAAGGTGATATTGAGTGTCCCAAGTCACCCACCATCAACCACACTGTTTGCACAGACAAGTTGGCATGATCAGCTGTGCATCCACAGTGCCCAAAGTGGGACATCCTCCACAGGAGCCAGGAGGAGCTTCCAGGATGGCTGAGGAGCAGACAGTGAGCCAGCAGCTTCAGCCGCACTTCTTTATGACAAGGGTGTCACTTTATTTTATTTGATTTCCTTCTTTTTTTTTTCTATCTTTGCAAGCAGTGCCCTGTAATGTAAGTTGTTGTGTTGTTGTTGTTGTTTGTTTTGTTTTGTTTTTTGCTTTCTAAGAACGATCAGGTAGTGAATATTTGGGGGCTCACAGGCTACACAATGTCTCTGTAAGTCATCATGAGGTTTAAGTATTTGTCCTCACACATGCCACCAGATCCATAAATTGAGGCCTTAACTTCCAGGGTAATCACATCAGGATGTGGTAGTGTGGGGACATAGTTAGGTCATGGGGACAAAGCACTTACTTTTGGCAATTGTGGCATGTTGAAAGAGGCCTCAAGAGCTGACTTATCCATCCTACTGTGTGAGTACAAAGTAAGAAGAGGCCATCCTCAGTAATTGGTGGTGGTGCCCGCTTTTAACCCCAGCACTCAGGAGGCAGAGGCGGCCGATTGCTATGAGTTTCAAGGCCAGCCTGGTCTATGGAGCAAGTTCCAGGACAGTCGAGAAAACCCTGTCTTAGGAAGCAAAAGAAAAGATGTAAAGTGGGAAGAGGACCCTCCCAAGAGACTAACCTACTTGTGCCTTGATCTGGTGCTGCTCAGTCTTCAGAACCACAAGAAATACATTTCTGTTGTTTACAAGCCCCCTGGATTATGGCATTTTCCCACAGCAACCCAAACAAACAAAGATAAGCACAAGTGCATCATTATGTAAGCAAATGAGGTTGGCTGTGTTTCAATAAAACTTTATTTACAAAAACAGATGGCAGCTGCATTTGTCTTGGAAGCTTTATGTTGTCAATTGCTGCTGTATAAAATATCCTTGTATGTGTTTTATCTGTGTCTCTTTCTGTAGGTGGTGCTTTGGGGCACGTTCCTAGAGCAGATGTGTGGGGTCACAAGTTGATTTTTGTTTTGAACCAACTCAGTCTTCATTACATGACAATGTTTATTTATTTTTTCCTTTTTTCTCCCTCTCTCTGTCTCTCTGATTCTGTCTCTGTCTCTGTCTCTCTATTGCCTCTCTCTTTGACTCTGTCTCTGTGTGTGTGTGTGTGTGTGTGTGTGTGTGTGTGTGTGTGTGTGTGTGTGTGTATGGTGTGTATATACATCTGCATGTGAAGGTCAAGCCTGGGTGTCTTCCTCAATCTCTCTCCACTTAATTTTTTTGAGCTAGGATCTCTCTCTGCACCTGAGCTCGCCAATTTGGCTAGGCTGGGACCAGGGAACACCCAGGATCTGTTTGTGTGGATGCTGTGCATCTAAACTCTGGTACTCATGTTCAACATGGGCAAACACTGAACTGACCGAGACTTCTCCCCAACCCGAGGTTCTCTTCCTTAAAACCTCTTTCTTGTGGATACAAAACCTGTGCTCATTTGAGGGAGCCTGCTGTATATCGTCACTTTATTCCTTTGGAGTTCCTGAGGTGGGGGCTCAGGCTATAGCGCACTCTGGCTTGACACAGGATTTCTCCTGCCTCAGTATCTCACATGCTGGGATTGTAGGCACGAATCACAGAACCGTTCGTTCCATTATTCTTGAGCTTTGCAGAGACAGAGAAGGTCAGTACATTTTATCTTAAGAACAGAAAACCAAGTGAGCCTGGAATGTTCTCCTGATAAGATCTTGTTTTAGACTGAGGTTCATAGGAAATGGAACCCAGTAACCTGTTCTTGTCTGGTAAGATCAAACCTTATGTTCCTTACCAAACGTGGTTCCAAAAGGTCTTGATTGTTACTTTCTCAAAAAAAAAAAATTTTTTTTTTTTGGTGCATCCCTTTGGCAGTTTCCTTACATAAGGGAGTTTCCTATAACAAGATCTATCTATGTACACCAAGCTCATTACCAATTGTACAAAAAATATACATGCTCCAATTTATTTCCCCCACAGAGCTGACAAACACCAGACACCCTTGAGCGACCATTGTGTTTCTCCTGCTCTGTTTCAGTAGGTGTTTTGGTTTTCAGATGTTGGATGGTGTTCTTGATTTATGTTTGCACTTTTCTTCACCAAACCTCCATTTCAATCACTTGGAATTCTCTGTGTGAACCCCACAAGAGAGAATGGAGGTTAACTACTAGCATTCAAGCTGTGTGGGGCCGTAGTGTGAGCTGTTTTCTTTGATAATCAGTGCCTCTCCTGGGATCTAGCCTGCCTTTGCTTGGCTCCTACTGCGTGAATCTGTGCTGCCTCCCACCCCTCAGCCTCTCATTTACAACACAAGCACAGTCTGCCTCCCCATTAGTGCAACGGCACACGTGAACTATCCACACACGGACGACGAATGACACTGAACTTGGCCAGGAAAATAAATCAACCCGGCCACCTCATTAGGTTTGAATGATATTAATTAAGCTTGCATTGGAATTAACAGAAAATCCTTCTGAGACACAGGCAATGTGACAAAGGGTGGAAGAAACCACTCTGGCCATTTCTCTCCGTGAACTTGCCTCCACGGTAAAAAAAAAAAAAAAAAAAAAAAAGAGGAAATGTGTAGTCTCTTTTTAATGAGGTCAACGGAGAGAAACTTAGGATCAAAACAATAGCGCATCATTTGCCATGTGTTAGGCACTGTGTGCTGAGAGCCCCACACACATTGTTTTATCTCCATCATGTACTGACTTTCAAATAAAGTGTAGTGAGAATCCTCTCAACTACATGAGGAAAAGGGGACATAAAAGTGTTTGCTTTATGCCATAGATACTTTTCCTGTTTGCTATGATAAGATGGCCTGAAAAAAGCAATATTTTTTTTAAAAAAAAGAGTTTATTTTGACTGATGGTTCTAGTACAATCCCTCACAGCAGGAAGTCAAGTAGAAGAAGTTTGAGAGAGCTGATTATATTGAGTAACAGTCAAGAAACAGTAATCAAACATTCAACAAATTTTCTCCTTTTCTGTACAATTCAAGACCCACGCCCTGGGAATGCCATCCACTGTGGGCATGTCCTCCCACCTCAATTAATCTAAAAAAGATAACCCCATAGGCATGCGCAGGAGCCAGTCTCTCAGGGTGATTCTAGATCCTTTGAAGTTGACAGCTGAGATTAACAATCACCCTTGCTTGCTTCAGAGTCCCAAGAGTCACCTCAAAACGCCCTATCCGCTTAGTACGTCTCTAGTTGCTCTCACCTATGTTTAGTTGATCACCTATAAGACTATTGGCCATGTCAAAAGACATTTCGGGATTCACAGCTTGACAGAGGGATGCTGGTACTGGCATCTTATAGTAGATTCCAGAGATGCTGCTAAGCACCAGACAAGCCTCTGTAGTAAAGGATTTTTCAGAGCATGATATCAGCAATACTGTTGTTGATATACTCTTGTTTGACCCTGGAGAGATGGATCAGTGGGTAAGAATGCTGGCTATGCAACATGAGGATTTAAATCCAAATTCCCAGCACTCCTGTAAAACGCTGAGCATGGCTGAGTGTACATTCACGTAACCATGTGCTTTGGGGAGATAGAGATAGGAGGGTCACTGGGGCTGGATAGTCATCAGTCTGGCTCCACACTCAGTGAGAGGCTTTGAGCGATGAGGGAATAAGGCAGAATAAGACATACGACAGAGCAGGACACAACGTCCTCTCCTGCTCTCTGCAAGTGTGTGCACTAAGTGTGTGCACTTAGAACACACACACACACACACACACACACACACACACACCCTGGTTTGCCCACTTAGCTGGACTATGGTGAAAGCTGTCCATTCACCGAGTTCTGTAGGCAACGTTTGAGTCAGTGAGATGTAAGTTTATAGTTGCATATTGTGGGTGGCACATTTCAAAGAGGAGGCATCCAGTGCAAAAACTGGTAAATGGGAATGACCGATTTTGAAAGGGACAGCAAGAGCTTCAGTTGTGCTTAGGAGACTGTCCCATAAGAAGAAACAACGTCCCCAAAGCAACAATACCATGTTTGCTGCTGAGCAGTGTGTGAACTAACGACCTCTGTCTTATGCCCACCTCCCCACCCCATCTCCCCCGCTCCTCACTTCCTCCCTCTGCCTGCCCTCACCCCTCTGGCTGTCTAGTGTTCGGTCACAACATGAAGAGCAGCAATGACTTCATCGGGAGGATTGTCATCGGCCAGTATTCCTCGGGCCCCTCGGAATCCAACCATTGGCGGCGGATGCTCAACACCCACCGCACTGCTGTGGAGCAGTGGCACAGCCTGAGGTCCCGGGCCGAGTGTGACCGTGTGTCTCCTGCCTCCCTGGAGGTGACCTGACCACCATAAGAAAGGCACACTCTTCATTTGTTAAAAAAAAAAACTAGCAAACAATGTGTCACATAAATATTCAACCCACACCTATATACCCTTTCCCACATGTGCACGTGTGTACATAGCGGCCTCTCAGCACTGAGGGCAAGCTGACAGTTGGACATGAAATAGCCACCCTCACTGAGGGAAGCCTGTGAAGTTTCCAGAAGCTCCATTCATGCATAGGTCACAAGCTCCATAGGCTCTGCTGTGGGACTTATTAGCAGTGCCGGCTCTTGTCCATACCCATGCCCCAAAATGTCCTTTCAACCCTCAGGCCAGAGAAAGGAGGCCTTCCTGGAAAGAGCCTGACTCAGTTTACCAAGAGTTTGACTGGTATGTTGGGGGGGTTCTTGATCCCCACTTTAAAAACACACCTTCCAGGAAACTTCCGAACAGGCCACTGTTTCCTGGGGACTCCACACGTGATACCTTTCTCCACAGGTGTAAGTATCTTTGTTTTCTCCTTAGTACATGTGATAGATTAGACTCTTGGGAGAGACCAAGGGTGACAAAGGATAGTGACCCACTGTCAGGAGCCCAGACTCAACTGATTTGTCCTTGTGTTAGCTTATTTCTGCGACTCCCTGTGGGTATGTGTGTGTTTGTTTGTGTGTGTGTGTGTGTGTGTGTGTGCGCGCGTGCTCTCACATGAGACACGTGTGTGCTTACTTATCCTGTTAGACAGCAAGGTGGTGGCCAGGGCCTCCATCATCAAAGCTCCCTCGCCTCTGCCTTCCATCCATTGCAAGTTCACCCCATGTCCTCTCACCCATCAGAGTCCCCCACCTCAGGTAGCAATAGTTCTAGTGTGTCCATAAATAGGGTTATGGTAGAGCAAAGGTGACATGTCTGACTGAGTCATGGTGGTCCTGACCCATTAGGGGTCTGGCATGTGAACGAAAATGGTGCCACGTCCCTCCACCGTGCTCTCTCCCCTTAATCATACTCCGATGGCCCTTCTGTGTTTGTCTGTGCACTACAGTCATGTCTCATGTGTTAAAGCTTTAGTGTAGTTAGAATAGATCCTTCCCTCGTGGGATGCTTCTGTATCTTTCTCCACAGTGTATGGTCCTCTGTGGCAGGGAGTTGTTTGCTGTTGAAATTAAAGATTATTTATTTGTTCCATGCATTGGAGTTATCTCTTTGTTCATGGCATAGAAGATGGGAGGGTGTTTGGCTGCTAGTGCGCATAATGTGGCAAGCTAGCCAGAGCTGAGAGGTGGCTCTGTGAAGTCCTTGCTGTTGGATCCCCAGCACCCATATAAAAACACAGGCCCAACAATCTCTCTCTCTCTCTCTCTCTCTTCCCCCCCACCCACCCCAACTACCCAGAGAAGTGTGTTTATTGATAACAGATCTTTATGCAGTAAGATTTTAGCTCAGACCCAACAGGGATGGCTGAACTCTATTCCGTGGACCTAGGACCTAACCTGGAATAGTTGAGGGCTAGGCCATGGAGCCATGTTTGGTGCTTGGTGCTGGCTGACAGCTGAGGACTTGCTCACTATCCATGGAGGCCTCAGCACAGGCTGCCTCCACAAGGGGCTAGCTTGGATTTCCTCACAGCATGGTAGCAGATGTGATGGTCTGAATATGCAATGTTCCCTCAGGCTAATGTTTTGAATGCTTGGTCCCAAGGCTAGTCATGCCACATACTCCTCCCATGGTAGTGTTCGACCCACAGCCTGGGCCAAGCCATCGTAGACAGGATCCTCTGAAACCCTGAGGTAAAATAAGTAATTCCACTCTTAAGACGCTTTTGTCAGCGTATTTTATCACAGCAATGGGAAAAGTAATGTTACACAATGGATGTTGCAGATTCTCTATGGCTTCCGTGGACAAGGCATAAGGACACGTTTGCTGGGCATGGTGTTGCTCACCCCTAATCCCAGCACTCAGGAGGCAGAGGAAGTCTGAGTTCAAGGCCATCATGGTCTACAGAGAGAGTTACAAGACAGTCAGAGTTACACAAAGAAACCCTGTCTCAAAAAAAGAAGAAGAGAAGGAGGAGGAGGAGATAGAAATTTAAAGCATCATGTGGCACCAACAGTCAGGAAACAGCATGAATACATGCTCATGTTCAGCCAGCTTTCTCCATTGTATGTGGGCTGAGACCCAAGCCCAGGGAATGGTGCCGCTCACTATGGACAGGTCTTCTCACACCTAACTTAAGCTAATCAGAGTAACCCCTCCCAGGCACGCCTACCCCAGGTGACTATAGTTCTCAAGCTATAGTCTGACAATCCAAACTAACCATCATGCCTTGATTGGAACAGTCAACTCCTGATGCTCTGATTAGGAAGCAGGGATGTGGGGAATATAAAAAAAAAAAAAAAAGGAGAAACAGTCTGTATAAAGAGCTTGTAAGGTATGTGGTATATGGCGCAGCCATCTTTGAAAAACACAGTTGAGCACAGTGAGGCAATCAGACTGTACCATGTCATGTGGGCATCATTGGTACAGTGTGTGGTGTGGGGAGGAAGAACAGCTGAAACCAAAGTGCCAGTTTGCGGACCAGGAGGTGAACCCACATAAAGAGAGAATGGTGCTTGTGTTAGATGTCTTTGGTTGTGATGTACAGACATTCCAGCTTCAAACGTAGCTGGATCTAGGGGCTTCAGATAAGGCCACTGGTGTTTTGTTTCTCACCTCATCTCTTGGCAAGTCTCTCCCCAGGTTAAAAAGCATCTTGGTGACGACCAGCCGTCCTAACCTGTTCTCTGCATTGAACACACAACCTTGTGCATGCCAGACAACAACTTGTACTCTTTGTGCCTTAACTTTCTACTTCCTGATTTTCCAAGGGTGAAATAACATCTTTGTCCTGTCCTCCCAACAGCAGGAAACTTGAATTTATATTTAACTACGGTAGTTAAAACCACCACTTACTGGGGTTACTGCCTGCCCTATGCCATGATAAACCCACATGTGTAATCCTCACAGAAACCATTTGAACTAGGATCTGTGATGTCCCCTCCCCCCCTTCAGATGTGGAAACAACACTGTAGACATCAAGCATGCACCATGTCCCCACCTCATTTAAACAAAATACTATAGGCAGTTATTCTACGTTTGCTGTTCTCCATAAAACTTCCCATTTGTCTGAGACCCATAACTTAGCTTTTTATTGGCCCTACCCTGCTCAGGACTTGACCCAGGTAAACACTACGCGAACTAAAACAGGTTTGCCTCTCCTGGCCACAACCAGTATTTGTCTGAGTTTCATTTTCATTGCTGTGATAAAATACCCTGATGAAAACATCACAAGGAAGAAAATGGTTCTGTTTTCCTTTCTTTCATCTTG
Organism: Acomys minous; assembly: GCF_964271855.1. Taxonomy (NCBI): domain Eukaryota; kingdom Metazoa; phylum Chordata; class Mammalia; order Rodentia; family Muridae; genus Acomys; species Acomys minous. The sequence continues at coordinate 148,047,176 of NC_140484.1, read as the reverse complement.
TTAAGGGACAGTTGTGGTGGAGAAGTCAAGGCGGGAGAAGTTTGAGGGAGCTGACCACATCGTGTCCACAGTTAAAAAGCAGAGAGCGATGCGTGCACACTAGTGCTCGCTCACTCTGTGCTCTACGACACCCAGGATGCCCTGCCAGGGAAGGGTCCCCGGCCACATCTTAGAGGGCCAACCTCATCAAGGCAGTGCCCCACAAGGACACGCAGAGGCCCATCTTCCAGGTGACTCTAGACTCTATCTAGTTGACAACTAACACTAGCCATTACAAGGATAGAGGGATCTGTGACCGTGTGTTGTCAGTGTCACTGTGTTTCTGACACTCTAGAGGGGAAGTCACAGAGTTGAGGCAGGAAGGCTGGCTTAGCTGACTTCTCCGGAGAGAAAAGTGACAGAGAGGATGTTTTCCTTTTCTATAAAACATCTTTCTTCCTGGGGCCTGAACAGAAGAGAACAGAAGCGTAAAGGGCAAACACGAGCGAGAGCAGGTGGGTCATGGTCATGGTAGCCGGAGACAGACACAGAGAAACCACAGCCTAAATCCGGGCCCCCTGTTCCTCAGCTGCTGTCAGACATGAGCCAGGTGACTCCTCCGAGCGTCCGTTTTCCTCTCACTTAGTCAGGGTCCCTTGGAAGCAGAGGATGTACCGGGGAGACAGCCCCAAGAAACATAAGTTGAAGGAAAAGGACCAAGGGCAGATAAAGGGGCTGCCTGCATTAGCAGTGGGGACACCGGGAGGACTTAAGTCCTGAGCCTGCTCCCTCTGGTTCTTCCCGGGGAGCATTTAGTGTCTGATACTTTGGGACTTGCTGTGTGGGTGGGGCAGGCTCCTGCAGCAGCAGAGAAACTCCTGGGCTTGGGCGAGCTTGATGGGCTGAGCTGTGCACATGCACAGCCTGGGCTACTGTAGCCATTGAGGTGCTCGGCTAGACTGCAGCTATGATGTCAAGCAGCCCCAGCTTCCGCTGGCCTCCTCAGAAATAACAAGAGGGCTAACGGTGTGAAGTACCAAACGTCTGCCCCACAGGAACCTACAGTGGTGACAGTGCTATTCTGTCAGAGATTAATGAAGCACATAGTGATGCTGGAAGGCCAGCCCAGGTGCACTCACCAGGTAAGCCTGAGGATGGACCAGGTTCGATCTCTGGAACCAACACAAAGAGCCAGATGTGTGGGGTGGGGGGGGACCTATGTGCAATCCCACTGCTCTTAAGAGTATGTGCTGGGAGCTCACAAGGCACGGTGCAGAAACAAGAAAAGACCCTGCCTCAGGAGACAAGATGGAGGGAGAGAACTGCCTCCTCAGAACCTGCCTGGCCTCCACGTGAGTGTGGCAGCACACACATGCCTGCCCGCCAGTGCACAAAGTAAATAATCAAATAATAAATACGTTTTTTTTCTTTCAAGTTACATCTGTGTCTTAATCACTGTTCTGTTGCTGTGAAAAGACACCATGACCAAGGAAACTATTATAAGAGAAAGCATTTAATGGAGGGTTTGCCTATAGTTTCAGAGGCTTAATCCATTATCATCATGGCAGGAGGCACAGAGGCAATATCTGAGAACTACATCCTCATCCTAATCCAGAGAGAGCATGAGAGAGAGAGAGAGAGAGAGAGAGAGAGAGAGAGAGAGAGAGAGAGAGAGAGAGAGAGGGAGGGAGGGAGGGAAGGAGAAGAGAGAGAGAGAGAGAGAGAGAGAGAGAGAGAGAGAGAGAGAGGGAGAGGAGGGAGGGAGGGAGGGAGGGAGGGAGGGAGAGAGACTCTGAACTTGGTGAGGGCTTCTGAAACTTGAAAGCCCACCTCCAGGGCACACTTCCTCCAACAAGGCCACACCTCTTACCCCCTCTGTTTATTTCCAACAGAGCCACTCTGAGGCCTATGGGGCCACTCTTACTCATACACCACGTCCGTATTAGACGCAGTGCAACATCTGTGTCAGTAGCCAGAGCGCTGGGGACTGTGAGTAAGCAATCTAAGATGATGCAGTCTTCAGAGGGACTTTTCTACGTAACACGCCGGGGTTAGGCTTAGGTTAGGTCTATGCAAACACTGCATCATACAGGAAGCACTTGAGTACTTTATGGTTTTCAGTATCTCTGGGCATCCTTGAACTAGTCCCCTTCAAACGCCTGAAATCCAGGATGGGTGTGGCCAACTGTCCGGCTGGTCCATTTTGTCTGACAACCAGTGACTACCCCAAGGGACAGATGTGGGAACATGCTGGAATCAAATGGCAAAGTCCTCTCTGGAGCCTTGGCACAGCATCCAGTGGCTATTATTACCTGGTGTGCATCAGACAGCTTTTGCTGGGGACAAGAAGGAACATTGGCAGCTCAGATCAGAGCCATCCGCATCTCCAGGAATAGAGTTTGTCAGGAGACAGAGAGATGTGTTGAGAGGTGAAAGGAGGGTTGAGTTTCTATAGAAACCAGAGCCCAAGGTGCCCTGCTTTGGACTACCCATTGTTTTAATTAGCATCCTCCTCCTCAGGTAGGAGGTGAGAAAAGAGATGCCTGGACCACTTCACCACTCTCTGTGGTATGAGGACCCAAGTTAAAAGAACAAAGGTGGGTGGAGACCAGTTGTGGGGAGCTTTAACGATATTCTATGTCCCCAGGACCCCTTGGATAGTCTCATCTCTTGGAGAAGGCATTCCCCCTTTTCCTCCTCTGCTGCAGCTCTAAGCTCACACCAAGTCCAGAACATCACACCCCGAGACTTGACACAAACTACAGACCTATACCCTGCTTATACTGAAGGAACTGTTCCATCCAGGGCACCAAGACCAGCCTGCCATTTGAGGCACTGGCATTTTGTTCCTATCAAATAAAGAGTAGTTGCGAGAAAGAAACATCCCTTTCCTGTCTGGGTGTCCAGCTGTCTACTGCTGATGGGATAACTGCCCTTCATCAGTCCAGAAATTCCAGTAGAAATAACTCCAGAGGGGTTGGTAGGTGGAAACCTAATAGTTTACACCTAGAAGAAAACATTGGCAGGCAATGCCTTTAAGTTTCAAAGTGGCTAACCTTTGGAGAATGTGTTAGCTTTCCATCACTGTAACAACCACCTGAGGCAGGGAAAGTATCAAAGGCCATGGTTGCGATGTCTGCTGAGGGCAGTGGATGCAATCACATCTTGATGAGAGCGTTTTAAGCAGGAAGCAGAGACAGAGAGGGGTGCTGGTTTGCTGATTTCACAACCCTCCAGAGGTCACACACGAATCACCTTAACCTCTGCCAAGGATAATGTCCCCAGTGGCTTCCCATAGGACCAACCTCCCCAAAAGCTCACCCACTTCCCAATACTGCCAGATTCATCATAGGGGCTTTTGGGGACATTCATGCCATACCCAGACCACACCAGCTCCTTTAGTTCCCAGCTTTAGGTCCTCTTGTGCAGGATTATTTACGGGTTCCAGATTATGGGTGCTTCTCACATGCCAAACATTCTCTAAGTACTTGTATGGGAGGAGGAGCGTTTGGTTGGTTTTTGTTTTTGTTTTTTCTTCACATTTTGTAGGCAAGAAAGCTGAGGCTTAGCTTTACTAATTGCTAATTAGCTTTACTAATTTACTAATTAGATACTAATCTAATCACAGCAGAACATCAAAGCCTCTGTCTCACAGTTTATAAAATGAATAAGCATCGACTTCTCTGTTACAATGGTCATGGGCAGAGGGCTTTAATTACTAAAAAACAATATTTTTAAATGTTTGGGCGTATACACATGTATGTACGCAGGTGTGTATGAGCAAACAGAGACCAGAAGAGGACAGGAGGTGTCTCCCCCCATCATTCTCCACCTGTAGGGTCCCTCCCTGAACCTGAAGCTCATGATTTCTTGGTTAAGCTGGGAGCCAGCACACCCCAATGGTCTTTCTGTCTCTGCCTCCCTTGGAGCTGAAGTTACAAGAACACTTGAGATGTTCGGTTTGTTACCTTGGTGCTGTGATGCAAATTCTGATCTTTATGATTGCATACCAAGTACTCTTAACCTCTGGACCATCTCTCCAGCCTCATAAATAACATTTTAAGAGCTAAGAAATTATGAAAGAAAGATAATAGGTAGATGGATGGATGGATGGATGATCAATAGATGCTTTAGACAGATCTTTACTGACTTGCCCAGCCTCCCAAAAGCAATGTATAAGGAAGACAGAATATCAACCAGTAAATGTCATTTTAAGATGCTAGAAAACACACACATGTATATGTACACACATATATACATGAGATCCTTACAATCCTCAATTGACAGCAAACATAATACTTATTAAGAGAAAACAATCATCCATTTTCTGTCTGTAAACTTGAGACTTAGATTAGAAGTTGTCAAACCACAGTGCCTGGGACATGGCCAACCCACTGCCTGTCTTCATAAATACAGTTTTACTGAAACACTTCCAGGCCTATTCCTAGGTCTTTGGGAAAGCTGGACAGTGATAAATTAGCAAAGCCTACAAAGCCTAAATCAATACTCCTTCTTTACAAAAAAGCTCTGTACCCTTGTCTAGAGCAACGTCTGTAAACTGTCTAGAGTAATAGTCTGTAAGGCAATATTGTGTAAAATGAACATGCAAACCACTGGGGAATAGTAAACCAAGTACTGATTCAGTAGCTCCTGGCAGGGCCTGAGACTCTGCAATTCTGATACATTTCATGGGCCACACCTGCATTTCAGCAAAGGACACACTGAGAGAGTGAAGGAACTTACAGACAACAGCACTCAGACAGCATACTGCAGGACAGGTGACTATAGCTGGGTGTTCAGAGATATCGCTCTGCCTAAATTTTCCTATGTATTGTCTGTGTATCTATCTATCTATCTATCTATCTATCATCTATCTATCTATCTATCTATCTATCCATCCATCTATCTATCTATCATCTATCTATCTGTCTATCATCTATCTATCTATCATCTATCTATCTATCTATCCATCTATCTATCTATCTATCCATCTATCTGTCTATCTATCTATCCATCTATCTGTCTATCATCTATCTATTACCTTTCTATCTATCTATCATCTATCTATCTGTCCATCATCTATCTATTACCTTTCTATCTATCTATTATCTATCATCTATCATTTCCAGGGGCCTCTTTTGGACTATTCTCCCTCCCCATCACATCCATACTCAGAAGAACATTGCTGTGGTTGGAATGTTTGTCCCTACCAAAATTCATATTGAATTTTGTCAGCATGGGGTGTTTCACTCTCATAAAGAGTGGGTTAAGTTGTTTATCTCCTCTGCCTCTCTCCTTTGTCTGTCTCTCTCTCCTCTGTCTCTGTCTCTCCCTCTCCTTCTCTCCCCCTCTCCCTTCCTCTCTCTCTCTCTCTCTCCCTCCGTCCTTCCCTCTCTCCCTCCTCCTTTTACTTCTCTTACTTCCTCTCACATGCAATGCTGCAGCAAGATCAGACACCTGATATTGAATTTTACAGTCCTGACATTGAAAACAGTTAATCATCTATTTTCACTGTAAATTATCCAGTGTCAAGTATTTTGTTATAACAGTAAACATGGACTAAAGCAGATGTGTTTGGCTTCCTGGTGGCCCCCAAGAATATAGCAGCAGGGGCCTTTATGTTTCTACTCCCAGGATAATAGCACGGAAGGGAAAATGATCCCTTTGTATTTTGTACACCCCTTCACTAACGTCAGGCCAGGGCTATTTGGAGCGGAGAGACTACTATGGCAAGTCACGACAGTTACCTTTGCTCATTGTTGTGACAAAACACCTGACATAGAAACTCGAGGAAGGAAGGGTTTGTTTGGGTGGGCTCACATACTTGAGGGTGCAGTCCATCATGGCAGAGGACATGGTAGAAGGAACAACTCTAGCTGTGAAGGCAGGTGGGGGGGGGCAACTGGTCATATTGCATCCACAGACAGGAAGCAAAGAGAGATGAATGCTGGTGCCAGACTGTCTTCCTCCTTTTCTCTTCTGTTCCGTATGGGATCCCAGTCCATTGGACGGTGCTGCCCACACTCAGGGTGGGTTGTCCCCCTTCAGGTGAACGTCCCTGGAAATGAACAAACACACTCGGAAATATGTCTTCTAAGCGATTCCAAATGCAGTCAAGTCAGTGATGAAGACAGATACTCACACGTTAACATTCACATTCATAGCAATGTCAGCACTGTTATAAGCATGTACTAAATGCTCACCACCTCTGAACAAACATGCATGCTTTGGCAGCTGCCCAAATGCAATGGTCTTGAGACAACTGGTATACCCCAGACTTGCTGTAGGCTGGAGTTGGGCCTGAGTTGAGCTTGTATCCTGAGTCATGCTTTGGCAGACTTCAGTGCCAATACCAGTGGTTCAAAGCATGCTGTGTGGGTGAGAGCTAAGTTGTTCCTCACAAGCAGAGCAGTGGGGGCTGTGGGGGAGGGGGAGGAATGAGTGACAAGGAAACCAAATTGACATATTCCCATCTTACTCATGAATGCCAGTTACGTGAAGTGTCAGAGCACCTCACTGAGCATCTCAGGGGAGGGTAAGGGCCATGCAAGATGGAGAGGATGCAGCTGGTGCCAGCAAAAGTCTTTCATGAGATCAATCGCAGTAATAGCAACACATGCTGTCATTTAGTGAGCATCTTCTACTGGCCAGCATCCACGCCAAACAGAAGCAATACCTGGCCGTGGTGGTACACACCTGCCATTGCCGCTCTGAGGAGGCTGACGCAGGAGGACCATGAATTTCAGGCCAGGCAGGGCTATACAGTGAGATTTTGTCTCAAAACTCCAAGAAAAAAAAAGTATAAACAAAAGAATGAATTTAACTTAATCTCTTGGATATGTACTTTTTATCATCCATAAGATAGAGGGAGAAACTTAAGACTCAGACATAGTGGTTTGCCCAAGAATTCACAGGATAAAAGAGGGAATAATTTTGTTTCCACCAGCAGGAATTCCACCAGCGCACATACATGTTGTTTAATGTACTTCTTGAAAGTCAGGAAAAACCTTCAGGAGTTGGTTCTCCCTTCCGGCATGTGGGTCCACACAAACCACGCCCATGGCTAGGGGCCTGCTGTAAGCAACCTGTACTTGCATTTTTTTACCTTTTGAGAGGCATTTGCCCTAAGAGGACAGAGATGATTGGTGGCCTAGGACAGAGGCCAAAAAAAAAAAAAAAAAAAAAAGGAGACATGGCTCAAGAGCAGAGCTGGGAATTCGGCTGGCTCAGGGGTTCCCAGCTGGAGCACTGCTTTGCTCTCAGCTGTCACTCTACATTGTGCCCAGCGATGCAGAGGAGTGGGGGAGAGAGGTTGAAGGGGGAGGGGCTGGGGTCCACCCCATCTTCTCAGCTGCTGAAGGCCTTGCCTAGGAGAGCTATCAGGGACCCACACTCCGTGCTGCTCTGTTCCAGCCAGAGACAGCTTCCTCCGGGCTCGGAATGCGGAAACAGCAACTATGGGCCGTGGCCTTCCTGGCCCTCCTGTCTGCACAGGTCTTTCCCCACACCGATATCAGTATCCATTCAGGTGAGCACAGGGGCCGGGGGCCAGGCTCAGGTTGGGGGAGGTGACTCCCACAGACTGGAGGGCCTGGCTGCAGAAATGCTGAGGGGGAATGCTGAGGGGTTGAGCTGACCCTCCTGATAGCTCAGCTCCAAGTGAGGGAGCCGCCTCCTTATCCCAAGACCCTTAAAGTTTAAATGCCAGCTTTGCAGTTTACAAACTGTGTAAGCTGGGAGCCTGCCTGCCTGTCTTCCCCCATTCCTTCCTTCCTTCCTCCCTCCCTTCCTTTAAGTTTTAGTTATCTTGTCATTTACTTTTGAGACAGCATCTTGCTATTAGCCCAGGTAGGTCTTGAAATCCCAGTCCTCCTGCTTCCTGCTTTACATGCTACTACAGCTGGCAAAATTCCCCAATCATCCTGAGCCCCAGTTCCTTCCAGAAAGTGGAGTTATAGGGTCACCCCCTCCAGGCCACGGAGAAAGTGCTTAACACAGGACCTTGGCACCATAGGGAAGTGAAAATGGTATTTTTGTTAGCCATTTGACATCTGGGAACCCCCTCGCCTCCAACCTTGAGGCCATTTGAGGGATGAGAGGCAGCCGGTGAGTTTGAGCACTTGTGTGTTGCAAAGGGGAGTCTGGGGTGCTAACACCAGGGAGCTGCCTTCAGGTTGGGAGGTGTCCTGCATCTCCTTGTGCCCGCGGCTCTTATCTGAAAATTCTGCTGAGTTACTTCTTAAAAGATCCACTAATGCCAGGAGTAGTGTCTGTAAACCCAGCACTCGGGAGGCTGCGGCAGGAGGATAGAAAGTTCAAAGTCTAAAGAGATGACAAATGAAGGGCAGGGCAGCCTGTGGTACATAGGTGATGCTGCTGTTTTAAATACATGTGTACATATATGTGTATATATGTGTATACACACAAACAGCACATTTGTGGGGGGAGACTCATAAATCCCCTGCTATATATTGGCATAGATCTAAGTCCTTTTCCTTATGGACTTATATTATTTTCACAATAACCATGTGGCAGAGGCCAGTCACTTTTATCCCAGTTTAAGTGAAACCTCTCATGAAATCTCCAGATAAAAAATTGTCCTAGGGCCAGCTATTGGGCTTTTGACTGTGGGTTGCTCACAGTAACTAGACAGAACCAGTAAACAGATGACAATAAGTCCTTTGTTACTCTAAGTGTACCTCACCTAGTGCATGGGCACACTGATGATACTAAAGGTTATTTGTTACTTATCTCAAAACCACTCTTTTGTTTGTTTGTTTGTTTGTTTGTTTGGCAACCCCCTGGTAGGGAGGTGGGTAGCCTTGGCTCATCTGGTCAAGCCTGGATACTTCTATTAATCAGCTCAGGCTGTCATGGCAGAATCCATAGACAGGGCCTGAAACTGCAGAAACTTACCTCAGCCCCTGGTTGGAAAGGCTTGTTATACAAGCAAACGGAACCGCGTTTCATCCCTGGTGCCAAATAAAAAATCCCGGCACGGTGTGATCACAGAGCTGGGGAAGCAAGGACGGGAGCGTCCCTGGGGCTTGCTGGTCAGCTAGCCTAGATGAATCAGTGAGCTGTAGTTCAGTGAAAGACCCTGCCTCAATAACAATTAATTAACTAATAAGATGGAGAGTGACTGAGGTAGAAACCCAACTTCAGTCTCATACACACCCACACCTACTCATGAACACATACACAACACACACATGCACGCATGTGCGCAAAGGTGGGGATAATAATGAAGTGATGGTGCAAATGAGGTACTGACCACATGACAGGCATCTGAGAAGTCATTTTCCTTTCAACACCTCTGTCACTGTGGTTGCTGGTGTTATGACTGTTAGGGGCAGGAGAGTTTGGTTGTGACAAGCAGGCTTCATCAGAGACAAGAACTTCAGACACCACAGCTGCTCCCATGCGCCGCCCTCCTCTACAGACCGGTGAACCAGGTCACATCGAGCCCAGCAATCTTGGAGACCTAACACAGAAATCCATTCCACTCAACTCTTCCCTGCTTCAGCGGGGAAACTGAGGCTGCAGACTGACGGAGGTCGCCACTGCTCACAGGACTTCCAGCCCAGCAGACAGGTCTCTGGAAAATGATGTCATCCCAGAGAGACTGTGACGGACAACATGTGCTGCTGGGCGACTAGAGAGGACTTAACAGGAGCTCTGTGGTTCCTTGCAGACCATGAGGGTGGAGGAGCACCCCAGAGTCCTCTTGTTTGAGTGGGCTTGGTGTTCTGTCCTCTCCTGGTCACCTCCAGCTATTCTACACAAAGCCGCACAGGGCATCTGTCGCCCCACAGGTTCCGCCTGCCATTATCCGTCCCCTGAGCTGCTGATCTATTCACGGATCCGCTCAACCTCACTCCTGGGTTTTCTTTGAGGAACGATCCTGCAGACAAGCCTGGGAGGGTTAGCCAGACAGGACTTTACCCTAAGCCCTTCCTCGGCAATTGCCTTTGATCTCACTGTTTCTCTAGGTTCGTGCATGTGACGCTCTTACAGCCAGCACCTGGGGAAGGATAACAGAGACAGCTGCTATTAGGATTCTTCAGCCATTGCTGGTTCCTTCCCCTCAACTCCTGAACCCAGAGCTCTGCACGTGACATTCCGGCAAAGCGATCTGAAACGCAGCACCCACCTCTGCAGAGCCTCAGGGTACAGGGTACAGTCGAGCTATTCAGCACTGCTGACCCATCCCCTCCCCCAGAAACATGGCACCAAACCCTTAGCTGTGGGAAGGTTCTCCTGCTTCTGGGAGAACGGGATGCTCACTCAGCCTAGACATCTTCCCAGGGAAATAAGCACTACCAGCCATTCCGTTTGTGTGTGTGTGTGTGTGTGTGTGTGTGTGTGTGTGTGTGTGTATGTGTGTGAAAAGACCAGAGGCTGACCTTTGGAGTCTCCTTCAGGTGCTCCCTGCCTTTATTTTTTGAGGCAAGGCCTCTCACTGATGCAGAAGTTCGCTGTTTCAGCTGGGCTGGTTGGCTAATGAGTTTCAGGGGCCTGGAGCAAGTGGCAGCCTCATGGGGACTGGTCCTCTGTCTCTCCTGGGCTGGCATCCAGGCCTCAAGCACTAACTACCTGCTAGGATCAATCTTAGCAATGGTTTCGGGCTTTTCCTCAGTGCTCTGGGGCCTCCAGAGTGGCTCATCAAGGAAAGATGCTCAAGATGGAAAGAGTAAGGCTTGCCTTTAAGGAGGACTGGCAAGCATTGAGACCAGACAGGCAACAGGAGGGTGACCCAGCCCTCCACCTTGCTGGAGTCTGGAAGAAGACACTTCCTTTTAAATCCCAGAAATGCCTGGGGCCCATTGTGGGAATGGGGAAGGTAAGTATGGCCTGGGGCCTCCCTACCTCCTCTCCTTGACTGGTCCGGCTGATCTGGGCAGGAGGCAGCGGCAGCGGCAGCAAAGCAGTGCATCTGCAGGAGGCAGCAGAGAGCAGAGTGTTGCATCTGTGGGCGGCTGGTGCAGGGCCAGGGGAGCTCACAGCCAGATTGAGTGGGAAGGTGACAATTTATTCTTTCAAAGTGGGAGAGCTGGATTCCACGGATGTGTTTTCATCCCAGAACAAGCTCAGCTCCCAAAGGCTTTGACTCCCCCCACACACACCCCCAGCTGGGAGACCTTGGCTGCTGCTTATTGAAAAAAAGACCTTGCAGTTTGGCTTCTTGGTTTCCTGAGCAACAAGCCTCCTCCTCCTCCTCCTCCTCCTCCTCCTCCTCTTCCTCCTCCCGCTGCTGCTGCTGCTGGGCACCTCCTGTCTGCCTCTCTCCCTCTCTCTCCATACCCTCCTCTAGCCTCTCACCTTGGATTCCTTCTCCTTCTCAGATTTTTAGTCCTGCCAAACCATTCCCAGGCGCCTATACACACCATCCTCTGCCTGGGCCACGCCCTCTGCCTGGGCCACACCCTCTGCCAGGGCCACACCCTCTGCCTGGAACTCTCTTCTGGTTCTTACCATCCTTCAGGCCTGTACTGACTCATCATCACCTTTTCCAGGAAGCCTCTCAGATCCTCAAGTCCGATTTGTGTGCTGTGTTTAGATGCTTCAGGAGTGGCTCTTGCTATCACCCATCTTGGGGGGCCTCATGGCCCCTTGGTGGTGCTCTGTCAGTTTGTGAGGTCTTAACTGACAGGGACCAGAGAGCCATTAATTCTTTTCCCCAAGGGGCAAACAAATAACAAGTTCCCAGTTTTGCCTGTAAGACTCACATCCTCAAGTCAAGTATTAATATCAATGATATCATTCTCTCTCTCTCTCTCTCTCTCTCTCTCTCTCTCTCTCTCTCTCTCTCTCTCTCTCAAGTCTTCAGCCCCATAGGCTGCCTATGAGCAATTCTGTGACCTTTGACAAGGTGCTCAACCTCTCTGTGCTGAGTGTGTTTGTAAAGTAGCAGTGGTTATGTTGACTACTTTACCAGGTACATAATGATTAAATTAATAGCATGTTCGAAGCTCTTAGCATGTGCGTGGCACACAGTAAGTGACCAGCAGAGGTTGGTTTTGGTTATGACATTACCACCATCTTCTGAAGGTCAACGTACAACTCCAAGGGCGTGCCTGTGAGATGAACAGGCTAGCAAAGGCGGGTTAGGGGCCCTGTTGATGAAAACCCTTCTAAGCTCCCAGATGCAAAGGGAGAAGGGAAGTGCCAGACCAGTGGGAGTTAATTCTTGTGCCTCCCATGACTCCAATTAAAGCTCTTTGCTGGCCTGGGCTAGCCTGCCCAAAAAATTGGGCAGTGACCTGCCACAGTCCCTTTTTCTGGTTTATTTCATCCCAGGCATGCAGAAATGCCTTTTTTTTTTTTCCTCTTAGGGGGCCAGGAAACCTCAAAGGGACCAAAATTAGGAAGATGTGAAGTACTTCAGGAAGTTTTTTCCACCTCGGGAGAAGAAGGCTTTGAGGCCAAGGGCATTTGCCTCCTCGTCGTCCTGCCCAGCCCCCACTTCATTTAACTAATTATTTATTCCTCTTTACCGAGCCCTATCCAAGTCAGGAAGAAAAGGAAGAAGGGGGAAGGGCAAGAGGGATGGAGGAAAGAAGAAAAAAGGAGGGGGAAGGAAAGGAGCGAGGGAGGGAGAAAGATGCTCCTGCTGCAGGATTCATCTTTGTCCTTGAGACCAGCAGTTCTAAGATCTCACACGCACTCATCCATGCTTACTAAAACTTGCTTTCTGCCACCCCCCACCCCACCCCTCACCCCGGCCTTGGGTATTCCCAAGAGTTTGTATTGCCAGTGGGATTCCAGGCCAGGCTATATTGCTCGTCACATGATAGTGTAGAACAATCTGGAAAGCTAAGATCAGTCTTCAGTGCTGTGCTGTCTTCGTTCTAAGCCTGGGCTAAAGAGATGGCTCAGCAGTTAAGCATGGGGCTCTTTCAGAGGACCGAAGTTCAGTTCCCGTGTCAGCATCCACACCACATGGCTCACAACTGTCTGCAACTCTGTCTCTAGGGGATCCAATGCCTTTTTCTGACCTCCAAGGACACTGCACTCATATACATGTAAATCCCTCCCCATAATTACAAATAAATAATTTAAATCTAATCCCCACATACCCTCTATGTACCAAGGCTCTGGGAAAAGAGAAGTGATCACAGCAGCTACTGGCCAAACAGGAACTGCCCTGGACAAGAGTCCTGCATGCATGAGAAATCAAGGTGCATAAGTACCAGCGAGCCCCATCTGATGTACCCAAAGCAGTTGAGACTGGAAGAGAAGCAGGAATTGGCCAGCATCAAGGCAAGAGACATGCCTACAAAGGTCTGGTTAGGTGTTTGAGAATGGCAGAAGATGGGCCAACATGGATGGAAGCAGAGGGCGTGAGCTCTGAGGACCTGCCATCCTCAGCCTGCTGGCCTCCCATGAGGAAGCAGGAAGTGATGCTGTGAAGGAAGTCTCTACCACCTTCTTTCAGGGAGACCTTGTTGAAGCCTCAGTTTCTATTTGTTTGGCACATCATAAATGCTCCTCAATCCTTGGGAACTACGGAGGTAGTTCAGGCTGAAACGATTGCCTTGAAAGTGTTGAGGAGCTGAGTTCAGTCCCCCGAAGAAACCACATTTAAACAAGCAGACAGGCATAGTCGCTATACTTGTAATCCCAGCACTGGGGAGACAGGAGCAGGACTCACTGGCCAATAGCCCAGCTTAAATTGGCAAGAGTCAGACCAATGAGAGACTGTCTCAAAGGAAATGGATGGCATTCCTCAGGAAGACAGCCGAAGTTGCCCTCTGACTTCCATATGGATATACATCTGCACATACACACACACACACACACACACACACACACACACACACACACACACACACACAAATGGTCTATGAACGTTGTCCACTATGTTATCTTTGTGTGTAGTTGTGTGAAAGAGAAAAATTGTTCTCCACTTCTTGTTTTCTTTCTTTCTTCCTTCCTTCCTTTCTTTCTTTCTTTTCTTTCTTTTTCTTTTTCTTCTTCTTCTTCTTCTTCTTCTCCCCCCCCCCTTTTTTTTTTGACAGGGTCTTCTCACTTTGTAGCCCTGGCTGACCTGGAACTCACAATATAGACTAGACTGTCTTTGAACTCACACAGATTTACCTGCCTCTGCCTCCTAAGTGCTAGAATTAAAGGCGTGTGCCACAACGCCAGATGTCTCCACCTTACTCTTTTGAGAAAGGGTTCCTCGCTAGATCTGAAGCCTCACCTATTCTGCTGGACTGGCTGGTGAGCCAGCCCCGAGGACCCATCTGTCTCTGTGTTCCACCTCTCCAGAACCCCGGCATTACAGGCATGCACCACCAAGCTGAGCTTTTCCTGCATCTCCTGGGGTTGGTTGCACAGCAAGTACTTTATCCACTGGTCCATCTCCCCAGACCCTACTCACTATGTTATGATTCTGGAGTCATACAGCTATGATAGTGATTTGAAGGAAGAGATTCCATACCTCTACGTGGCTACTAAAGAGACTCTAGGTGTCTGCCAGGTGGACATCTAAGGAAGAAGAGACTGTTCCTATGGCTCACAACTGGTCAGACACAGAGCTGACCAGTACCCAGGTGTCCCAGGGACCACATGAGTCTCCCAAACTAGTAGCTGGAAGGTTCTCAATTGTCTGCTTCTCCTATCAGCCATCTTGAGTCCTGTTTCCAAGAACAACACCCCTAAGAAGCTTCAAGAGGAGCCAAGATATAGGAGAACTTCATCTTCTCAAACACAGGGTTATGGGTTAGTTTTCGTTGTTGTTTTCAGTGTGTTGCTTTTCACAATTGACATCCGCCCCTGGCCCCCACAGTGTGATGGGTGAAAAATATAAACTCTTGGTTCTAGCTTGTCAGAAAATGCACACCCTTGCCAGATAACTTGGAATTGCAAATTGAAACAAGGTACCATTTCTTGCTTATAAGATTTGCAAAGATTCGCAAGGAAATGGTGGCAGCCAAGGCTAGAAGGGCAAAGAGAGTTGTGACAGTGAGAGGGTAAATTGCTTTTAGGGGACAATTTAGAAGTTTTAGCAAAGTCTTCCAAGTCAGAAAGCCACCAGAAACACCAGCAGAGCTTGCTGCATGAAACTGTTGCCTCAGTATTATTCATAGTAGGTTTTTATAAAATCTAATTATCCAAAAATAAGGCTACCTAGGGGCTATCCAAGAACTATTTAAAACAGTCTTAAGCTAGGTGTGGTGGGGCATGCCTTTAGCCCAGCACTTGGGAGTCCAGAGGCAGGCAGATCACTGTGAGTTCAAGGACAGCCAAAGCTGCACAGAAAAACCCTGTCTCAAAAAAGCAAAACAAAACAAAAACCTCTTCATTTAAAAAATAAACAAATGAATAAAACAGTCTTAATAAGGGCAGCAGAGATGGCTCAACAGTTTAAAAAACCACCCAGGTTCTGTTCCCACCACCCACATAGTAGCTCACAACCACCTGTAGTTACTACACCACAGTAGCCAGTGTCCTCTGGTTCAGTGGACACCGGCATGCATGTGACACCAGCACATACAACACACACACCTACATAACGCATACATAATTACAAAAAATCTCCTATTGGTTTGTTTGTAAGGTTGATTGATTGAAATAGGGTCTCTCTATGAAGCCCTGGATGTGCAGATATTTTTAGACTTCAGACACAGACCAGTTAATCGTAATGGATGTGTTTTACTCTTAAAAATACATAATAAGCCACATAGCACCACCTCCATCTCTGTGTTCTCTCTATCCAGCCCTGTCAGAGGTGCCTCAGATGTCCCTGCTGTGTCCCCTGTTCTGGACAGAGTTCAAAGGTCACTGTTACAGATTCTTCCCCATCAACAAGACCTGGGCTGAGGCTGACCTGCACTGCTCTCAGTTTACCATCGGTAGGAAATCTGCCAAGCTGGCTTCTGTTCACAGGTGAGTGGGCGGCTTGGGCCTCTGGGGCCTAGCCAAGTGCCCCTTGGGAAAAGAGTTGGAGTCTGGTGTCTCCAAGTGGCATCTGGCTCAGATCATCACAGCTACTTTTTAATCCAGCACAATTTCTCACTGAAGTTATCCTGGGTGAAACAGAGGGCAAATAACTCAGCAGTGACAGTGAAGGGCATGCTGGGAGAATCATCTCTGTAACTGCCATGCTCTGCAGGGTACCAGAGCTCTTGACCCAGTGACGCAGCTGACCTATTAAACATGTGTGGAACAAGGATGGGTGGGCCAGGAAGATAGTTTGGTCCGTGAAAGCAGCCTCTAAGCAAGCATATATCTGTCCTTGGCGCATGTCTGTAGTCCTGGTACTGCTTCTGTGAGACAGTAGGTAGAGACAGAATCACCTGGAAGCTTGCAGGTTAGCTCCCTGGAGTTAGCAGCAGGGCAAAAACAAGAGTAACCTTTCCTCAACAAGGTGGGAGGCATGAACAACTCCTCAGACCCCACCGTGGATACGATACACTCCACAGTGAACACTTCCATGGGTGGCAGCCCTTGCAAAGTGCATTTGGAACATGCTGGTGGGAGCTGACAGACCTTCGGTCCAGGACTATGACCTCCCTGATGCACTGAAGGTCGCCTCTTATCTATGATGGGAACCTCTCATTAGGTGAATCTGTCCGTCTGGCTGTGTGAGCAGCTACATGACCGGTACTGCCACTTGTCTGCCACTTGCCTCAGACCCTCCCTCCACCCTCCGTTCTGTGGATGGCTTTTTCTGGGTTCACTGATATCAGGGCACCAGGTGAACCGCTCTTTGGGTGAGCAGTTAGCTTGACTTTTCTCAAGAAAGTTTCTGAGCAGGAAGGGCAGAGTGGAGACTGGAGCTTCTCCACACAGCTTCCTCCTTCTATGGGGGGGGGCAGGGGAGGGCGGGGGGGCAGAGGAGGGCGGGGGGGGGGAGCAGGGGAGGGTGGGGGGGCAGGGGAGAGCAGGGGGGCAGGGGAGGGCAGGGGGGGCAGGGGAGGGTGGGGGGGCAGGGGAGGGCAGGGTGGGGGGAGGAATGCTTCCCAGACATTCCCTGGAAGTTGTGCCTTCCACCTGGGTGTTTAAGCTTGGTCCTTTGACAGTGTTTGCTGCAAAGAGGACTGGAGAAAGAGCTATGCCTTCCTGGGCTATACTATTCACAGTAGTAAGATGAGATCATCTCCTAGGAATGGCTTTAGGTCGCGTCTGCCCCCACTCCAGCTTGCTGTGAGGATGGAGCAGGCGCACGGCTGTGTGACATGAAGCACAGCACTCGCGTAGATGAGGCTTGTAGCCTCTGGGTGTCTGCGCTGCTGTGTCCATCCATGCAGCCATCCTTCCCTAATCCCCCTATTTTCTCTCCATCCATCATCCATCCTTTATCCACCTGCCATCTGTTTTCCACTCTGACTTCTTTCCATCCATTCATCTCTATTTCTTCATTGTTTTTAACAATGACCAAACACCAGGCTCCCTCACTGGTTTCTTTGTTGATAAGCTTTTGAAATCAGGAATGGGACTCCTCCAAAAAGACAGAGTGGACTAAGTAACTTCAAGCTTAGAGATGAATTTACCAGAAAAAAAAAAAAACAGAAAATATTCTGGTGATGCTATGTGAGAAAAGGTTAGGAGAGAGGAGGCTATATAAGGATTGGCAGTGCAAGGTGGGTCTTGGAGAGAGAATAAAAGTGAGTATTGGAGGTCTCATGATGCCACTTGGCATGCGCAAACACACTGTGTGGCCCTTCAATTGTTCCCTTTATCCTCAATATGACCCATATCATTTGCAGTGTTTTTGAAGTGGCAGTAAGTATTGATCTGAATCTTCTCTGAGTTGGCACGGATGGCCAAATAAGGTTGCCCAGGTTGAGAAAGAGGGAGGGACTGGAGAGAAGACTCAGTTGCTAAGAGCACTCGCTCTACAGTTGGGAGGACCAGAGTTCAGATCGCAGCATCTACCTAGCGTACCAGGTGCCCTAGCAAACACCTATAACCCCATTTCCAAGGATGCTGAGCCAGGACAATTGCTGGAGCTTGCTGGACGCCAGGCTAGCCAAGAAAGCACAAGATCATGGATAGACTGTCTCAGAGGAATATGGCAGAGAGAGATAGAGGAGGACACCTGACACTGTCTTCTGGCTGCTACACACACACACACACACACACACACACACACACACACACACACATCTGTGCACACATTCAGATACACACAAATAAACACATGCGTTAGTTAATTAACTGAGTCCTTAAGAGAACAGAAAAGGAAGATGGAGTTATGTTCTATCATCTTTTACTTAGTCCAGAAACATGTGTAGGCTTGCTTCATGCTCCACCCTACGGAGAGGGGTGGCGGTAACTGCTGCTGTGTTTCCTACATCCACAGCTGGGAGGAGAATGTCTTTGTGTATGACCTGGTGAACAGCTGTGTTCCTGACACCCCGGCTGACATCTGGATGGGCCTTCATGACCATAGGCAGGTGAGAGAAAGAAGCCACAGCTACCAGATCCCATGGACAAACCCCAAACAAAGCCCCACTTCATTTAACAATGACAGGTCATAGTTATGCACCAACACATGGTGTGGGTGTGACGCCGACCTGCCTCAGCTAGCCCTGGAAGTGGGTGTGACACCAATCTGTCTTACTTAGGCCTGGAAGTGAGTGTGACACTGACCTGTCTCACTTAGCCCTGGAAGTGAGTGCAACACCGATCTGCTTCAGTTAGCCCTGGAAGTGAGTGTGACACTGACCTGCCTTAGTTAGCCCTGGAAGTGAGTGTGACACCGGCCTGCCTTACTTAGCCCTGGAAGTGGGTGTGACACTGATCTGCCTCACTTAGCCCTGGAAGTGAGTGTGACACCGGCCTGCCTTACTTAGCCCTGGAAGTGTGTGTGACACTGATCTGCCTCACTTAGCCCTGGAAGTGAGTTTGACACTGACCTGCCTTGGTTAGCCCTGGAAGTGGGTGTGACAGGAACATATAGGATGATCAGAGAAAGCCTTTGCCTTGGATTCTCCAAAACAAAAATGTGGTTAGACGTGTGAGGAATTTTTCCCTCTTCAACATTGCAGAGGCCAGGGCTCAGCACATAGTGCACGAGTAAGTACTCTATCAGTGAGCCATATCCCCAGTCCTCTTTTGTTTTGAGCACCTGGGCTGGGTGCTGAGCTCATTCTTTACTGTGGAAGGCCTTGAACTCAGGCTCCCTGTCTCAGCCCTCAGTTCAATCCCCAGCATCTCAAACAGATAAACAAATATGAATAACTTGTGATAAAATGAATATTGCCATCATGTGAATCTGGGCAGAGTTAAAATTAGACCAGCCATTATATCAGACCTTTACCTCTGTCCCAGCATCCTCCTTTTAGCAAGGACTTCTGAGGTGGTGGGGGCAGGATCGGATGGAAATCTACTGGAGGACCACGGTATGCCAGCTAACGTGTGCGGCTAACACCCTTGCTCAGCTTCAACTGTCCCAGAGACTTGGGAGATTTTTAAATTAAGATCACTCTAACCAATATAAATGAGTAAATAAATTTAAATTAGATCTACATTAAATCATAATGTAAAGAAAGTACATTATGACTTAATAATCTTAACAAACAACACGGAGAACAGGTTTTTTTCCCCCTTTTCTTTTGGGGAGCCAGGCACTGTGCACTAGGCTCTGCCCTCCATTCCTCTGGGATATTCACTTTGCTGTATTGATGCAAAACTACTGAGGCTCAGATAGGTCGTGTTATATACCCGAGCACAGAGCGAGGAAGGTGGGTAGAGAGGAAACTGCAAGCTCCATCCACCCCCTCTGCTAGTCCATTGTATAGAAAGGACTTCAGAATCATCCAAAAGAAATGATCAAAAAGAGATGTGACTCCTGCTCCTGTCGTCACGGCCTGTGTCATTCTTTCCACGTTTGCTGTAGCACCAATCAGATTTCCCGTAGGACTCCTCTTGCAGTTGGACAGGGTAGCACCAGACCTGGAAAGAAAAAACACAGAAAGGAAGTGAGGAAGAATACATCTCACCCAAGAAGAAAAGACAGTAGTTGGAGGGCTGGGTACAGGAGTCAGGTGCACCAACACTAGTGAACTCATCGGCATGCCGGTTTCTGAGGGTGACGCTGCCTGCTGTGTAGAGCGGTGAGAATAAAGCACGTAAAGTTCACATGATAAGGTGCAAACAAGGTGTCTGAGGCCAACAGTGCTGACAGCCACAGTCCACATTACAAGTAAGGGCTTTGAGCAAAGTGGCAGGCAAGAAGTCCAATAATATTGTCCCTACACTGGAGCTAACCCAATACCTGGTCTGCCTCTCTACTTCCTTGCCTCTGAGTGGACCCCAGGAAGGGCAGTTTGAATGGACCGATGGCTCCCCTTATGACTACAGTTACTGGGACAGGAGCCAGCCTAGTGATGGCATTCATACAGATCCAGAAGAGGACTGTGTGCAGATGTGGTACCGGCCCAGCAGCGGTGAGTACCCCGGGACCTGGGCTCTTGCAGAGCTGCTGGAGAGGCACCATGAGGAAAAGTGGGGCTCAATGGGGATTAAGAAGCTGCCCTTTTTTGTTCAGCACCCTGGAGAACACACAGATTTCCCGAGGATTGGATTCTGTCTGGGATAGTAGTGTCAAAAGATCTTTAATGGTTTGCTGAAAACCAGGCTCTAAATGAATGGATGAAAGGCATTAGAGAGTCAGACTGGGTAGCAGAGATTTTGTTATGTTATTTGATGTGCACAGCATATATCCCTTAAAAAAAAATCTTTGCACTTGAGAGGTAGTCTCCTGGCTCAGCTCCTTCCAGGTGTTAGAACACAGTTGCGTCTGGAGGAGCACAGAGGTGTGAGCGTAGAAGAGCACACAGCTGGGTGTGAGCTCCAGCCCTGTTGCATTGCAGCTATGTCCTTACAGGGAGCAATTCACCCTGAGCATCTGTTTTCTCTCCTGGGAAATGGGATTAATATTCACCCCTATGTGAAAGGCTGTTGAGATAACTGAGGTACAACTGTCACAGCACAGTGATAGGAGGATGGGCTCAGGTGTCAGCCATTGTCTCTGCCGACTATGGATCCAGGAAGTTGAGCCGCTTCTTCAAGGTCACAGAGCAGGCAAGAAATGGAGCTAGGTTTCAAACATGCAGAGTCCCAGACCCAAGCACCTGACTCACTGCTCTTCTCTCTACCTTTCCCTCCTCCCGAGGAGTGGTGGGAGACAAGTGTAAGTCCCTTATCCCGGGGGCCATCCTTCGGTCCAGCAAACACCATTCACCCTTCCCAGGGTAGTGGTAGATCTAAGCCAGCTTTGTGAGGTGAGGACTTTTGCTCCTCCACAGTGGTGGTGCGATGACTTTTACTGCAGCAGATGGATCTTCACCCAGACTCTCTGCTTCTTCTGCTCACAGCACTGAGGTCCTGGAATGACAACACCTGCCACAGGACGTTCCCTTTTGTCTGCAAGATCCCATCGCTGAGCATTCACTGATGCGCTCCCGCCCCCGCCCCGCCCACTCTGACCCCGCCCCCCGCCCCGCCCCGCCCCCACCCCAGCATGAATGCAGCACCGAGATTGTCCTGAAGCAATTGTCTAGAGCAGAGCTCACACACACACATAGAAGGAGCTACTCCAAGCAGAAGCTCTCGCCAAGCCTTCCTTAACTATTCAGCGGCCAGGTGGCCAAGAGACAGTAGCCTAACATACACAAATTGCGTTGTCCTGCATCAAATTGAATGCATCTATCTTAGTCTGGTTTATGCTTAAAGTGGTCACTTTGACACAGGTTAACTGGCTAGCCTTGGTCCAGTGCACATCCTTGAGGCAGAGTGGAGTGGGAGTTGAGACCTTCTGTGGGGCTCTGGGTAGTGAAACTAAGGTGTTGATCCTGGATTTGATTGAAAAGTGTCCAGGGAGGCAGAAAAATTGGATCCAGTTATAAATGCCCCCTCAACCAATACGCGGCCTCAGATAAATTACTTGCCTTGTGAGAATCTTGGTCTGTACATGAGTGGAAAATAAATATGTTATAAACATCTAAGGAATGTTGGCTTTGAAGGACCTGAAGAGTCGGAGGACTTCAGCGTGTGGGAGCTGTTACTTATCGCCAGTGATGGTGTCTTAACCCCCAAGGTTCCTTGCCAGACAAGCAGGATCCAACACACATGAGAGGCTTCAGAGAAGCAATTTCTTGTCTCAGAGACCAGCGAATGTTTTCCCTAAAGGAACATACAGCAGATATTTTAGATTTGTGTGTCTTCTGCAGCTGAAAAACTCTGCCGTTGTTTGGTAGGACCTGTTGTGGGTGCGGGGCCGTATCTGAAAAGCTCAGCTTTGGAGAATGGTCCTGTGTGTGTTCTAGTGACTGTTCCATCGCTGCGGTGGACGCCAGCACCAAAAGCACCTGGGGAGGGTTTGTTTCATTTTATGCTTTACAGTCCATCATTGAGGGAATTCAAGGCAAGAAATGAAGCAGAAATCATGGGGGAGTGCTGCCTACTCGCTTGTCTCCCACAGCCAGCTTTCTTATACAGCCCAAGCCTTCCAGCCTAGAGGTGCCACCTACCACAGTGGGGTGGGCCCTCCTACATTTACTGTTAATCAAGAAAATGCCTGTGCCAGGTGGTAGTGGTGCACACCTTTAATCCTAGCACTTGGGAGACAATGGCAGGAAGATATCTGCGAATTCAAAGGCGGCTTGGTTTATGGAGAGAATTCTAGGACAGCCAGGACTACATAAAGAAACCCTGACTCAGAGAGAGAGAGAAAGAGAGAGAGGGAGAGAGAGAGGGAGAGAAGAAGGAGGAGGAGGAGGAGGTGGTGGTGGTGGTTAAGGTAATTCTTCAGTTGAGATTTGTGTCAAGTTGGCACCTGGTGGTAACTATGACAACGCATCACAAGATATTATTCTTTGGACCCCTCTTTTAATTACATAACTTTTATTCAAGTGTTGAGCCAAAATTGGGCCACAGTGTGATGATCACTGTCCACACAGTTTCACTGGGTTAGTAGGAGGGATCACACAAGCAAGGATCGTATGGAAATAAGGTTGGGCTTCCAGGGATCCATGCAGAGCGCTCTCTCTCTCTCTCTCTCTCTGTGTGTGTGTGTGTGTGTGTGTGTGTGTGTGTGTGTGTGTATGTGTGTGCATGTGCGCGCGCACGTGCACACCTGTAACAGATAAAGGTGGGGAGTATGCATGTCAGAGAACAACTCTGAAATTAGTTATCTCCTTTCACCTTTATGTGGGCTCTGGAGATCAAACCCAGGAGGGCAGGATTCTGTGGCAAGCGCTGTACCTGCTGAGCCATCTTGATGGTGTCCCTATGCAAGTTTTAACAAGTGGAATGGCAGCTTGTGTCAGGGGCCATCCACACTTCATATCTGCCATGGCAAGATGGGCAGCCGAGCAGCCCAGTGTCCAGCTCTCATGCCCCAGCTGGTCACTGAGGTCACAGTAGAAGCAGGCTTCTGTGGGAGTCCAGGGTGCTCGTCAGGAGCTAGTGCCTGTGAAGGGAAAGCAAGGGAAGGCTAGACATTCGATGTTGCCTGAAACATTCTCAGCCAGTCTAAAAGTGAGATGTGGAGTAAACGCTGGCTGCCAAGGGAGACGATAATGCTGATGTGCCTGTGCCTCTTCCATGTACTCTTCAAAGTAGGCTTGCATAAACAGGCAGTATCTTCAGGCAAAGCAGTCGAAGATGAGCCTGACATTGCTGACAGCTGGAGGACCTATGTGGTGCCTCCACAATACGACACAGAGAATCAGGTGTGGCTGTAGAGCCCCACTGTTCTTACCGACAGTGATCTCATGCGAGTAGCCTAACCTCTCTGCCCCCAGCTCTTGGTAAAATGGAAACACAGGCAATTCTGGCTTTGACTCTGACTTTAGGAAATTAAAAACCCTACACAGCAGATTTTAAAAACAAACCTCCCTCTAACCATGGCCACCTCTGTTCTTCCAGTCAGGGTGAAAATTATCCAAACCATCCCATGATTCCTCCATCTGAAGATGCTCCGCAGGGGCTTTGTCACTTCCTGGTGACTCTGGGTCATTCATGTGCAACTCGGGTATTTTATCTCCTGTAACATCTGAGGGTCGCTGTGTAGTCTGTGGTCAGCCCATGGGACACCCCCTTCCACCAACAGTTCACTAGATTGTTACTCTAAGGATGTTGTACTGAGGAACACCTGAAAATAAGTCCTTAAAAGTGACAGTCAGACAGAACAGACAGACAGACAGACAGACCGATAGAGGTGGTTGGGAGAAGGGTGGAACAGCAACAGAGAACAGAGGCTAGGTGATTAAAAAGTAAATAATGGGTAGCTAGAGATATTGGGATGTACGGATGTATTAATGATGGGTGCATATAGATGATTGATAAACGGGAGGATAGATGATAGACAGACAGATACGGCATATGATAGATAGGTGATAATTGATGATAGATGCATAGAAAAGATGGTTTACATCTTAGTTACACTTCTGTTGCTGTGATGAACAACTTAGGGAGGAAAGAGTTTATTTTATCCTGCTTTCATTAGTACTTTACATCAGGAGTGAAGTCACCACAGGAACCTGGAGGCAGGAGCTGAAACAGACCATGGAGGATGCTGCTTACTGACTCGCTCTCTGGGATCATGTTCAGCTAATTTTTTTTTTTTTACCTCCCAGTACCACCTACCCAGTGATAGCATGGCTCACAGTGGGCTGGGCCCTCCCATATTAATCATTAATCAAGAAAACACCCCCCCACAGACTTGCTTACAGACCAATCTGATGGAGGCATTTTCTCAGCTTAGGGTCTCTCTTTCCAGATGACCTGTGTCAAGTTGGCAAAAACTAGCATGATGATGGTGGTGGTGGTGATGATGATGATGATGATGACGATGACAATGACGACGATGATAGATAGATATAATATGATATGATAGAGAGATGATAGGTAATGGTTATATATTCTGGATGACGGCTGGTGAATGGGTGAATAAATAAGTACTGGATAGCTGAGTAGATAGCTAACAGCTGAAAAGATAGAGGATGTATGTATCTATTATACATTATCTGTCTCTTCTTATAGGATATGGACAGATGGACAGGCTGATGTTGATGACGATGAATATGTATCTTACATTCAGCCTTTGTAAATGATGCACTGGGAGCCCATGTGTGACTGCATCACAATACTGAGCTGCTCTTGTATTGCTGGTCACCTAATTGTTCACCGTGACCCACAGCACAGTGCTGAGCATCGTCACGTTTTCTTAACTATGTCCTTAGGTAGCTGGTTCTGGAACTGGCATTTCTGGCTCAAAGTGAATGCATATTTAAAATTAGGATTGCAGCCGGGCAGTGGTGGCACAGGCCTTTAATCCCAGCACGTGGGAGGCAGAGGCAGGCGGATCTCTGTGAGTTCGAGGCCAGCCTGGTCTACAAAGCGAGTCTAGGACAGCCAAGGCTACACAGAGAGACCCTGTCTTGAAAAAACAAAACAAAAAAATTATGATTGCATTTGAAGGTGGTGTATGTTCATCTCCTTGACTGTGGTGATGGTATACGTGTGCACCCACACACACCATCTTAAACACAGAAGGTTTTGTGTGCAATCACATGTTGTTTAAAAGAGAAATGCCACATGCAGGTCCGTGTATTTAAACACTTCAAACACACTGGTGACTGTTTGGGGAGGTCATGGAACCTTCAGGAGGAGGAGCCTGGCTGGAGGAAATGCGTCACTGGGGGTGGGGGTTCGGGTTTCAAAAGCCCAAGCCAGTCCCAGCGTCTCTTTCTTCTTGCTGTCTATAGATTAGGATGTAGAACTCTCACTGACTTCTCCAGCACCATGTCTGCCTGTGTGCTGCATGTTCCCCCATCATGATGACAAAGGACTAAATCTCTGAAACTGTAAGCCAGCCCCGACTAGATGTTTTCCTTTCTAAGAGGTTCTGTGGTCACAGTGTGTCTTCACATCAACAGAACACACAAACAATAGCCTTTCCCCATATCCAGCTCACTCTGCTGCCCATCTGTGGTGGAGATCTGACCTCTCAGCATCCCCACCCCCACCCCGACCCCCCCACCCCCAACCCCGCTGCCATGTTTCCCTGCTGTTATGTGGACTCTTCCTCTGGAACTGTAAGCCAAATTACGCTTCTATGAGTTGCTTTCCATCATGGCGTTTTATCACGGCAACATAAAAATAACTAAGACACATGTCTAAAAAGCCGATATTTAAAAGGCACTTACTCTACAACAGTAGAGACACATATGTGTGCACATGCGTATTTGTGTGCATGTATGCATGTGCATGTGCATGTGCAGGGTGCTCAAACAGACCTGATCCTGGAAGACATGGAGTTTCTCTGTTGGTGGCTCCTGCCTTGTGAGCTTGCCTTAGTTTTCATAACAACCAAGCACATCCCTACCCTCTTTTTCTCTAGGACCAAGACTCGTACTGTAGTCTGGGCAGTACCATCTCTTTATCTCCTGGTGAGGATCCCCTGGCCAGGTCACAACATGGCAGATGCCATTATGGGGGAGTCATGTTGAGACTATGAGATTACATGGTGAGACAGGAAGTCAGAAAGACCACTCTCAATGTCACATGCATGTGTGATATAGTATACACAGGTATGGGTGACTCCCAGAGGAGGCATTGGGTGTCCTGTTCCATCACTCTCTACCTTATTCCCTTGAGACAGGGTCTTTCACTGAGCCAGGAGCTAGACTGGTGGCCAGAAAACCCCAGGGATCCTCCTGTCTCTGCCCCCAAAGCATAGGGGCTACAGGCACACCAGTGGCAACATTTGGGTATTTACAAGGGTGCTAGAGATTTGAACTCATGTCCTCGTGCTTGTACAGTAAGCCCTCTTTCCACTGAGTCGTCTCTCCAGCTCCTTCACTCTTTAATAATGACCCTTCCTCTTGGGAACTAATTCATCTCGCAAGACCAACATGAATTCCTCCCAATTCCATGCCCTCAGTGACCTGATCTGACAATGCCTCATCTCTTTAAGGTCTCACCACCTCCCAATATTTCCACATGGAAGAACAAACTTTGAACACATGAACTCTTGAGGGAATAAAACCACTTCCAAAATAACAAATGTGAGCCTCTTCCATCATCTATTGCATCAGAAGTGAGCACATTAAAAAAAATGAGAATCAGTGCTCTAGACTAAATTGCTAGGGGCTAGCAAGATGCTGCAGTGGGTAAAGGTACTTGAAACCAAGCCTGCCGACCCTTGTTCTGTTCCCAGGACCTACATGGTGCAAGTTGTCCTCTGACCTTCACACATGCCTGTGGCACATACCTACAAGCTCTCACACACATACACATACACCCTCAATAATATTTAATTTTTTTCAGTAAACTGCCAGTCAAATAACTGTCACATTCATTCAGAGGAGCCCTAAGCAGACTGTAGGTACAAATTTAGAACAAATTTATGACCTTTGATTGAAGACAAAGCAAGCAATCATTTTCAAAGTAATAAATAAGGGTGAACCTTTAAAAAAATTTTTCTTCCCTAGACTCTTGGCCATTTTGCTGAGCTGGAGGGGGAAAGAGCACCAGATTTTCTACTTGCTCTTGAGTTTGGAAAAACCCACCTCCTACAGCCTAGGGCTCATTTAATTAATGCCTGTCCCACCATGGTACAGCACCCACCAGGCAGGAACCTATACTTTGCCCTCCACCTACTGGAGTCACTGCTATTTGCTTTACAATAGAAAGAACCCACCAGCAACATGGGCCTGTCAAACCCAAGGACAGTGGGAAGCTTTGGCCTGCACTAATGATAGCGTAGGTTCACCAGGGTAAGTCCCCAGCTGCCAGGAGAGGGTGGGCGCGGCCCTGCAGGAGCCCTCGGAGCCTTTGCTGGTTCTGCAGAGCTGCTGACAGCTTGATGTCCCTGGAACCTCCCTGATGAGCCCCTTGATGTATCACCCAGTCCTAGTGTCATTAACTCATTACCCTTCACCCATGCAAGCCAGCCCATCGCCAGCCCCACTCCTGGCCTGGGTGCTCGTCCTTGCTGACAGCTCCCAGAGAGGGTGTTGCGAAGGGACTCATAGTGGTAATAAGATGGCAGGGGGCATTGCAGGCCTCTGAATTTCACCTAAGGGCAGACCTGCCATTGTTTATGAAAATATCTGTGTGTCCACTTGCATGTGCATGCGTGTGCAGAGGCCAGAGAAGGACAGCGTGTGTCCTCTCCTTCTCACTCTCCGTGCTGTTGTTCCTGTGAGATAGGGTCTCTAACTGAACCTGGAGCTCGGCTGGCAGCCCGCAAGCCTCAGTGGTGCTCCTGGACCCACCCCAGAGTTACAGGAGCACTCAGCTGTGTGTGGCTGAAATCTGAGTAAGATCCTCATGCCATCTTCACCGACATCTCCCCAGCCCCAGGAAAACATTGTTAGATTTAATTTTAGGGGTGTGTGTGTGTGTGTGTCTGTGTGTGTGTGTCTGTGTGTGTGTGTCTGTGTGTGTGTGTGGTGTGGTGTGGTGTGGTGTGGTGTGTGTCAGAAGCCAGAAGAGATCGTCATATCCTCTGGGACTAGAGTTACAAGTGGTTGTGAACTGATATGGGTGTTGGAAGCCAAGCCTGTCTCTTCTTAACCACTGAGCCATCTCTCCCACCCCAAGGGAAACATCTTAATAAAGCCTTTGATGTCGAGGATGGCAGTCAGGGTAACAGCAGAGGAAGCCATCCAAGCATACATTCAAAATGAGGATCAAAATGGACTGGGAGCCAAGCCTGGTGTAGCTAGTAATCCCAGAACTCGGAAAGTAAAAGCAGAGGGATTGCTGGTGGTTTAAGACCAACCTGAGCAACAAGGCAAGTTTCAGACATGGCTAATAGGGAGACCTGTCCCAAACACACAGACGAATGCATACGCTTGGGGCAGACATAAAGGAAGAAGGTAGCTCACAGGACTTTCTGCCCCACTTGTCAGTGTGTAACTTTCAGAATGTGCTTTCAGGCCAAAGACGGCGACTTTACAATTATATGGTGAGGGCATGTTACAGATGCATTCCTCTTGTTAGCGGTGGAAGCAATAGGGTACCAAACTGGATCAAAGGATCAGAGAGACAAATAGAGACACCAAGTGTCTGTGCACATGCATGCCTGCGCAAACATGAAGCAGAAAGAATGATGAGTAAACATCTAGTTAAACACAACATTAAAGCCGGGTGGTGGTGGCACACACCTTTAGTCCCAGCACTTGGGAGGCAGAGACAAGTGGATCTTCGTGAGTTCAAGGCCAGCCTGGACTACAAAGTGAGTTCCAGGACAGCCAGAGCTGTTCCATAGAGAAACCTTGTCTCAAGGAAAAAAAGAGAGAGAAAAGAAAACATTAATTAAGGGCCTATGGGCAAGATTTAAAAACAAAAAACAAACCTCTGTAGGACAGAAACTGGCTAATCACAGCGTGATGGTCAACTCCAGCTCACCATCTTAGCATAGATAGGATCAACCAGATGCAAGTGGCTTTTATAGTTTTTCAAATTACTGAAAGAAAATGAGATGCATGTAGAACATGTTTTATGGTGCGTGAAAAATGGCACGTGTTGGTCTGGAGAGATGACTCAGTGGTGCGTTGCTGTACAAGCGTGAGGGCCTGAGTTCAGATCCCAGTGCCAGCACAAAGGCTGGGCATGGTGGTGCACACCTGTAACACCTGTGCTGGGAGTGGGAAACAGAGTCAGGCAGCTCTCCTGAGCTCACCGGCCAGGACAGGTTCAGGGCAGGACCCCGCCTCAGAAAAATAAGGTAGATCATGATAGAGGATGACACTCAATGCTGACCTCGGGCCTCCGCATGCATGCACAAGCATGCAAACCCAAGCATATGAGCACACATATGTACACATGCGCACACCTATGCCATACATGCATACAAATAAAGAAAGGAAATGATAAATGTGTCTTGTATTTTGTAGTATAGGAAAAGTTATTGAGAGGCAAGATAGCTCAGGTGATAAAAAAAAAAAAAAAAGAAACAAACAACAACAAAAAAGTTTGCTGTGCCAGCATGGAGACCTCAGTACAATTTCAGCACATGCACACACATTCTCACACACACAATAGTAAGAATAACAAATAAGAGAAAACAGTACTTGCCTTGGCAGACATAGTTAAAACTAAGCAAAGTGCATTGTACATAGAAGCTGGTGCAGTGGCATCACAGTGGACATCATGGGACTGTGATGGACAAGATAAATGCAAAACAAGACCACGCCGAACCAGCCGCGATCACCGTGGCTGACCAGACCTGTGCCTCGCTGCACTGGCTTTTCCCTGTCGTGGCCTCGAACTAGCTACTGCCATCATGCATCTGACTCGAGGTGGCCCCATGTAAGGACAGAAGACTGGAGTAAACCCTGAGTTGTCAGAAACTACCCCACTCCCGATGCTTTCTTCACTGCCCTCCCCCATTTCAACTCTCTTAATTCTTGCCTGTAAGACCAGCTACCCAAGGTCCCAGGAGACACAGCGAACTGTCCTTGAACCACCCTGCTCTCACTTCAAAGGAGGTAAGTTTATTCTGGAGGTGAATCTGAGGAACCACGGCCCAGGGCATGGATTTCCCTTGCCCCAAACACCGTTCTCTAAGATAAAAACAGTTTGCTGAGCTTTTTATAGCTACAGAGCAAAAGAAAGGCATGAATCAAGACATTTTCAAATCCACCAGGTGGGTGGTTACAGCAAAGTGTAGAAGCTCTGCTACAGACCTCAGATGCTATGTGAGAATAGTCTTAGCTTTGGGGCTGGGGGAGCTAGTGCTCTCTCAACACATTCCGAAGCTTTTATCTGATAGTTACGAGGATGTTACGTCACACAGGGGCTACAAATGGAGCTAAAAAAAAGAACCCAAGATGCTTAAGCTCAGAAGTGAATTGCATCTCCCTAGGATAAAGATCACATCTCATCCTATAATAAGGTGGAGTCAGAGAGTCATGTAACCCTTGAGAAGTTTTCATTTGACTTTGAAAACATGTGGGCTGGAGAGATGTCTCAGCGGTTGAGAGCACTGACTATTCTTCCAGAGGTCCTGAGTTCAATTCCCAGCAACCACATGGTGGCTCACAATCATCTATGATGTGATCTGATGCCCTCTTCTGGCCTGCAGGTGTACGTGCTGGCAGAGCATTGTATACATAATAATAAATAAATAAATCTTTTTAAAAAAGAAAGAAAGAAAAGAAAAGAAAACTTGTGCTGTAAGCTTTCTGCCTTGTTTGTTCTAGCACTTTTGATACTTGTTCTGAACATCCAAAAACAAAGAGATCCCTAAGCAGGGCTGGGAAGGTGACTCAGTCAGCACCGCACTTGCTACACGCGTGTGAGGGCCTGAGTTCAGATCTCCAGCACCCACAGAAAGAGTCGGGTTGAGATGGTGCACGTTTGTAGACCCAGCACTCCCACAATGAGCTAGTAAATGAAGCCAGGAGAATCAGGCAGAGGCTTGCAGGCCAGCTAGCCTGGATTACAGGTCGGCAGAAACAAGACACCCTGCCTTAACGAAACGGAGAGAACGGACTCCTGGGGGTTGTCTTCTGACCTCCACATGTACACACACACACACGCACACACACACACACACACACACACACACACACGTGCACACACATACGTACACACACATGCACACATACACACACGAGTGCTCACACACAGACACACATGCACACATACACACACGAGTGCTCACACACAGACACACACGTGCACACACACGCACACACACACCAAGAACCTGGGGAAGAAAGGCAGGGAGAGATGTCAGATGTGCAAGAGGAAGAAAGCAGAGGCACCTGAGAGACAGCTGTGACCACAAGTGTTGGTTAGACCCTTGCTGCCTCCAGATCTCCAGTATCAGCGGTAGAAGCATCCCGAGGGAGTGGCTAGCCACGGTTACCACACACAAGCATCCCTCGGGAATGGCTAGCCACACTTACCACACAGAAGCATTCCTCGGGAGTGGCTAGCTGCGCTTACCATGCAGAGTCACACGCATGCAAGCCAAGAACACAGATAACTGAACGGAGAGCCAGAAGCTCAAGCTCGGTTGCTTTTCAAACAGGGCAGAGAGCAAGAGAAGGAGACATATCAGCTGCCACCAGCCCTGAAGGTTCCCAATGGTGGATATAGAAAGAAAGATGGTCACTACCCCACCCTCCCGCCTTACAAATGTGACCCAAAATCTATGGCTCAGGCCACCCTGGAGGTGAGCCCATTTGAGGTAGGTTGACACTATCAAAGCTACCACAATTAGGAGCAGAGCGAAAGGCCAGGGAACCCCAGGAAACTCCTTTCCAGCACGCTAGGCTAGCTAGGGAGGTATCGCAGAGGGTGAGAGCACATCCTGCTCTTACAGAGGTCAGGCGCTCAGTTCCCAGTCTCTCTCTCTCTCTCTCTCTCTCTCTCTCTCTCTCTCTCTCTCTCTCTCTCTCTCTCTCTCTCACACACACACACACACACACACACACACACACACTTCAATTAAGCCTTAAAATTTTTGTGACTAGATAAATGAATAATGAATGAGCGTGATGGGCAGGCCATACATCACCTCAGACATTTACCGTTTTCTGTGTAGTTGGGAATGTCTAAGGTCCTCACAACCGGCCATTTGTAAATGTATGCGCTGTGCATCATAATCACCCTTCTGTGCTACAGAACCATGAAAGCCACTACCCTAAACCAACTGCATCCTCGCCCCCGTCCCCTCCCCACCCACCTAGCGGGGAGATTACCTAGTTGATAAACTGCTTTCCACACAAGCGTAAGGACCTTGAGCATGTACAGGTCAAAGGTCAAGGCTGAGTGTCTTCCTCTGACCTGTACTCGCATCCACACAGGATATAAATAAATCAGGCTGAGGACATAACTCAATGGTAGAGTGTCAGCCAGGCATACCCAAGGCTCTGTGTCCATTTAGACGATTGTAAGTAAATAAACAAATCTTTTAAGGCCTTTTAGGTGCTTAAAGAGTATCTGATCCAGATGAATTTCCAGGGGCCAAATTCAAAGAAAAAAAAGCTAGCTCTGGGTAGCCCCCACTGTGCTTCCAAACCCTACTTCCTGCAAGTAGATGCTAATAACCCAGCTGGGCAGATGGAGGCCCATTTTTACTCTCATCCCAAAACAACATTCGCACAACTGAAAATAGCTTTACCCACGGTTTCTCCTCAACTGAGCAAGTTTCTCTCCCAGCAACCGAGAGAAATGAGATTCACCAGTTAGTGAAAGCCTGGGACAGGCACACCACCCTGAGGCCCACACTGGAGTATTGGGCTTGCAACCTGCTAGCTTCCCGCCAGCCAGCCTGACCCACCAACCTACATCAGCTCCATCCTTAAGGGGGAGCCCAGGCTTGCTTCCTTCAGGGAGTCTCTGTCACTGCCAAACCTGAGGCTGCAAAAGGCTGCAGGAAATGTCTACTGTTCCCTGAAGCCTGTGTATGTGTGTGTGTGTGTGTGTGTGTACATATACACACACATATATACATACATACGCTGGCTTTATTGTTTCCTAGGTTTTATCTAGATAGGTTTCTTGTGGTTAGCTGAGTCACATTTTTGTAAAATCATTCTGTCAATCTCTGTCCCTTAACTGGAAAACGTAGTACTTTTACATGTAAAGTGATTATTGATAAGGGGGGACCTGCTTATCTCTCACTATTTATTTTCTAGTTATACCTTGTTGCCTCTTGTTCGCTGCATCATTCTCTCCTTTTGTATTTAGCGGGTTCTTCGCAGTGAGATGTTTTGTCTTCTTTCCTGTGCATACATGTTCTATAGATATTTTCTGAACGCACACATGCATGTGTATATTTTTTTCCTGTGTGGTTACCATGGGGATTTCATCTCCTAATATTATAAAACTCTAATTTGAATTTACAACAACCAGCTTAACTTTCTTTTATTAAAATAGTTTTTCATACAATATATTATTACCGTTTCCCTAACCCTTTCCCATTTCCTTCCCATGTCCCCTCTCATCCAGTTCCACAACCTTCCTGTCTCTCCTTAGTAGACAAACGGCGGCTGTGTGTGGTATCACATACCTTTAGTGCCAGCACTCAGGAGGCAGAGGCAGCCAGATATCTGAGTTCAAAAGCCAGCCTGGTCTACAGAGCCAGTTCTAGGACTGGACAGAAAAATTCTGTCTCAAAAAACAAAAAAGAAACAAGGAAGGAAGGAAGGAAGATCTTTCAAAAATAATAACACATTATTTTTTAAAGAAACAAGCAACTACAGAATAATAATAAAATAAGACAGCTCACAAACAAGTCAGGGGCTGGAGAGATGGCTCAGAGGTTAAGGGCACTGGCTGCTCTTCCAGAGGACCGGAGTTCAATTCCCAGCAACCATATGGTGACTCACAACCATATATAATGTGATTTGATCCCTGTTCTGGCCTGCAGATGTACATGCAGGCAGAGCACTGTATACATAATCAATAAATAAATCACTTTAAAAAAACAAATCAGAATATGACAAAACAACCAAACAGGATAAACAGTCAAAGAAAAAGCACACACATACACACACAAATGCACATAGGTACAGAGACATACACATTCACACACAGAGTAATCACATAAAAACAGAAAACCAAAAGCCATGATATACAAACACAAAGGAGTTTTAAGGTTTTTTTTAAAGACAGCATTATGAGACAAAGAATCCTCAAAAATGGGGCCTTGAGTTCATTTTGTGTTGGCCATCTACTGCAGGACATGTGGCCTGCCCTTACAAGTGGTTTGTTTTCCTGGTGAGACCAAAATCCTCTGGAGAAAACTAATTTCTCAGTTGTAAGTGGGTATTGATTGGAAATAGTTTCCGGGTGAGGGATGGGAGCATGTGTCCACTTTTCCTTCCAGCTCCAGGACCCCATTAGTGTAGATCAGAGCACGCTGTGTGCATGCTGCCACAGTCCCTGTGAGTTTACATGTTAGCCAGCTCTATTGGGCCTGGAAGGCCTTGATGCCCCGGTGGTCTCCATCACTTCTGGCTCTTACATTCTTTCTTCTTCCTCTTCTAAAGAGTTCCCTGAGCCCCGAGGAATGGGATTTGATGGAGATATCCCCTTTGGGGCTGAATGTGCCAAGGTCTCTCACTCTCTGCATAGTGTCTGGTAGTGGGTCTCCATATTTGTCCTCATCCGCTGCAGGAGGAAGCATTTCTGATGACGGCTGAGCAAGGCATAGACCTATGAGTATAACAGAATGTCATTAGGAGTCATTTATTGCCACACCTTTAACAGAACCGTAAGTAGTATTTGGTTTCCCGTAGTCTCTGGTTCTTAGTCAGCCAAACTAGTCAGCATGGGCTGTGGGTTCCATGTCATGAAAATGGGCCTTAGCTCAAATCAGATGTTGATCGGTTTCCCTCACAAACCACTTTGTGCCACTATTGCACCAGTGTATCTTGCAAGCAGGTTACCATTGCAAAGCAGACGGTGGTAGCTGGATGGGCAGCCATGTTTCTCCTTTGGTAGCATGTACAGCACCTTCCAGTACCATGACTGCTGGTCCACAGGGGTGAAGGCTCTGTATAGACACCAGCTCGACTTTTTCATGTTCAGTGAGTTGTGTAGGTGTTGTCTTCAGCAAACAGGCCTTACTGTCAGTGTTTGGAAAGCCAATTGCCCAGTGTTTGTTTTGTTTGTTTGTTTGTTCGTTTGTTTTGTTTGTTTTGTTTTAAGGTTCCCTCATGGGACCCCTTTAGTCAAGAATTCTATTAAGTATAAGCCATTCCCAAAACTGGAAGATTCATTTGGTGACAATAGCTGTCCAGTTAGGGCACTGTCTCCTTATTGTTTGGCAACTTCATTTAGATCACCTTCCTATCTGTATATATTTTAGGAAGCTTCTACTGTATTAGATGTTTATGTGACACCTCACATAGCCCTTGGCTCCAGCTGCCCCTCCCTGTCTTCACTCCCTCCACCCTCTTTCCTCTCCCTCCCTGTTCGAGCCTCTCCATCCAGCTTCCCCTCCCCCGCCATCCGTCTCCGTCTCTAACTATATGTCTATTTCCCCTTCCTAGGGAAAACCACCCCAGACCCTAGCCCCTGACCCTCTACCTAACTTCTGTGGTTATATGGACTGTAGTCTGCTGGTTAATGACCTAAACTCTGGCATCCACATGTAAGTGAAGACACCCTGTGTGTCTTTCTGGGTCTGGGTTACCTCACTCAGGGTGATCTTTTCTAGTTCCATTTATTCATCACAAAAGTTCATGATTTTGTTTTGTCTTGTTTTCATTAGCTGAGTATTAACTCCATGGTATAAATGTACCACATTTTCTTATCCACTCATCTGTTTTCAATTTCTGGCCGTTGTGACTAGGGCAGTGTGAACAGCATTGAGCAAGTGTCTCTCTCGTATCCTGCTACTTTGCCAAAAGTGTTAGAGCTTCCCAGTAGAACTTTTCAGGTCACTTATAAATACTATATTACCTGAAAATAAAGATACTTTGATTTTTTTTCCTTTCCAATTTGTAACCCCTGGATCTCCTTCAGTTGACTTATTGCTCAAGCTAAGACATCAAATATGATATTAAATAGATGTGAAGTGGACAGCCTTGTCTTTTCCTGATTTTAGTGGAAATGGCTTGAGTTTCTCTCCATTTAATTTGATGTTGGCTATGAGCTTGGAGTAAATTGCCTTTATTATGCTGAGGTATGTTCCTTGTATCCCTAATATCTCCAGAACTTTTATCATGAAAAGGTGTTGGATTTTGTTAAAGGCCACCATGAAACAATCTTTCAGTCTGTTTATGGGGTAGATTACATTTATCAATTTCCATATGTTGAACCATCCCTGCCTCTCTGGGATGGAGGTTACTTTATCATGGGGGATGACCTTTTGGGTGTGTTCTTGAATTCATTTTGCAAGTATTTTATTGAGAATTTTTACATCGATGTTCTTAAGGGAAATTGGTCTGTAATTGTCTTTTCTTGTTAAGTCTTTATGTGGTTTGGGTAGCAGGATAATTGTGGTCTCATAAAAAATTGAGTAATGTTTTATACATATTTTGTGGAATAATTTGATGAATATTAGTGTTAATTCTTCTCTGTAAGTCTGGTAAATTTCTGAGCTAAAGGCATCTGGCTCTGGGCTCATATTGGTTGGAAACTTTTAATTGCTGATTCTATTTCACTAGGGTTAGAGGTCTGTTTAAATTGTTTATCTAATTTTGATTTTACTTTGGTAGGTGGTCTATATCGAGAAAATTATCCGTTTTCCTTGGTGTCTGTTGTTATGTCCCTCTTTCATCCCTAATTTTGTTATTTTGAATCTTCTCTCTCCACCTTTTAGTTTATTTGGCTAAGGATTTGTCAGTCTTATTGGTTTTCTGGAGGAACCAACTCTTTATTTCATTGATACTTTGTATTGGGGTTTTTTGTTTGTTTGTTTGTTTGTTTTTATTTTCTTGATTTCAGCCCTGAGTTTTATTATTCCTTGCCATTTACTCCTCTGGGTGTTATTTCCTCATTTTTTCCCTAGAGCTTTTGTGTAGTATTGTTACTAATATATTATCTCCCAGTTTTTTAAAGTGTAAGTTCTTAGATCAATGAACTTGCCTTTTAAAACCACCTTCACTGTGCCCCATAAGTTTAGGTATGTTGTGTTTTCATTCAATTCTGGAAAGTCTTTAATTTCTCAATTTCTGTCTTGACTCATTTTTCATTAAGCAGTGAGTTTGTAAGTTTTCTATTGTTTCTGCTGTTGCTATCCAGTTTTAATCTGTGGTGATCAGATGGGATGCAGGATGTTATTTTTATTTTCTTGTCTCTATTGAGACTTGGTGTCTTGAGGGTATGGTCAGTTTTGGAGAAAGTTCCATGAGGTGCTGAGAAGGTATATGCTTTTGTGTTTGGGTGAAATGTTGTATTAATATCTGCTAGGTCTGTTTTGTTTATGGTGTTAGCTCCAGAATTTCTCTGCTTAAATTCACTAGAATCACCTGTCTATTGGTTAGAGCAGCATAGTGAAGTCTCCCATTGTTAGTGTGATGTAAGCTATCCCGGTGTTTCTTTTATGAATGTCTGTGCCTTTGTGTGTTGGTGCATAGAAGTTCTAGGAGCATTTACAGGGGGAGGAGGTCCCCCTCAGTCACAGTCATAGGGGAGGGGAGCAAGGGGAAAATGGGAGGGAGGGAGGAATGGGAGGATACAGGGGATGGGATAACAATTGAGATGTAATATAAACAAATTAATAAAATATATTTTTAAAAAAGAGTTGTCATATCCTATTGGTAAATTTTTTTCCAGAGATTAGTATGCAGTGTCCTTCTCCATCTCTTCAGATTAGTTTTAGTTTGAAGTCTATTTTGTCAGATATTAAAATAGCTACACCAGCTTGTCTCTTAGGGATGTTTGCTTTTTCTACCCTTTTACTCGGATGTCTATCCTTGGTGTTAAGATGTGTTTATTGGCTTGGCAGTGATGGTGCACACCTTTAATCAAAGCACTTGGGAGGCAGGCAGACTTCTGAGTTTGATGCCAGCCTGGTCTACAGAAAAGTTCCAGGACAGCCAGGGCTACACAGAGAAACCCTGTCTCTGACTTGGGGGGTATTTGTTGGATCCAGCAGAAGGATGGATCCTGTTTTCTCATCCATTCTGTTAGTCTGTGTGTTTTTAATAATTTATTTAATTTTATGTGCATTAGTGTGAGGGTGTCAGGTCACCTGGGACTGAAGTTACAGACAGTTGTAAACTGCCATGTGGGTGCTGGGAATTGAACCTGGGTCCTTTAGAAGACAGTGCTCTTAGCCACTGAGCCATCTCTCCAGCCCTAGTCTGTGTCTTTTTACTGGGGAAATCGAGACCATTGATAATGAAAATTATCAATGAGCAATGTTTGTTGATTACCACTATTTTGTTGTGGTTGTGCCCCCCTTTTTTTCTTTTTTCTTTTTCTTTGTCTTTTTCTTTCTTTCTTTCTTTCTTTTTCTGCTAGTCTGATACTTATTCCTTGAATGTGGTTACCCTTTTCAGGCCAAAATTTTCCTTCTAGCACCTTCTGTAGGGCTGAATTTGTAGATAGATACTGATTAAATTTGGTTTTATCAAGGAACGTGTTTCCCCATCTTTTGTGGTTGAATGTTTTGCTGGGTATAGGAGTCTGGGCCGGCATCTATATCTCTTGGAGTTTGTGGAACATCTGTTCAGGACCTTCTGTATTTTAGAGTCTCCATTGAAAATCCAGGTCTTATTCTAATAGATCTACCTTCATCTGTTACCTCATCTTTTTCCCTTGCAGCATTTAATATTCTTTTCTTTGTTTTGTACATTTAGTGCTTTCATTATTATGTGCCATTGGGAATTTCTTTTCTAGTTTCTTTTTTTCCCTGCCCCCCAGTTCCCTCTATTTGGTGTTCTAAATGCTCTTGTACCAAGGTAAGCACCTCTTTCCTTAGGTGGGGGAAATTTTCTTCTACAATTTTATTGAAAACATTTTCTTCTTCGCCTTCATCTATTTCTATTATTCTTTCCATAATGTCCCAAGTTTTCTAAATGTTTTGTGCCTAGACTGTTTGTTAGATTTAACATTTTCTTTGACTGCAGTATCTGTTCCTTTTATCTTGTCTTCAATACCTGAGATTCTCTCTTCTGTCTCTTAAATTCTGTTGGTGAGGCTTGTGTCCTGTTTGAGTTCCTAAATCTTTCATTTCTAGTTTTCCCTCAGTTTGGGTTTTCTTTAGTCATTCTTTTTTTTTTTTCCGTTTTGTTTTGTTTTGTTTTGTTTTTTGAGACAGGGTTTCTCTGTGTAGCCCTGGGTGTCCTGGACTCCCTTTGTAGACCAGGCTGGCCTCGAACTCACAGAGATCCACCTGCCTCTGCCTCCTAAGTGCTGGGATTAAATGTGTGTACTACCATGCCCAGCTTTATTTATTCTATTTCTACTTGCAAATCTTGAACTATTTTCTTAGTTTATTCCACTTTTTGATAATATTTTCATAGATTTTATTAATGGAGTTGTTCGATTCCTCTTGAAGGCCCTCAGGCATATTCATAATTGCTATTTTAAAGCGAGTGTAGGACAGCCAAGGCTACACAGAGAAACCCTGTCTCGAAAAAAAATTTTTTTATTGAACAACTACTATGAATCAGGAGCTAGACATGACTGGAAATCTCACGAGAAAGAAAGCAAGGCCGCCAGGGATTTACACGTGCTAAGGCAGAAGGGAATGGAGCAGAGCCTGAGGCTCGATCCTCACAAGCCTATTCCTGCTGTACAGTCTAAGATCCACATATGATTGGACTGAGGGTGCAACTCGGTAATAGGTCACTTGTCCACCATGTGCAAGGGTCTGAATCCCACCCCCAGCACCACCAAAGACCATGAAAACAAAATAATAAAAGACCACGTCTGAATGGCTGATGTGTGTGTGTACGTGTGTATATGTGTGTGCATGTGTGTGTGCACATGTGTGTGTGTGTATGTGTGCACGCGCGAGCGTGCGTGTGCGCGCGCACACACATAGGCCAGACATCACATTTGGCGTTTTCCTCAGTTATTCTCCACCTTATTTTTGAAGCAGAGTCTCTTTTTGACCCTGAAGATCAGAAATTTGACTAGATTGGACAGTCAACAAGCCTCAGGGATCCCCCTGTGTCTTTTCCCCCTGTGCTGGGGTTACAGGCAATGTAACCCTATGCCTGACTTTTCACACAAATGCTGGAATCTGGACTCAGGGCCTCGGGCTTGAGCAGCAAGCACTCTACTGACTGACTAACCCCCCTTTCAGGGCACAGGAATCATTGATTTTAAAAAACAATCTATTGAGTCATTTCTGTGTATCACTCACTGCACATAGCCATCAGAACATGAAGATGGAATCAGTCCTCCAATGCAGAGCTCTGCGATTTCAAAACTCAGGATCATATTCAAGGAACCAAGAGCAATTGCTCTCAGGTGCAGAGATAGAGACAGTAGTGACGAGGTTGAGATGGGGCATGAGAGTCAGGCCAGGACCAGTCTCCAAAGCCCAGGGCCTCGTGGAGGACCAGGACAGGTAACACTGGGTCCTACAAGTTCTTTGCATCCAAGAAGCCACAGACTCACACTGACAGTCGTGTCCAGTATGTGCTCTGAGAGGCAGCGCTGTACACTAAGCTTCCAAACGAGCTTTGGAAGGCAGAGTTGCCAGCTCACACAGCATCCACAGCCTGGAAGCAGTCAGTCTCAGGGACCTGCCCCGAAGCAAGGTGCCCAGGTTAACAATCAGTCACGACTGCTCGGAAATGCTCATATATTTATTCCAGGCACACTGCAATTTGTTCTGTGTGATTTCTAGCTACAGGAGATGACTGCAAAGAGCCTCTGGCCTTCAGCAGGTGTAGGCAGATGCCAGCTCTAGCTGTCTGAGAGAAGGCATTAGGAGGGAAAACAGGATGCCCAGTACGGCTCGTCAGAGCTGTGCAGCCCTCAGGGCTCCAACGCGTCCTGGAGGAGACCCAAGCATCCTTAACCACAAGAAACAGAACTCAGACTCCACAGTGAGAGAAAGAAAGAGAAGTAAAAGCAACAGCAAAGTGTCACGTGTTGCCCTTAACGTGAGGCCTCCTCTCAGAGCTGTGTGGCTCCTGCGCTCCAGTGCCTCAGGGTACCCTTCCATTTGGACACTGTCCTACCAAAGAGCTGTGTAGTTAACTGGGGTCCCGCGTCTCGGGGTACCTTTCCATCTGAGCAGGAAGGCCAGCACTGATGACCTTGTCTCACTTCCCAATGACCCACATAGAAGGAGAGAGCTGACCTTCACCTGTGCATCACGTCTCTCTCTCTCTCTCTCTCTCTCTCTCTCTCTCTCTCTCTCTGTCTCTGTCTCTCTCTCTCTCTCTCTCTCTCTCTCTCTCTCTCTCTCTCCTCTCCTCTCCTCTCCTCTCTCTCTCTCTCACACACACACACACAGGCACGCATGCACGCATGCACACGTAAGCAAGCAAGTGCTAGGAGGAGGAGCCAGATATAGTGGGATACACCTGTAACCCCAGTACTCAGAAGGCTGAGGCAGGAGAATCACAAGTTCAAGGCCAGCTTAGACTAGTTAGTGTGAAACCCCGTCTCAAAGCAACACAGGAAAGAATGGGAGCCAGAGGTATAGTTCTATGAGTGCTTGCCTAGCATGGCAAGACCCCGGAGAGAGAGGAGAGTGAAGGGGAGAGGAGGGAGGGAAGGAGACAGGAAGGCGTGGAGAAAGAATATTGCCCACCTGACCAGAGTGAGTTGAAAGTTTAAAGAGATAGCCTTTCCTGGTTATCATTTATGTATGTATGTATGTATGTATATGTGTGTGTGTGTGTGTGTGTGTGTGTATATATATAAAATTATATATATATATATATATAATTTTACCAATTTTACCAATGCAAGGATCTCAGAATCATGAGACAGTCCTCCCATGAGGGCGCCTCTGCTCACTGTGAAGATAGGCACCGTGGGAGGGCTCACCTCTTGGGAGATGATGCAGCAGTTTCTTGACACTGGGATGGGATTCTACCACTGTCTTTCTGATGTCACACTGGCTCCCCACCCGAGGAGGAACCCCCAAGGGTCGGGCGGGTAAACAACCCAAGCTTAGAGAAGTAGGCAAAAGTCCAAAAGGGAAGCAGAACCAGAAACAATAAAGCCGTAGACATCCCATGTCCTCATACTCCACGTTTTTTGTACATGCTGAGTGACTGTCACAAAGACAGACAGAGCACCACGGCTCAGATGTTAGCTGTTTTATTTCCAGCTTTTGTGAGGCTGCAGAGGTGGTGGGTCCAGGCTGGTTGGGGCAACTCTGAACTACACAGCCATGTAAGGTCAAATGTCTTTCGCTTTGTTCTATGTCATAGACAGGACCCTCCCTGACTGCCACTCACCCATGGGGAAGAGAGAGAGAGAGAGAGAGAGAGAGAGAGAGAGAGAGAGAGAGAGAGAGAGAGAGAGGAGCAGGAAGTGCTCCCGGAAGTGAGAAATGCCTATATCAGCACAGTACTCAAGCTCACTGCCCATGACACCAGAAGGGAGGGCTGGAATAACCAACTTGAGAGGGACGAGGCTGGGCCTGTGAGGCATCTCAGCAGGCAAAAGGCAAGCCTGATCTTGATCCCCTGAACTCACCTAGAAAGTCGGATGCAGGGGCATCTGTAACCCCGGCACCCTTGGGCAGGAGGAGAGGCGGAGACAGAAAAACCACCTGGAAGTTCGTGGACCAACTTAGCCTGGAGTATTCAGCAAAGCAGAAACAAGAGAGGTGCTGCCTCAGAACAAGGTGAATGAGAGACCCAAATCCCACAAGCTACCCTCTGACCTCCCCACATGTGCTGTGGCACACGCGCATCTAAACTCCCTCATACACGGACAAACATACAACATTAATCAGTTCATTTGTTAGAACGTAGGTGAGGGGCTGGTGAGATGGCCCAGCAAGCGCAAGAACCTGCTGTTACACCTCGGTTTGATTGCTGCCACTCACATGGTGGAAGGGGAAACCAGGTTCCTGCGAGTTGACCTCTGACCTCCACTCACATGACCATCACACACACACACACACACACACACACACACACACACACTAAATTTAAAGTGCAATAAAAAAGTTAAATGAAAGATGACTGTGCTGTGAAACTGCATGACTGTGGAGAAAGTGGGAAGCGGATGTGGGCAGTGCTGCCCGTATTACCTAGCACTACCCCGTGATAGGTACTAGGAAGTCAAGGCTCAGGCGGGTAGAGAGAGCGGAGGAATACATACACAGCTTGATAAAAGTGGGAGGCCGGGTGGGTTAGAACAAGGTTTCCCAGCTCCCTGGCCCTTACAGCCCACAGCTTTGTAAAGCGTGGGCCTCACTGAGCAAGGCAAGAGCTATGAGGGGTGAGTGGAGCCATGTGTGATGGCATGAAGGCCTCCTCCAGGCATGAATCTGATGTCACAGATAAGGAGGGCATGGTTAACCAGCAAGCCAGGGTCATATCACCCACGTGCCTCTCAGGTGAGTGAGGGAGCCTCTCCCGTGAGTCACACTTGGTGTGGTACCCAAATCTTGGCTGCAGCACCAAGCCCCCCGCCCTTATCTGCTTCTTTAGTGGGTAGTTCCAAACCCATTAAGGTGTGACCTCGTTTTCAGAAAGTGGCCCAGCCTAGCAGGGAGGGGAAAGGCCACACCCTGATATAGCCTTGCTATTTGCCCAGCTCTGTGGCCATGGCAAGCCTCTCTGGAGAACAGGTGTGTTAGTCAGCTCTCTGTTGCCGTGGCAAAATACCGGAGACAATCAAT
Source organism: Acomys minous (assembly GCF_964271855.1). Lineage (NCBI taxonomy): Eukaryota > Metazoa > Chordata > Mammalia > Rodentia > Muridae > Acomys > Acomys minous. Next base: position 148,002,985 of record NC_140484.1, on the reverse strand, counting down.
GTAAAAAAGAGGGAAGAAGCCATGTGTGGCAATGTAGGCCTTTAATCCTAGCACTCGGGAGGCAGGGAAAGGCGAATCTCTGCGTAGCAAGTTCCAGGCCAGGCCAGCTATGGAACACAGGGAGACAAGGCTGAGACTGGGCATGAAACTAAAAGGTAAATTATCAGGACATCCCTCCTCAGCATGACAAAACTAAAGTTTGGCCTATAGTCTTCAGCCCTGTGACAAGGCAATGTATCACAGCAGGAAAGTAGGACGTGGCTTGCTTACTGCAGCCAAGAAGCAGGAGGTGGGGGGAGGGGGAGGGGGTAGGTGGGAAGTGGGGGGAGGGCTAGGGTGTGGGAGGGTGCAGGGCACCTTCAATGGCATGCCTCAATGACCTGACTTTCTTCCATCAGGCCCTGCCCTTTAAATGTTCTGCCACCTCCCAGTGACACCACAAGATGGGGACCCAGCCTTCAACCCATAGGCCTTTGGGGACATTTCCAAACCATAGCCCGGCGTGAACAATGCCTCAGTTCCACCCCTAGTGCCCTCCCTCAAAATACAAAGATGAGAACATGATCATAACTGTGCCTTGGTCAGCTGAGGCTGGTATAACCAAATACCCTGGGCTGGATGGTTTAATTTCTCACAGTTGTGGAGACTGGAAGCTCAGAAGCAAGTGCCAAGTGGCTCTGTACAGGGAGAGGCTTTCTTTGTGACTTAGAGGTGGCACAGTCATGTGTGTCCTCATGTGGCAGAGGGAAGGAAACGGGGCAGAGAAGGAGGAGATCACTCTAGCCTTCCTTTTCTTTTCTTTCTTTCTTTTTTTTTTTTTTGTTTTTATTTATGGGGTTGTTGTTGTTGTTGTTGTTTTTGGGTTTTTGAGACAGGGTTTCTCTGTGTTAGCCTTGGCTGTCCTGGACTTGCTTTGTAGACCAGGCTGGCCTTGAACTCACAGCGATCTGCCTGCCTCTGCCTCCCAAGTGCTGGGATTAAAGGCGTGCGCCACCACACCCGGCTTCCTTTTCTTATTAAGACACTGATCCCATCACAGAGCCCCACCGCCATGACATCCTTCCCTGGGGAACCATGAGCAAATATCTACTCATCCTAGATAGAGACCCAATGGCAGACCAAAGTAATAGTATGACGTTAACTTAGAGACCCAGAGAGTTCCCTAGAGTTCCCTACGGAGCATGAGTAAAGGCTGTTTACAAGAGCATGGATAACTCAGAGGCAATTGCACCACCAAAAGCCCACACCAATATGGGGGACAGTTCATAAAAACTGGAGCCCTGGAGCTCTCTACTCACCCTGCAGGCAGCCCTACAGGTTGGAGAGCCTTCTCCCCTCAGCAGCTGGCCTGGCTTGTCTAATGTCAACTGGACACAAGCTAGAGTCATCTGACAAGAGAGAACCTTGATTAAGAAAATGCCTCTAATCCTGGCAGTGCACGCCTTTAATCCCAGCATTTGGGAGGCAGAGGCAGGCGGGTCTCTATGAGTTTAAGGCCAGCCTGGTCTATATAGAGTGAGTTCAGGGACAGCCAGCACTACACAGAGAAACACTGTCTTGAAAAGGAAAAAAAAAAGTCACTTATATATTTATACAGGAGAATGTCTGTGAGTTCAAGGCCAGCCTGGTCTATATAGCGAGTCCAGGACATCCAGGGCCATTACACAAAGAAACCTTGTCTTGAAAAAGAAAAGAAAAGAAAGGAAGGAAAGAAGAAAGAAAATGCCTCCAAGGTCTGGTGGTTGTGGCACACACTGTTAATCCAAGCACTCAGTAGGCAGAGGCAGGTGGATCTGCTTGAGTTTGAGGCCAGTCTGATACAGAGTGAGTTCCAAGACAGCCAGGGCTACAGAGAGAGAACCAGCCTGAATAAAGGAAGGAAGGAAGGAAGGAAGGAAGGAAGGAAGGAAGGAGACAGGGAGGGAGACAGGGAGGAAGGGAAGGACAGAGACAGAGACAGAGACAGAGACAGAGAATTTCTCCATCAGATTAGCCTATATGTAAGTCTTTGAGACATTTTCTGAATTAGTGATTGATGTGGGAAGACCAGCCCGCTGTGGGTGGGGCCATCCCTGGGCAGGTAAGTCCTAGGCGCATGAAAAGGCTGAGCAACCGACGGGGAGCAAGCAGGTAAGCGGCACTCTTGTCTGGCTTCTGCTTCCGTTCCTGCCTTAAACTCCCCCGGACAATGGACTACAAGCTGAAAGATGAAACGAGCTCTTTCCTGCCCATGTTGCTCGGGTTCGTGGTGTTTTATCACAGCGAAAGAAACTCTAACTATGACAGAAACTGATAATAGGTCATGGGGTATGTTTTAGGAGTATTGTGGTGCTGGGTTTTGTTGTTGTTGTTGTTGTTTTTTGTTTGTTTGTTTGTTTGTTTGTTTGTTTTAACTTTGGACTGGAGAAGCTATTGACTGCTCAGAGCTTCAGCCCATATCACAGCTCTTAGTATTTATATAGGCTTAGAGAGGGTGGAAACTGGTGAATCTGTTAACTTTCAGGGACTTCCTGAAACCAGAGAGTTGTTTACAGGATGAGTCTTTACACCCTCCCTTTAAAACTGCCTGAGTCTTAAGGGGCTTACCTCCAGGGCGGAATGTCCCAGGCCAGAAGAAACTGTTACACACCTCCCGGATGTAGGCTTCAACATAAGGACGTGGGGGCAGGGCCACACATATTTAGTCTATAATAATCACTTTCCTCGTGAAAATTTTAAGAGGCTTACACTGAATTTTTAAACAGATTTGTTTCTTTTTATGTTATGTATATCAGCATTTTGCTTGCGCTGTATGTATATGAACCGCATGCATGTCGGGCACCCAAGGAGACCAGAAGAATTGTTAGGTCCCCGGGAACCAGGGTTATAGATGGCTCTAAGCTGCCATTTAGGTGCTAGGAGTTGAACTCAGGTTCTCAGCAAGAGTAACAAGAGTTCTTAACTGCTGAACATCTTCCTGAGCCACTGTGTGCCCAGGCTTGAACCACTTAGTGTCTCCCCAGCCCTGAGCTACCGAGCATCTCCCTAGCCCTTAAGCTGAGTGTTAAGCCCTCGTCAGGGTACCTGGCATCCACATAACCCTTTGTGGATGTTTCCAGTTCCAGAAGTCCAGTACTTATTAGGTTAATTAATGAACGTATGAGTCAGCTAATGATATAGAATGAATGGTTGACCATATGACTCAGCCTACAGGGAAATGAGAAGGGATGAGCATGCAGATGGTGGACTGAGTGAATGGACAGTGAATAGGTAGACAAGTGACTGAGAAGTACATTCTACCCAAGAAGAAAAGGGAGCCTCCCTTCTGAGAGATTTTCCCCTAGAATTCCTGCCTCCGTCTCACAAATGACTCTCCTGTAGGAATGGGGTAGCCTCTGAGGTCACCTCAGCGACAGCTTCTTCAGGGGCCCTCTGCACCCCTCCAACCACCTGTGAGCCTCTGCCTCCCGTGCTGACCCAGACTGAAGCCAACCAACGGATCACAGGACATCACCCCATGATGACAACCAAGGACATCTTCCCAGCCTATAAGCCATTGACCTACGTCCTGCTCCCAACATCTCCAGAAGCCTCTAAACCCACCACCAAATCTTCCAAGGCCAACAAGTCCAAGGGGTCCTTCTTCAAGACGCAGGGCCCAGTCAAGACTCTATCCAAGTGGTTCACAGAGAATTATGGGTTCTTCCTTTATGAGCCTAAAAACTTCTACTGTCTGGACTTGTGTCCCCTTGCATCAAGTAAGCTTCTGGATCCAGAGCCACAGATACATGTCCCTATCCCTGAGGCCACAGAAACATGTATCCACAAGGATTCCATAGCATGTGTAGTCAGAAAGAATGTCTGCCCAGCCCTATGCTATCCCAGGAGTGCACGCACTCCATCAGTTGTAAAGGTACCCTCCGCAGATGCCATGAAGGTACCCTCCGCAGATGCCATGAAGGTACCCTCCGCAGATGCCATGAAGGTACCCTCTGCAGATGTCCTGAAGGTACCCTCTGGAGATGCCATGAAGGTACCCTCTGCAGATGCCATGAAGGTACCCTCTGCAAATGCCATGAAGGTACCCTCTGCAAATATCCTGAAGGTACCTTCTGCAGATGCCATGAGGGTACCCTCAGCAAATATCCTGAAGATACCTTCTGCAGATGCCATGAGGGTACCCTTGGCAAATATCCTGAAGATACCTTCTGCAGATGCCATGAGGGTACCCTCTGCAGATGCCATGAAGGTACCCTCTGCATCAGTTGTGAAGACACCCTCTTCAGTGGCCTCAAAGCTATGTTCTGCATGGGCAACAAAGCCAAGGATCAAGACCCAACTTAAGAACCAAGAAAAGCAAGACAAAGAAAAACCTTCCTTCTCCCTTGATCTGGTGCCTGTCAGCCCAAACCAATCAACTCTGGGCATTCAACACCTCCCTATTCCAGAGGCCACAAAGGTCACCATTCCAGGAACCCAAGTTATTTACCAAACTACAAGACAATAAACATCTGATCTCAGTGACTGTCTCCTCCATGGAGGCTGGTGTTTCCATCTGTGCTGGTTGTGCTCTGAGCCAAGTCAGCCTGCATCTTGAGGAGTTCTGTTCATGCTATCGATGCTATAGATTTGTGTCTTTGCTTTGACTGATCCAGCAGATGGCAGTAATGCATCTTGGAGATGCAGAGGCTACTAATTAAAGACACGCTAAGGCCTAACATGACCTGGAGCTCAAGCATGGAGCCCTGAGTTCAAGACCCAGAGCTACATAAACTACAAGGTGCCATGTTTCTGTACTCCCAGCACGTGAAAGGTAGAAGTAAAAGAAGCAACAGTTCAATATTACCCCTGGCTGCATAGAATGTTTGGGGGTCACCCATGGCTCAACATTTGCCATGCAAAGCTGGTGGCCTGAGTTCAGTCCCTGATGTCTATAAAAAGTTAGAAAGGCAGATGCGACTCCACAATGTTGTCTTCTGACACGAGTGTGGTACACACACACACAAACACACACACACAAACACACACACTAATAATAAATAAAGGACTAATGGTCGCACTGGCATATGCTTTCCCTGCATAGAAATAAGATTCTCCGAGGCAGGTTGCGTCCCTGCTCTGCCAGTTCAGCTGGGTACCCAATCTAGACAAGGGACTAAAGTCTGAGACCCCCTTTGTTCATGTGGAAAATAGGGTGATAAATATCTTATTGTATGGTTGAGAGGGTGAAATGGGATAAGCCCAGTGCTTCCACACAGTAGGTGCTTAAGGACAATCATGTGGAGGACTGCAGTGGACATCTGTTTACCTCACAGGCATATAGAGCAATGCTTTACCCTTCAACCCGGTGCTTAATCTTGGTGGTCAATGGGAAGTTCTAGGACATTCATGAAGTGCGCTCTCCCTTGTGTCTGCAAGGGCTCCTCTAGAAAGGACTAAGTAAGGTCCTGAAGATCCATTCAGGATGGGCAGCGTCATTCTGTAGGCTGGGGATTTGGGGTGGAGTGAGAGGGAGAAGGAGGGGCCCCCCAGCACAGGCATCCTCTCCGCCTGTCCCTGTCTCTGTCTCTCTGTTCCCTTCTGGGCCATCCTCATGTGAGCTCTTTGCTCCACCATTCCTTCCTACCATGAAGAGTGAACCCGTGAAGTAAAGTAAATCCTTCTGTTACCATCTGGGGGTCTGGGTTGGATTTGTATTCTCTGCTGTCTACAAAATTGAAAGTAAGCCAGGCAGTGGTCATGCATGCCTTTGATCTCAGCACTCAGGAGGCAGGTGGATCTCTGATTTCTAGGCCAGCCAAGGATACACAGAGGAACCCTGTCTCAAAAAAAAAATTTGTATTTAAAAAAACAAAAAGCCAAAAAAAAAAAAGTTTTTTAACAATCCATGCTCAAGAAAGCCCAATGAACATGTGAGCTCCCTAAGGTAGGCCCTGGCAGAAACATTATTTTGGCTTGTTGTTGGGCCTTTATGGGGAGTAGACATTGTTTAATGCTTCCAGGGAAGGGATTCTCAAAACTGTGCTGAACTTTTTTTTATCACCTCCTGCTTCTACGCTCCTAGCATCCAAACCAGCTGTTCAGCACAAAGGAATTATGGTTCATGGGGAACCATTTGGAATTTGGAGTTGGGTCCACCAGGCTTCTAAGTTGATATCCTTGACACCCTCTTCTGCGTGCAAGGAGGAAAGAAAGGACATGGTAGAGAAAGCCATCCCCATATCTCCCTATGTCTCATATCTTCCTATATCCCATATCTCAATATATCTCACATCTCACTATGTCTCATACCTCACTATAGCCCATATCTCCCTCTGCAGTGGTAGTTCTCAGCCAGAGAGCTTCAAAAGGATGTTAGCTGATGCCTGCAGGCTTTGGTTGTCACAGCTTAGAGAAGGGAATGCTTGGTCTGCACACGTTTATGAAAGAATTACTTAGGCAAAAATGCTAAGAATGCAGAGTCTGTGATCTTCAGCAATAGGCTACTGGGTCTCAGCTAGACACTGGGCTGCCTAGAAGAGTGACCAGCTGTGGCTCCCAGTGACCAAGGGACTTAAGTGCTGGCCAGGGGAACTTGACCAACTTCCTTTCTTATTTTAATTTTATAAACTGTTATTTTAAAACTTGCAATATGAAGCCGGGTGAGGTGACGCATGCCTGTTGTTCCAGCACTCAGGGAGACAGAGGCAGGCGGTTCTCTGTGAGGCCAGCCTGGTCTACAAAGTGAGTCCAGGACAGCCAAGGGTACACAGAGAAACCCTAACTAACCCACTAACAAGACAGGGCAACGCCACCCCATTTCTTCTGGGATCTTTAGAAAATGTCTGCCACAGGCGGGCTTTGTCTGGGCAGCAGTTTCTGAGAAATAGAAAAGCATTTTCTTACTGCTATGTCCTTGCAACCTAGTGGCATTTGCCACTCTGGCATTTGCTCACAAGTCATTTCTACCTGAGTGTGTCATCCCATTAAATTTCCAGACCTGACTCAGCTCCATTGGTCTCTATACCCACACACATACATACACACACACACACACACACACACACACACACACACACACACACACACAATATCTGAATAGAGACCAGGTGCACGTTTCTGAAATTTTTCATGATGCCCTGGGTTTGTAAACAAAAACTCAGTGAAACCACGGAACCAGACAGTTCCGTGGGTAGAAAGACAGTTTTAGGAGGAGGAATCAAACTGTCGGGCTGCCTAGAGTGGGGGTGGGGGGTGGCAGAGAACAGCGGGCCTTGTCAGCTTTATGGGGGCAGGTAGGAGAGGTACGGGCCAGAACAGTCTAGGATTTAGCACAAGGGCTTTGACCTGTTTCAGGCTGTTTGGGTCAATCAGAAACTAGATGCCCTTTGCCTAAGGTAGTGGACCATTGCCGGGGGATAAGGAAGCAATGGCTTTCCTTGACAAAAAGAAACACCCCTAGATTTCTGTTTTTGTTTTTGGGGTTTGGTTTGGTTTCTTGAGACAGGGTCTCTCTTGTAGTCCTTGCTGTCCTGGAATCGCTTTGTTGACCAGGCTGGCCTCGAATTCACAGAGATCCACCTGCCTCTGCCTCCGGAGTGCTGGGATTAAAGGCCTGCGCCACCACGCCCGGCCCTCACTAGATTTCTGGGAATTCTGAGTTAGGTTTTTGTTTACCTGGTTGCCATTCTTCCGTTTCCCCACTCAGAGTCCAGCCTGAGTTGAGACCAGGCTGTCATTTAGGACGCTGTCAACAGCACCGCCATTTTGGGAGCCCGCTTTAGACTTAACACTGGGGAGAACGGAATGGCGCTCTAGGAGCCTCGCCAGCAATGTTGGAAGGTTATGGCCGCTCATCCAGACGTCACACACTCTCCACTGAGTCATTGCGCTGGTTCTTGACATCTGGAGACACACAGTGTATGTCTGGGACATGCCTGAGCTCTTTCAGATGTGCGGTAGAGGAAACGCGGCCTCGGTGTGGATGTACCTGACATCCCTAACTCCCAAACCTGGCCTTAAAGAGCTGCGTGAAGCTTTTTTTTTTTTTTTTTTTTGCTTACAGTGACATTTAAACTGGCTTCTGCAAATGTGTAGAGAATTTACTGGCTTGTGTCACTGACTTCAAAATCAAACAGTGGCTAGACCCAGGGACGGGATTAACTGTGTCATGGAGCCTGCTGCCTCAGCATCTGCTCTTCATTCACTCTCGCTCTGAGCACGCCAGGTTCCCGGTCAGCCGATACTATGACTGAGACCGGAGTCCTCTTGGGCAGGCTTCAACCCAAGGCAAGCCATCCTTCCCACACCCCTTGCTCTTCCCCCTCCCCTCCTCCTCTTCCTCCCAGTAAATGCTTTTCAAATGGAGTCCAAGCCTAACTGGCCCCCCACAACGGGCTTCTGGCTCCAGGCCGCAGAATGCCCGGCCCAGTCACAGGACACGAATGTTAATCGGTCTCAGCCTCGGTCCTTAAAGGGGACACTGAGGCAGACTGGAGGGAGTTTCCGGGGAAGGAATGTGTGACCCTCAAGGAGGAGGGTCACATTTAGTTACAGGGTGCCTAGTGTACAGGGGGTGGATGTGCTATGAGAAATAGTGTTTTCTATGAAAGGTAGTTAGCCCAACAAGGGCCCATATTTCCTGAGACCCGCTCTCCCATTTTTTTCTTTTCTTTTCTTTTCTTCCTTTTTCTTTCTTTCTTTCTTTCTTTCTTTCTTTCTTTTTTTTTCACTGACTAGCCAATCACAGATCATGAATCAAGTTCCCACCAGTGTGATGAGACTCACCACCTACAGTGAGAGGTAAAAGACGGAGGCCGTCTTGCCTGAGTGTACTCACTAGCCAGCTTTGGGTTCTGGCTCATGTTTTCTGCAAAAAAGAAATTGCCTTCCCAAGTTACTTTCATTCTGATCTGTGTTCCTCTGTGCAGCACTGAGATCATTCTTTTTTTTTTTTTTTTTTTTTTTTTTTTTTTTGGTTTTTCGAGACAGGGTCTCTCTGTGTAGCCTTGGCCGTCCTGGACTCATTTTGTAGACCAGGCTGGCCTCGAACTCACAGCGATCCGCCCACCTCTGCCTCCCGAGTGCTGGGATTAAAGGCGTGCGCCACGACGCCCGGCTTACTGAGATCATTCTTTTTCCCATAATGCCATCACTAGTAGCCCTCTAAGGACCCAGAACCCGGAAATAGGAAGTTTATAAACTTCCTTGGGGAAGCACAGATGACACCTACCATTTTCCTCTAACCTAGGGCACCTAGGGAGTATGTTAGAGAGTTAGGAATCTACAGGTGGGAGGGTGTGGGGTAGAGGAGGGCTGGAGAGATGGCTCAGAGGTTAAGAGCACTGACTGCTCTTCCAAAGATCATGAGTTCCGGTCCAGGGGTTCTGCTCAATCTAAGGCACCAACCAAGGACAATACCTGCAGTCATCATTAAACCCCTACCCAGACCTAGCCAAGGGACAGGACATTCGCCACAGTTAAGTGGAGACTGGGGACTGACTTACACACAATCTCTGGTGCCCCATATTTGGCCATGTCCCCTTGTTGGGGAGGTCCGATGGCCCTCGGAGGAAGGATAGCAGACTACCAAGAAGAGACTTGATACCCTAGCATCATATTCAGGGTCCCCCTCAGTCACAGTCATAGGGAAGGGGAATGGGGTGAAAGCGGGAGGGAGGGAAGAATGGGAGGATGCATGGGATGGGATAGCAAATGAGATGTAATATGAATGATTTTATTTTTCAATAAAAATGTGTTAAAAAAAAAAAAAACAAAGATCATGAGTTCAATTCCCAGCAACCACATGGTGGCTCACAAGCATCTATAATGAGATCTGGTGCCCTGTTCTGGCCTGCAGGCAGAACACTGCTGAAGACAGTCCCTACACACTAGAATGCACTTAAGTATTTCACACTGACCAGTTCTAGCCTGTTTACTCTGACTCACCTGTTCCTTCCTGCAGAAACTACAAAAGAACTTTCTTTCATGGGGGGGCCTGAGGGGACGCCCCCTTTCTCTGTGCCTCCTGAGGACCCTGCACTCCCCACCATGGCTGCTCACTCTGGTATCTGTGATTACTGCAAACCGTCTTTTCAAAGGCAGCCACCCTGCGAGCTGCCACCTTGCTAAATAATCATAAAATCTGGAGACTCCGAGGCACTGGGGACTGTGGGCTCCACCTCCTCGCTGGGCGCTCTCGGGTGCTGGCTTCTCTGGAGGATGCCCCGTCCCTGTGAAGTCCTTCCCAGCCGGGACCTGCATAACCCGGAAATGTGTCTTCTGACTGGATGATGTAAGAAATTTGCCAGCCCCTGGAGAGTAGGAACCCAGACACGGGCTTTGAGAGCTTGAAAAGGCTTCATCCACTTGGAGAGATGGGGAAGGGAGAAGGGAGAAGAGAAGAAAATCACTGAGATGTGTGTGTGTGAGAGAGGTAACTATCCCTGGGAAGCATCAGCAGGAGACAGGGAGTGAGGTAGGAGGGGAGAGAAAGAGCTGGTGTTTTCCTTGCTGAGTGGAACACTACTTCCAAGGAAAGGAACTCCATCTGCTAGGGACACCTGGGAGACCATACAGAATTTACCAAAAAAAAAAAAAAAAAAAAAAAAAAAGATGGCGCTGGAGTGGTCAGGGTATTTACCGAGCAGGAAGTCTGGCCGCTTAGGCTGTTGTCTAAAGCAGAAAGTCCCAAACATTTCTCACCTGCCGTAACTGGTCACTGACTAATGCATTTATATAGACAAATAGTACATTTGGAATTTACTTAGACCATTATTGAATTTCTGACATCTGACATTTGGCAAGATAATCATATTTTTTAATGGTAATAACGACACTAAATGTATTTACCACCGTGACCATTTTAAGTGTGCAGTTGAGAATGTTAAACAGTGCTGTGCGTGGGTCTCCGCCACTTTGCAGTATCCCCGAATCACTGCTCATATACCTGCCACTGGTCCTTGCGCACCACCATTTTTCTGCTTGGAGGGATTTTGTTTCTTTGTTGGCATTGTTTTGTTCTGGGCACAGGTGGGGGTTGTTTGTGGTGCTTGAATCAATCCCAGGGTCTTGTACACACAGGGCAAGCATGCCACCTCTCGGCTACATACTCGGCCCCTTGATATTTTTTTGCAGTGGTGTGGCAGTGGGAGGAAGGGGTGCATGACTTTAATCCAAGCACTTAGGATGCAGAATCAGGTGGATCCCTGAGGTCAAAGTCAGCTTAGACTAACAGTGAGTTCCAGAATAGGCAGGAATATGTAAAAGTCCCCATCTCAAAGCAAACAAGCAAGCAAAAAATTAAAAATTGTGTATATGCATGGGGATGTTATAGGGTAAGCCTCAGATGGCCTGACTTATTTTTCTGACTTCAGTATACCTGAAAATCAGTAGAAACCAGACTGGCTCGAGACCAATAGCTTTCTTCCAATAACATGCCCACACTCACTTCATGGCCTCAGGTACATTTTAGAATTTTTTCCCCTTCATACATGAATGCATTTTATTTTGGCCAAATCTACCCTTCACTCCCTCTACCTCCAACTGCTCCTTACACATCCTTCTCCCAGTGTCATGCTTAGATACGGATTGTATATTGCCTATAGGATCCAATTAGTGTTGCCCACACATACCTGGGTGTAGGTCTGTTCACTGTAGCATGAGTGACCTAGCAGAGAAGTGATTTTTGTCCCCCCCCTTACAGCTTGACTGCATGCAGCATCTCAGTAGGAAGAGGGGCTTTGGGGGACCCCAACATCCATACTGGATTACTGACTACAATGACCTTGTAGAGGTCTTGTGCAGGCAACCATGGCTGCCAAGAGCCCTGAGTACAAATGCTCTGTCGTGCCTGGAAGACACTGTTTTACAGATGTCTTCCCCAACCTCTGGGTCTTACCATATTTCCTACCCATCTTCTAGTATGTTCCTGGGTTGGGGGTCTGGGGGGGGTGGAGGTGTTGAGGGCCTGGCTGATGGCTCTTCCTGGGCTGAGGCCTGTGCTGGCTAGTTTTATGTCAACTTGACACAAGCTAGAGTTATCTGAAAGGAGGGAACCTCAATTAAGAGACTGCCTCCATAAGACCCAGCTGTAGGGCATTTTCTTAATTACCAATTGATGGGGGAAGGCCCAGCCCATTGTAGGTGGTTCCATCCTGGGCTGGAGGTCCCGGGTTCTATAAGAAAGACATCTGAACAAGTCATGAGGAGCAAGCCAGTAAGCAGCATCCTCCGTGGCCCCTGCATCAGCTCCTGCCCTCAGCTTCCTGCCCTGAATCCTTCAGTAATGGACCTAAAGTGTAAGTGAAAGAAACCCTTTCCTCCCCAAGGTCCTTTTAGGTTACGGTGTTTCATCACAGCAATGATAACCCTGACTAAGACAGAAGGGAAGGGAGCTTGCAGGACCTGGGCCTACCCGTTGCCCCCTGAATGTCTTTAATCTTAAATTTAGCCCCTGTGTACAGCATCTTACACATCCTCGTGGCAAACTGGGTCACTGTTGTTGCAATCCTTGGAATGACAAGGAGATAAACTCTCAGAGAAGCCAAACTACCTACCCAAGGGCACACAGTAAGTAGCCAGGACATGATGCCCCATTGGTATAAGTGCCCCCCACCAATGGCTCTCTTTGCCTTACACTCACACTGTGCGACAATCTCTGGCTCATCTTCAATCTAAAAACCTCAGCCATCTGGAAAAGGCCCTAAAAGCAAGCGGAAGGTCCTCGCCTGCCCTGCCCCCCACCTCTCCTGTCCTGCTTTGCATTCGTGACAACACTATTCTTGCTCCAACTCCAGGGCCAATGAGCTGTGGCTGGGCTGGCTGCCTCTGAGTCACTGCACCTGGCAGACAGCGCTAAACTAATTTTGCAGGATCTTTGGGAGGCATTTGGCTTCTGTCTCCCCAGCTAATAGGCCTGCAGACAATGGCAGCAGGCAGACAGGACCCAGGGCTCCCTGCCTGGTCCAGGAGAGCCCAGCTTGTGATCAGATATGATCAGATCCTGACTGACAGAGTGGTCCTGACTTAAAGAGGGCCTGTGCTGGATCCCAGTGCTGGAACATGGGTGCCAAGCCACAAGGATGCTGGCTAGAACATTGCCTGGAAACGGAAGCAGATGAAGGAAAAACATTGCTAGTTTTTGCAAAGATTCAAGCCAGGGATTGTAGCTGGATAGAGGGGTGCTAACACGTCGGGCTCCATGCTAAAACAAAAGGCAAAGCTAGTGCTCCCGGCACACATGCAAATAACCTATCCTTCTGTGAACAAAAAAAAGAAAAAGCACCTCTAACATCAAAGGGAATATGAGACATTTTATTCTGGAGACAAGTATGAGTGACTGTGGCTTAGAAATACTGTTTAGGTTACCCCAAACCACATGTCTGTGTACCCCATCTCTGCCTAGTGCCTGTGGAAGCCTGAAGAGGGCATCAGATCCCCTGGGACTAGAGTTATAGACCATTGGGAGCCACCATGTGGATGCTGAGAATTCAACCTGGTCCTCTGGAATGGCTCTTAACCACTGAGCCACATCTCCAGCCCTAAGGAAGAAGGTTTAGAAAGATTTTTATACTAACAGAAGAAAGAAGGTCATAAAGCAGGATATTTTTTTTTTAACTACATGTATGGAAACATTAAATGGGCATTGCAGCAAAGTGGAAACACCTCCATTATTTGAGGTCCCCCCCCCCATAGGGTTTCTCTGTGTATCCTTGGCTGTCCAGGAACTCTGTAGACCAGGCTGGCCTCAAACTCAGAGATCCACCTTTGTCTGCTTCCCAAGTGCTGGGATTATAGGTGTGCACCACCATACCTGCCTCTAAAAGGTTTTTAACTGCAGAGGAGGGATACAGATCAAGGAATGGCTATTGAGTGGGCTAAAGACAGCCCAGTATAAATTATAATTAGTTTCTCATTCCTAACTCCCCAATCTTGGAAGTTTTAGTCAATCAGCCTTTATAAATTACATCTTCTGGGGCTGGAGAGGTTAAGAGCACTGACTGCTCTCCCAACGGTTCTGAGTTCAATTCCTAGCAACTACATGGTGGCTCACAACCATCTATGATGTGATCTGATGCCCTCTTCTGACATGCAGGTGTACATGCAGGCAGAGCTCTGTATATATAATAATAAATAAATAAATCTTTTTAAAAAATAAAAAACATTAATTACATCTTCTTTCAGGAATTCTTCCTCACACCTCCTTGCCTGTCTGGGGCATGAGCTTTATTGAGCATTTGCATTTTGCAAATGAAGGAACAGAGGGGAGCACAGCTTGGGTAACTTGCTCACAGCCACAGCCTGGTAAAGCGGCAGCCGGGGTTTCTCTTGACCTGCAAGCTTCATAGCCTCCATATCTAGCCTGCCCAGGTGCCGTATACATCCAAGAAATGGGACTTTATTGTCTATGTGTGAACTGGTTTTGCATCCATACAACAAAATTACCTGACAGACAGCTCAGAGGCAGAAAGTTTGCTTTGCCTCCTGTTCTCACAGGGTCTTAGGCCATCGGGACATGGGAGATGGGATGGAAACCAGTATGCAGAGAGCCCATGGCTGGAGCCAGGGTCCCTGTAACCTCCACACGTCCAGCCCCACTGACCGACCCCCACCAGCCAGGTCCTACATCTTAAAGGTTCCAGGTCCTTCAAAACAACCCCAGCTGGGAAGTAAGCACCCAAAACCTCATGAGCCTGAGGGGGACGGTTCGGGTTTGGACCCTAAGCGTCTACACAGAAGGAACGGAACGCAGGCCTCATTTGGCAAACCTTGAGAATTAAATGAGCTACTCGCCTGGCGTGGTGGCGCATGCGCCTTTATCCCAGCACTCAGGAGGCAGAGCCTGCCGGATTGCTGTGAGTTCCGAGGCTAGCCTGGTCTACAAAGTGAGTCGATGACAGCCAAAGCTACACAGAGAAATCCTGTCTCATAAAAAAAAAAAAAAAAAAAGAGCAACTCACAAAACTGCAAATTATATAACTCCATCCTTGCAAAATGGCCTGAATAAACAAAGCCACAGAAATGTTAATATCCATGGAGGACAGGGGCTGATGGACGGGTAAACAGGGAGTCACTTCTGAGTGGGTATACAGTTTCCTTGAAGGTGACAGAACATGCTGACTCTAGATAAAGTTGATGGTTGGCCACACTACGGCTCTATTGGCTCTGTGGTTGGTGATGGCTTTTTGTGGTACTGGGGATTGAACCTAGGGCCTATAAACGTGCTAGGCAAGAGCTCTACCACAGAGCTGCAGCCCCAGACCTCTTTTTGCCCCCTTCCCCCTAAATTGCATTTATTTTACTTATGAGGGTGCTTATGCCCCAGCACACACAGGGAGGCCATTTCTCTCCTCCACTGCCCAGACCCAAGTCTGAACTCAGGTCACCAGCCTTGGCGACTGGCAGTGCTGTCACCCACTGAGCCGTCTCACTGGCCTCACTAACTTGCTCATACTGACCTTCATCTGTGGCCCCCGCCTCAGCTCCCAAATATCCGGGGTTATAGGCCTGCTCCACAAAGCCTGGCTGTGAGTGTTGTTTGCCCCTCAATTGTACATTTGTTAAAACGTACATATAAAATGGTAAATTCTTCTTAAATAGTTTTATTGTTTTTCATTTTATGTGTATTCATGTTTTGCCTACATGTATGTCTGTGCACCACATTATGTGCCTGGTACCCAGAGGCAAGAAGAGGGCGCTAGAGCCCTTGGAACTGGAATTACACACAGCTGTGAGCTGCCTTGTGGGTGCTCAGAACCCAACCCATGTCCAGTACAAGAGCAGCAGTGATCTTAACTGCCTCGACGTCTCTTTGGCCCCTGAAATGGTAATTTTTTGGTTTTGGTTTTGATTTTGGTTTGATTTGGTTTTCGGTTTTTTGAGACAGGGTTTCTCTGTGTAGCCTTGGCTATCCTAGACTTGCTTTGTAGACCAGGCTGGCCTCGAACTCACAGTGATCTACCTGCCTCTGCCTCCCAAGAGCTGGGATTAAAGGTGTGTGCCACCACGCCAGGCCTGAAATGGTAAGTTTTTAAGGCGGTTTTTCTTATTATTGAGGTTAAGCTTCCTATCGAGCTAACCTTTTATAATATTCAATTCAGTGGCATTTCATATGAAGTGTAACAGTTTCATAGGCATTTTACCACCAAAAAAAAAAAAAGTGCTCTGCTCAGTCATTAATTCAACCTAGACTTCTAGACTCTTTGAGGCAGATGCTGATGGTCTGTGGATTTAATGGTGTGGTTTTCTTAATGGTTTACTTATTTCATGTATGTATGTCCTTACCTACATGAATGTATGTGTGTCACATTCACACAGCGCCAGGAGAGAGTCAGATCCCCTGGAACTGGAGTCACAGAGGAGTGACCACCATGTACCTGCTAGGAGCCCAGGTCCACTGCGAGAGCGGCCACTGCTCTATACCAGCCCTAGGGCCACCAGGGTTTAATAACATGATTTTACCCGTGGGAATGCTGCCATGAGGCTACGGGGACAGCTATGCTCCACTCAGGTCCAGCCCAACCACAAAGAGGGTGCGGTGGACAGCCCCCGCACCCAGACGACACGGGCAGCCTGTGTCAGAGGCCTTGGCAGAACTTCCGGAAAGCGTATCTTTCCATCTGTCTTGTTTTTTCCATGAGACGCAGTCTCCTCCTCACCACGTAGCCCCAGCTGGCCTTGAACTCACAGTGCTGCGGCTTCAGCCTCCCCAAGTGCTGGGGTTCTAAGCTAGACAAACATATCTAAGTCTGTGATCTGCTTTGTAAATGATTTCTCTGTGGTCTGTAAACAACGTCAAATAAAATGAGGTGGTAAAGGCTGGAGAGATGGCTCAGCGGTTAAGAGCACTGACTGTTCTTCCAGAGGTCCTGAGTTCAATTCCCAGCAACCATATGGTGGCTAGTAACCATCTATAATGTGATCTGGTGCCCTCTTCTGGCCTGCCAGTGTATACACAGGCAGAGCACTGTATACATAATGAATGAATAAATAAGTCTTAAAAAAAATGATGAAGTAAAATGCACTATGTGTGGAGAGGACAAATCTCACCTTCACTGTTTTTGTTTTAAAAAACAAAACCACCTTGAAGTTCTAGAGGTACAGCTCTGTCTGTGCAGGGTTTGCCCAGCATGTACAAAGCCCTGAGTTCCATCTGCGGCACAGGACAAGCTGTAATCCAGCATTCAGGAGCAGGAGGCAGGAGGAACAGGAGTTCAAAGTCAACGTCAGCGAAATGGTGAGTTCAAGGCCAGCCTGAGCTACAGAAGACCTTGCGTCGAAACTTTTCACAGGAGGTCCCTCTGTTGCTGTGTCCCTGCTGGTGTCCACACGGCGCACTGGAGAATTCATTCTCTTCCATCGTTTTTCATTAGTTTAAGTAATAAGGTTAGCTACGTGCCTCCAAAATGTCACGATGGGGATGCACGGTGACCCTTGACATTTCCAAATCAGCACCAAAAAACCAAGTGCCCTCTGATGGGTCAAGGGGGCAGTGGCAGTGTGCCAGCCTGAGGCATCCATGTGGTGGCAGATAGTAATAACTGAGCATGCCTGCTGGGCACCTAGGCACCCCAAATCCTAATGTGACTTAGGGTGCTTTGACACAGCTGCTGTTTCAGTGTGAAAACTAGAGACCTGGGCCTGCACAGAGTCATTTGACATTTGTTTACATTTTAAAAAATTAAAAACATATTAAGAGCCAGGCTCAGTGGCTCACACCTGTAGTCACAGCACTCGGGGAGGCAGAGGCAAGGGGCTCCCTGTGAGTTCCAGGCCAGCCTGGTCTACAAAGTGACAGCCAAGGGTACACAGAGATCCTATCTCAAAAATATCAGATGGACAGACACATACATACATACATACATACCTATTAAGTAGCAAAGACCCATGGTTGTGCTTAAGTCTGTCTGGTTTGTGCTCATAGAGCCATCTCTGCACTTTGGGTCCTTTCCCCTGGAGAAGGCTGAAGCCCAGCTGAGCCCCATTGATTTTCATCCTGCTTTGGGATCACTGGCACCAATGAGTTCAAAAACTTCCAATGTTCTTTCTGAAAGGGGAGCCTGTTGCTTCCATAGGAAATATTTTCCAGCATAGCATCCCTCAGCCCCTGGGAGACGTGGACTATGCAGCATCTGCAGCACTGGGGACCCTAGGAGCAAGGCTGTGTTCGGAGGTCCTAGGAGCGAGGCTGTGTTTGGAGATCCTAGGAGCGAGGCTGTGTTTGGAGATCCTAGGAGTGAGGCTGTGTTTGGAGGTCCTAGGAGTGAGGCTGTGTTTGGAGATCCTAGGAGAGAGGCTGTGTTTGGAGGTCCTAGGAGAGAGGCTGTGTTTGGAGGTCCTAGGAGTGAGGCTGTGTTTGGAGGTCCTAGGAGAGAGGCTGTGTTTGGAGGTCCTAGGAGAGAGGCTGTGTTTGGAGGTCCTAGGGGCGAGGCTGTGTTTGGAGGTCCTAGGAGAGAGGCTGTGTTTGGAGGTCCTAGGGGCGAGGCTGTGTTTGGAGGTCCTAGGAGAGAGGCTGTGTTTGGAGGTCCTAGGAGAGAGGCTGTGTTTGGAGGTCCTAGGAGAGAGGCTGTGTTTGGAGGTCCTAGGAGAGAGGCTGTGTTTGGAGGTCCTAGGAGTGAGGCTGTGTTTGGAGGTCCTAGGAGAGAGCCTGTGTTTGGAGGTCCTAGGAGAGAGGCTGTGTTTGGAGGTCCTAGGAGAGAGGCTGTGTTTGGAGGTCCTAGGGGCGAGGCTGTGTTTGGAGGTCCTAGGAGAGAGGCTGTGTTTGGAGGTCCTAGGAGAGAGCCTGTGTTTGGAGGTCCTAGGAGAGAGGCTGTGTTTGGAGGTCCTAGGAGTGAGGCTGTGTTTGGAGGTCCTAGGGGCGAGGCTGTGTTTGGAGGTCCTAGGAGAGAGGCTGTGTTTGGAGGTCCTAGGAGAGAGGCTGTGTTTGGAGGTCCTAGGAGAGAGGCTGTGTTTGGAGGTCCTAGGAGTGAGGCTGTGTTTGGTGTGCTAGTGATATCACTGGTAGCCTCAGGCCCCAGGGAGCTCCAGGATGAGGGCTGGACAATGAGGCTACAAGGAAGAATTAGAGTTAAGGTGTTGTGTTCCGTTAAAATGCTTTAAAAAAAAAATGAGGTGGACATAGTGGCGCGCATCTGTGATCCCGGCACTCGGAAGGCAGAAGCAGGAGAGTCTCAAGATCAAGGCCATCTTTTGGGATAGCCACACTTCCTTCAGGCTTGGCTACCATCAAGGGTTCCCCTCGCCCCCCTCTTTGCTTTGGTAGCGATAGAGCTGTGCACAGGACTCCGATGCTGTTTTGTTGGTCATTGCTGTGGTTACAAAGGACGTAACTCAGGAGCAGCCGGATGGAGGATACTAGGGAGGAACGTGGACAGGCAGGGCTGCCGCTGAGCCACCCTCTTAGTGCTTCCACGTGGGCCCCAAGCCCTGCCAGTTAGAGGCGTGATGGCTTCAATCATTGGCCAGGGGTGGTGACTCAACCAAGTGTCCAGGCCCCTCCCCTCCCTGCCGAGGGTAGAGAGTGGGATTCAAACCTCCAATTTATAATTTATAATCCCATAATCAGAGGCAGGAGGATTAGCAGTTTCCTGGCCAGCAAGCTACATGGCAAGGCTCTGTCTTAAAAAAAAAAAAAAAAAATAATAATAATAATAATAATAGTTTGTAGATGATTTAACTAATTCCCCCTTGTAGCTCCACTGTCCAGCTCCCTGGGGCCCTGAGGCCACCAAACACAGCCTTACTCCTAGAACCCTCCATGCTGCAAATGCATAGTCCACATCTCTCAGGGGCAGAGGGGATGCTAAGCTGTAAAATACTTATTGTGTAAAACATAAGATTAGATTTTGACCCCCAGTGCCCATGTAAGAAGTCTGGGGCAACACAGTGAGCTGCAGCCCCAGTGCTGACAGGGGCAGACTGAAGGGTGCCCAAGGCTTGCTGCAAACGACTCTAGAGTTAGCCTAGGTTCAGTGAGACACTGTCTCAAAAAATAAAAATAAAAAGGTGAGGGTGCATGCTGCTGGCTTAGGGGATGGTTCATGGGTAAAAGCATTTGCCTCTAAACCCTGATGACCTCAGTTTGGTTCCCTGAAAAAAGAGCTGAATTTTGTGGCTCAGGTCTGTACCTACACACACACACATACACACACACACACACACACACACACACACACACACACACACACACATGCACACACACCACTCCAAATAAATATTTTAAGTTTTTTTAACAAAGAAAAGAGAAAATAAGTTGGAGAACAACTGAGAAAGACACCTGGGGTCACCCTTGGTTTCTGCACACATGTGCAGGTGTGTGCACGAACATGTGCACACACATGCACACACACACACACTCATAGGCAAGGTTTTCTTTCCGTCATTTATACCTTACAATCAGAAGTACAGTTCCATGGAGCCCACATTAGCCTCTATTTTTTAAATTTTGTGTTGTTATTTTTACTATTATTTGAGTGTCTGTGAGAGTGCATAGGCACACGTCTGTCACTGTACCGTGGAGGCCATAAAAAGACGTTTAATCCCTTGAAGCTTCTGTTACAAGTGTTTGTGAGTAGCCCAGCAGGGGGCGCTGGGGCCCGAGCTCAGGTCTGCTCACCCAGCACTCCGAACCACCGAGCCGTCTCTCCAGCCCCATAATCTCTACCTTTTAACTTCATTTTTCCCCCTTTAAGTTGGCTGAGTTAAGATTCTTATTATAATAGGCACAAATGAGAATATACAAGGTGAGTAAACACATGAATATGAAGAACGCCTGTAGCAGCCGCGGGAGCTGAGCGCACCAGCTCTGTAAATAGCCAAGGAGGGATTATGGGAGAGAAACTGGTGTATTTTGGACTAAGCTGAAAGTCAGAACTGGCTCTGTAGAGTGGGACTTACATAAAGCAAACTTTCATTTAGACTAAGAAAAACTGCACACGGTTTGAGCTACTTATGGCTGGAAAGGGCTGATGGAGGAGGCAGAGGGAGAAGCCAGACACTGAATGCGTCCTACAAGGGTGCAGTGGGTCCTGGGCAGGTCTATGGAGGACAAGAGCAAGCCGGCAGCTCAAAAATGTGCACAGAATTTATAGGGGATGGTGTTCAAGTGGCTGTGGTTGTGTAGGTCTGAGGTGGGGCCGGGAGGAAGCACTTCTAACCGACCCTGGGGAAGGCAGGCCCAGCTGGCCCGGAACCACGTGTTGAGGAGCTCAGAGCTCAGTGAGATCTGGGGACCTCAGGACTATGGGGTTCATTCACCCACCATGAGTGCCAGTCACCTCAAGCTGACAGGAAGCACATCTGTTCCTTCCCTTTCTCGGTGACTATTTGTTTAGCGGGGGTGATGGGGCACGCACACCTGCTATGTCACTCGTCGGAATCAGATGACAGCTTGCTGGGGTCCACTGTTTCCTGCTACCGTGTAGGTTCCAGGAATCAAATTCAGGCCGTCAGGTTGGCAGCAAGCCCCTTTACCCTCTGAGCCATCTTCACAGCCCTCTTTTTTTTATTATTAAAAAAATTTTTTTACATATAATATTTGTACAAAATAGCAGATTTGTGGTATTTTTTCCTCCTCGTTTGGTGTCAGTCTGTATTAAAGTCACCCAACTCTGATTCTCAACCCCTTTTGTTCCTCCCTTTCCTACTGACTGCCCTGCTCTCAAATAGTGCCCTTTCTGCTTCCGTGTCTTTGTTTTCTTTTTTTTTTTTCTTGCTTTCTTTCTTTTTATTGTTTTTGAGACAAGGTCTCAGTTTTAGTCCTGGGTGGCTCAGAACTCTACATAGACCAGGCTGACCTTAAACTCATAGACAGCAGCCGCCTCCCCCTGCCGAGCACTGGATTAAAGGTGTGTGTCACCACTCCTGGGACCTGTTTATTTTTCTAATGTAGTTCCCAAACAAGACAGAAAACATATGCTGTTTATCCTGGGTCTGGCTTACCTTCAGCTCCACCCACTGTAGGGCAACACAGACAAAGCCGTTTCATTCTTTATGGCTGTATAATACTCCACATGTGGGTGCATGGATGACTCATTTTCTTCATCCCTTAAGGCTGGCCTGTCTTTTGTTGTACTTCTAGAACTCAGCACAGTCCTCAGGACACAGCAGGCACTCATCTGAGTGACTCTTTTTGTTGTCTGCGGGTGCTGGGGTCGAAGCCAAGCCCAGAGCGTGCCAGGTAAGTGTGCTGTTGCCAACCTACACCCTCAGCCGCTACGGCATTCCTGCTATTTTTGTTTCACTAGTCTATTAGATGTGTGTTAGCATGGCATGGAGGTCAGAGGCCAAACTTTAAGGAGTCTGTTCTCTCCTTCCATCATCTGGGGTTCAAGATTAAACTCAGGTTGTCAGGGTTCATGGCAAGAGTCGTCAGGCACTGAGCCACCCTGATGGCCGTCTACGGTGTGCCTAAAAAGACGACACTGTGCTGACGTAGGATATTATGAGTGCTTGCAAGGACCTGGGAGAAGGAGGTGGATGTGATTATAGAAGAATAAACTGAAAGGGGTGGGGGTGGGGCGGTGAACCTGTTCGTACCTCAGGGTGACTAAAGAAATCTCTGTACATGCATTAACATTTATAGATACACATTCCAAAAAGGTCAGTCTTACTGTGTGTGATCATTTTAAAGTAAATATTTTATGATCACTATTATCAAAAACAGGCATTTGCTGAACACCTACCTACCCCACACAAAGCCAGAGCCGCAAGTGCTGGTTCAAAGGCAACGTGACAAGGGCTGGGACTTACCTCGCACATGAGCACCCTGGGTTCCAAATCATCATCTAGGACAACAAGAGGAACTTAAGAGAGAACGCGACATGGCCAGCTCCACCCTCGTGCTTAAAACATCGGTGTGGGGGCTAGCAAGGCGGCTCACTGGGTACAGTCGCTTGCTGGCAAGCCAGGCAACCTAGCTTGATCCCCAGAACCCACATGATAGGAGATAAATGATTCCCAAAAGTTGTCCTCTGGCCTCCATGTGTGTGTACACACACACACACACACACACACACACACACACACACTACAAAGTAAGCAAATGTGGAAAAAGAAACCTTACAAATGTCTTTATGGAAATAACTAGCCGAGAACCACAGGGCCGGTGGCTGCAGAGAGCAGCCTAAGCCCTTGTCAGTTTGCTGTCTCCATTGCTTGCTCTCAATCAGGATGAGTCCTCACTCTGTTCTGTGTTCCTGAAGGCCTTGGGCACATGCTGGGCCAGTGTTCCCGCTGCCTTGTTCATTTGCTGTCCCCACCTAACATGTCCAAGTGTTTGCCTCCTGACTCGAGGGCCTTGTAAATTGTCAAACCCATCCGAGGGCAAAAACCAATTTGCATAATCCAGTCTAGCTGACAGACGACAGCCACTCAGCCTAGAGAAGACAGAATCTCTAGTCAGGACTTGTGGAAATTGGGCCTGGGGAGGTGGCTCAGTCCGTAGAGTGCTCGCCTAGCAGCACTTAGTCTGGGGTTCAGGCTCTAGTACTTACTACATAACGCAGGGGTGGTGTTTCTGACTTAAACACCATTCTAAGCTCCGTTGAGAGTTCGAGACCCAGTTCAACCTACGGGTCTCAGCCTCTAGTACAACCATTCTCAACCTATGGTCCTGACCCCTTTGGGGCTAAACAACTAACCCTTTTATAGCGGTCACCTAAGCCCATCACAAAACAGAGATATTTACAATTCATAACAGTAGAAAAATTATAAAACTCCAAAGACGTTATGAAGTAGCAACAATGTGGGTGGGGGAGAGACAGGCTTTCTCTGTGTAATGCTGGCTGTCCAGGAAGCTGCTCTGTCAACCACGCCAGCCTTGAACTCAGAGATCCGCCTGCCTCTGCCTCCCAATTGCTGGGATTAAGGGCATGGGCACCACCACCCAGCTCAAAAATAATAATAATATTTTTTATTATTATTATGCAGCATTCAGAAGTTTGAGAACCAGTGTTCCAGAGGGATGTGGTAGTTAAAGCAGCACACAGAGGCAGGTGGCTCCCTGAGAGTTCCAGGCCACCCTGGTCTACTTAGTCAGTTCCAAGCCAGCTAGAATTACACAGATCCTGTTTCAGAAAGATGCTTGTCAGACGAGATATCTGGATCTGAGGAGCCAACTCAGATGGTAAAGCCAGGTTCCAGAGCACATGCAGGTAATCCCAGCATTAGGCAGGTAGAGAGATAAGAGGGTCTGTCCTGTGGCTTGGTGGCCTGCCAGTCTAGCCTAACTGGTCAGCTCTGTGCTCAGTGAGGGTCCTTGTCCCAAAAAATAAAGTAGAGAGCAATTGAGAAAGGTCCGGTGTTGACCTCCAGCCCCCCACATGCACATGTCTAAAAGGTGCCCATGGCTGGTGCTGACAACTTGGTATCTACTACAGTGGTGAGTTTTTCTGTGCAAATACTAATATATCTGCATATGCTACCTATGCTGGAACAACGTATTTATTCAGAAAAGGCTGCTCCTGGCTTGCCCTTCTCTGTACTCATCGTTAAGGGTCTAAGTCAGTAACGGAAGTTGCATTTGGGAGTGTCCTGAGTTTCTATCCTGTCCCTGAGATAAAATATCCTGACAAACGCAACTTAAGGGAGAAAGGTTCGTTCTGGCTCACAGTTCAAGGGGACGGTCTATCATGGCAAGGAGTTGAGGTGGCAGGAGCCTGAAGCAGCCAGCGATGTCACATCCTCGGTAGGGAAGCAGAGAATGGCGAATGCCACGCTGCAGCTCACACCTGTCCCCTACTTACACAGTGCAGAATCCCAGAAGCAGAGAATAGCGCCACCCGCGGTGGGAGGGACTTCCTGTCTCATATACGCCTGTAAGGTGAGCTAGGTTAGTCTGCTATAACAAATAATCCAACTCTTAATTGTTCAAAAAGTTTACTTCATTGTGTCTGCATTTTCGTGCTGGTGTACGTGGGTGTGTAGGTACGTGCACGTAGGTGCATGGCTGAGGAGGATAGAGGTCAACACTGGCACACTCATCAATTGCTTCCCTACCGTGTTCTTCGTGTTGTTGTTTGTTTTGTTTTGGGGTTTTTGTTTTGTTTTGTTTTTTTGTTTTTTGTTTTGCTTTTTTGAGACAGGGTTTCTCTGTGTAGCCTTGGCTATCCTGGACTAACTATGTAGACCAGGCTGGCCTCGAACTCACAGCGATCCACCTGCCTCTGCCTCCCAAGTGCTGGGATTAAAGGGGCGCACCACCACTGCCCGGCATCGTGTTGTTGTTTTTGAGACAAGGTCTCACTCTATAGCCCTGGCTGTCCTGGAACTCAGTGTGTAGGTCAGGCTGGCTTCAAACTCACAGAAGATCTTCCTGCCTCTGCCTCCCAAGTTCTGGGATTAAAGATGTGTGCTACCATGTTTGCCCTCCTTAGTGTGGTGTGGAGTGATGTGGTGTGTGTGTGTGTGTGTGTGTGTGTGTGTGTGTGTGTGTGCGTGTGTGCATGCCTGTTTGTGTACTGTAGACACATTGGAGACCAGAGGACAACTTTGTGTAGCCGATTCTCCCTTTCGACCTTTACGTGGGGTCAGGGGTTGAACCTAGGTTTCCAGGCTTGCCCATCCTGCCTTTGGCACAGTGTCTCTCATGAAACCTGGAGCTCACCAGTTTGGCTAGACCATCTGGCCAGCAAGGCCTAGGGTGCAACCCCAGAGCTGGGCCTGCAGCATCATGCTGTCTAGCCCAGCCTTTTTACATGGATTCTGGTGATGGAACTCTGGTCCTCATAATGTTAATAAGTAACTTACAGACTGTGCCGTCTCCAGACCAGGAATTTCTCCCTCGTAATACATTTCTGGTGAGCTGGGACCTTTGCTATGCTATTCACTCTGGAAACCAGGCTGGTTATGTGGCCACTACCAGAAGTAGTGAGGAGAGTGAGGCATAGAGAAAGGAGAAACAAGCATCTTCTCTCTCTCTCTCTCTCTCTCTCTCTCTCTCTCTCTCTCTCTCTCTCTCTCTCTCTCCTCTCCCACACACACACAGAGAACAAAGCCAGGGCTTTGCACATGGTAGGCAAGGACTGAGGTGATTGTTGTTTTTAATTTATCAATAGGGCCTAATAATTGTTTATTACCAGGCCTATAATTATTATTATTATGGCAGTATAACCCACTAGCAATCAATCAAGTCACAGACACCTATTATATTTTAAAATAGCCTTAGTTAACCTGGGGCAGGGCAAATATCAATCCTCTAAACTACTTCCCATGGTGGGGCAGGCATATTATCCCTGCCTCAATCCCATGCCATCTGCTTCTAACAAAGTCTATCAGGCTACCTCCCACCCACAATCCCAAATACTTGCTAACGCTCTTCATCTGGGTAGAATCCCCATTCACGCCTGCCGTGTGCTTCTCCTCCATCTAACGCGTGGTGGACTTCCTCTCTTCCTCCTCCTCTGGTCTCCTCTCTTCTTCCTCCCAAGAGTCTCTCTGTCTCTCCAGCCTCAGAGCCTTAACCA
This sequence comes from Acomys minous, assembly GCF_964271855.1. Taxonomy (NCBI): domain Eukaryota; kingdom Metazoa; phylum Chordata; class Mammalia; order Rodentia; family Muridae; genus Acomys; species Acomys minous. Next base: position 147,976,565 of record NC_140484.1, on the reverse strand, counting down.
CACCTATCCCATTTGCCCTGCCCAGGTGATGGCTTTTTATTGGTCAAAAGGTGGGTCACAGAGACAGGAAGCAGTAATTAGCATCAAAATACATCGGACCATTCTCCAACAGCGCATCCCAGAACCTACCCCAGAATCGCTGTGACTGACCCTGGATTAGCTATGACTTTATGTTACCTTCAAGGCAGAGAGTCCGGTGTGTCCTGAGTCTTGACACGGAGAAGTTATCCTGCTTTATTCACCAGAATCACTGTAGTCACAAGGGTCCTTAAAAACCTGGGTGTGGCAGTGCACACCTGTAATGCCAGCACACAGGAATTACTGAGGCAGGAGGATGGCAAACTTTAGGACAGTAGGCTCCACAGGAAGACTTCATCTTAAAACTTAAAAAAAAAAAAATTAAGGAAAAATAGGTAAAGGAGCAGATCAAAGAAATACTCCATGAGGGGTCACCAAGAGGGCTCAGCAGGCGAAGGAGCTTGCAGCCGCGGAGCCTGATGGCCTGAGTTCAAGCCCCCAAGATCCACGGAGCAGGAGGAGAGAACCAACTCCTGCCAGTCATCGCGACACAGAACAAGCGTCACCTGCCATTGCTGGCTTGAAAGGTGAAAGACAGACACAAGGACAACAGACCCACTTAGCTGCACAGAAGCACCTTCTGCTGGGCTGAAAGTATGACCAGGTAGAAGCCACTGTGCCCTGGAGCCTGCAAAGGCAGCGCAGTCCTGCCAGCACTTTCCAGCACGTGAGACTTACTTGGGACTTCTGACCTGGAGACCTGTAAGGAAATTATTTGTAACTTATTTTGGCAAAAACATACAACACAAATACGAACACTGTAATTCTTCTTCTTCTTCTTCTTCTTCTTCTTCTTCTTCTTCTTCTTCTTCTTCTTCTTCTTCTTCTTCTTCTTCTTCTTCTTCTTCATATGGGGTCTCAGTGTGTACCCCCCAAACTGTCCCCAACTCCAAACTCAAAGGAGAGTATCTGGGCCTGCAAGAGCTGGCCACACCCAGTTTAATTCTCACAGTCTGGTCAGTACAGAGTAAGAAATCCCGATTCGCCATCCCTCCTCTCGGGTCACCCTAGAGGGCATGCTGGAAGCCGTCTTTGTGTACCAGTTCACTGTCCTAAAGATCCGGGCCCACAGATCTACAACAGCGCCTCCGGGGGAAACTTCAAAAGTGATGAAGACTACCTGAAGGAAGGGAGCCATCCGCTACACGTCTGCACTTTTTGATGAGTCGTCTTTTTTATTTTGAGACTGTCTCATATTCCAGGCTGGCCCCGAACTCACTCTGCAGCCAAGGACGACGACCTTGACCTTCCAACCCTCCTGCCTCATTCACCCCACAGCCTCCACGCCCACTTCTGTAGTTCATAACGATTTTGTAGCCGCAACTCGGGCCTTCAGAAACGCTACGCAAACATAAGCCAAATCACTTCGTTGAGTTTTAAAGGGACCCCGCAGGATATGTTGTGCTGTCAGCATAAGTCATTGCACAAAGTTGTGGGGTTGCTCGTAAGAACGATATTTTAAAATGTAAACCCACGCGTGAACTGGAGCTTCGGGGGTTCTCGGCCGTGTATTATCTTCTTGCGCCACCTGCTGTGAGTTTTGGGAACATCACTACCATATGGTGCTCCGTTTAAGCATTGGGTTTTGGTGGAGGCGGAGGTTGGTTGGTTGGTTGGTTGGTGGGTTGGTGGGTGGGTGGGTGGCTTGCTTGCTTGCTTACTTTGCTCACTCACTTAGCTTTGCTTGCCTGCTGCAGTAACCCATGCTGTCCTTGAACTTAACATCCTCCTATCCCTGCCTCCATTACGCTCTGATTGCAGACGTGAGCCTCTATGCCTCTCTGGTCATTTCTTCAGCATACATGTAAAACAAATTCATGCTGGATGAGAAGACTGTCTTTTGAGCGACTGGCAATTAAATTTTCCTGCTTTCTACCTTCTGCAGTGTGCGAAACCGTAAAATGAACTGATTTCAAAGTTACCATTTGAGAACAAGTGTTAGGTATTTACTACACATTAAGCCAAATGGAGTTGACCAACTATGGCTACAAGCCAAATTTATATTTTTCCATTTTTTTTCTCCCTCCCTCCCTCCTCCTCTTCCTTCTTCTTCCTCTCTCTCCCCTACCTCTCTCTTTTTCTCTTTCTTTGTTTCTTTCTTTCTTTGTTTCTTTCTTTCTTCCTCTGACAGAGTGTCACTATGTAGCCCAGGCTGGACAGTGTCTCTCACCTCTGGCTGTCCCTTGGGCGCTAGGCTTACATCCCTGTACCACTACTCCTGACTTAGTAAATAAAATTTCCCCAGAGCACAGCCACATGTGCCCTGCATATCTCTGTTACTTTAACACACAAAACAAATATAAAATTGTTCTCTTGCTCTTCATAGTAAAGGCTAGCTCATGCCTTGGCCAAAACATTCACAAATAAGCCTGCTTGGTTGGCCCTCAGCTACCCTTGGGACGACTGTAGCTGTTTTTAAATTTGTGTGTGTGTGTGTGTGTGTGTGTGTGTGTGTGTGTGTGTGTGTACACGTATACACATGGAATAAGTTCTCTCCTTCCACTTTTATGTGGGTTCAGGGAACTGAGTTCAAGTCTTTGATCTACGCGATGGCATCTTTCATGCACTGAGCAAATTCTCTAGCCTGACAATGTACCTCTTGTGACAAGGTTTTGTTTGACAATTTACAATTGAGTGAATGCCTTGATAGGTTACAAAATCATAATGATCAAGATGTTATAACTATTTTCAAACAATTTCTTGCTGTGTAGTCTAGGCTGGCTTTAAATTCTTGATCCTCCTGCCTCAACTGCAGTGCCACGATGCCAGGCAAGCACCTCACACCTAGTCTAAATTGTAATTTTTTTTCTAGTCCATTAATGATGCTAACCCAAAGCATGACCTGTGATTTAGGCCACAATCATATCAAAATTTAACACACCAGATATAACTTAGAGATATTTGGATGGGCTGGAAAGACAGCCCCATGGCTAAGAGTGGCCTTGGAGACAGTTCCCAGAGCTCTCCTCAAGATCTCACAGCCACCTGCAACTCCACCTCCAAGGAGAGACAATGCCTCTGGCCTCTGAGGGCTCCTGCACTCACAGCACATTCCCCAACACACACACACACACACACACACACACACACACACACACACACACACACACAACTAAAAACAAAACAAAAACATCTTCCTCTCAAGTCCTGGGGCTAAAGGCAGATCTGTGAGTTCGAGGCCAGCCTGGTCTACAGAGTGAGTTCCAGAACATCCAGGGCTGCACAGAGAAACCCTGTCTCAAAAGAACAAAGAAAAGAAGAAAAGAAGGAAGAGCCTGGACTCAGAAACTAGGGCCATAGGCTCACACAGACGCCTGCTTGCTGTACTATTTTTGCATTATTTTCCTAATTAATGCAAACTCTGTCCCTCAGCTGCTTCTAGTAAGAGAGGCCCATCCCTTCTAGAAGGTCCTCTTGGAATTGACTAAAATAAACTTTGACAACGGGTAAAAAAAATATAATTATTTTAAAATAATGCCTTTTGGTTGGGACACAACTAGCTCACTGTTGCAGGGCTTGCTAGCATGAACAGAGCCCTGGGTTCTACCTCCTCCCCCTGAGTCCCAAAAGAAAAAAGATCATCTCACTTGAAATAATGCAATTACAACTATCAGTAGCAGAGTCCCCAAACAGCCCAGGATGCCAGATGACACACCACATACACACTCACAACACACATGCACACCACACACACATACACATGACCACTATCACACACACTCAAACACACACACACACAACACATACAACACACACGATCCAAGGATCATCTCTAGAGAAGAGGCTTCTGATCAGACAAGTTCTTAGAGGCTTTGTTTTTAAATAAAGTGACTCACTCTGTAGGCCAGGCTGGCCTTGAACTCACAGAGATCCGCCTGCCTCTGCCTTCCAGAGTTCTGGGATTGCAGGCGTGGGCCACTGCACCTGGATTTTTTTTTCCCAGATCTCACTCTCAAGAGTAAGACGCATGCAGGGCAGTGGTGGCCTTTAATCCCAGGACTTGGAAGGCAGAGGCAGAGGCAGGTGGATCTCTGTGAGCTTGAGGCCAGCCTGTTCTACAGAGTGAATTTCAGGACAGCCAGAGCTGTTACACAGAGAAACCCTATCTTGGGGGGAAAAAGTAAAGCTCACAGATAAAACTTCCAGGAATAACTGAAAGGTCCGAGCTACCTGGCTCCTGCCCCTCGCGTTGCCACCTCACATTGCCCCTGGTTGTCCTCCCTCCCGGATGCCTTCCCTATTTTGCCGATGCCTGCTCTCCTCATTGCCTGTATTCCCACAAGACACTTGTTGCTCTTGCTTGTGCAAAGGGTACTGTCCCACCCAGGCTCGCTGGCTGGAACACATGATGATGGGTTCCCTCAGTTGGGGCTCACGGGTCTCTCTAGCATCTGCCTCCAGCCTGGTAACCCAGTGGTGCTCAGTGGATATCTGGGGGTCGGGAGGGGGGTATGAAGAGAGAGGGCGAAAGAGAAGGAAGAGCAACTAACATTGTCCTTGACTACTCTATCATTTCCACAAAATGTGTCCCTTCTGCTTCCAGAAGCATGCCCACAGATATACATAGACAATGAGGTCAGAGGTCAAAGGTCATTGCTTCCCTGCTGTCATTTAGAGAAAGGAGGGCGTAAGTGGCCGTTGATAGGGGATTGGTTAATGAAATGCAAAATGGACACAGCTGTTGGATAATAGGAGGCAGAGCAGGGTGTGGCCCTGTGGGATGCTGTCCAACTCATGCTATAAAGAGAGAGGCTGGTGCTGGGACTGCTCTGTTCAGCCTGCACAAGGCTCCAGCTGCCAGCTTAGTACCACAGGGCAAAAGAGCCTAATGGAGAGCAAAAAATGTGACTCCAAGAGTGGGACTTACGGCGGGAGGAGCAATAGGGCTTGGAGGTAGAGTTGCTTGTTAGCAAGCCTGACCACCTCAGTTTGATTGCCGGGACCCACGTGGGAGAAGGGCAGAACAGATACCACTTGAACTACTTTTTAAGAGGGGAGGGCACAATGCTGGAGATAGAACCTAAGGTCTTATTGTATTAGTGACAAAGTATCATGACCAAAGGCAACTGAAAAGTTTATTTTGGCTTATGAGTTCATAGAGGATTCATCACGAGGCAGGGGTGAGGGGTATGGCATGTTCCAGGATGCAAGAAGCAGAGAGAGACAGAGACAGAAAGAGAGAGAGAGTGCAGAAGTAGCATAAGGAAGAAAGAAAGGAAGGAAGGAAGGAAGGAAGGAAGAGCAAACGAACCTGGGCTCAGAAACTAGGGCCAGAGGCTCACACAGATGCCTCCCTCAAGCCTGCTCCCCACCCCATGACAAACTTCCTCCAGCAAGACTCCACCGTAAAGGTTCCACAACCCATAACTTCCCCCAAAACCAGTGGCACCAAATGTTCAGACACAGGACACACAGACACAGCCTGTGTGGCCCGTGCCTCATTCAAGCCACCACACTCATGCAGGCTGGGCAAGTACTTTACCACGAAGCTGCACCCCCAGCCTGTACACCCCGAGTAAATAAATAAGTGCATTGCACTTTTAAATAAAATAATAAGTAGTCAATTGAAAGGACAGGGTGCAGCATGGTGGTGCCTGCCTGTAACTCCAGGGATCAGAAGGCAGGAATGTCAAAAGCTCAGGGTCATCCTCAGCTACGTAGTGAGTTTGAGGCCAGTTTGGACTAGACAGCTCAAATAGCAACATGGGCCTCATCATCATGTCATCATCATGATGTCATCATCATCATGTCATCATCATGATGTCATCATCATGATGTCATCATCATCATCATGATGTCATCATCATCATCATCATCATCATCATTGTCTTTCTTTTTTTTTTTTTTTGGTTTTTCAAGACAGGGTCTCTCTGTGTAGCCTTGACTGTCCTGGACTCACTTTGTAGACCAAGCTGGCCTCGAACTCAAAGTGCTCCACCTGCCTCTGTCTTCCGAGCGCTAGGATTAAAGGCGTGCGCCGCCACGCCCAGCCATCATCATCATTTTAAACATTGCTCTCCTTACCCTTCTTCCTCCCTGAAGTGCCGCAGGCTGAGTCAAACTTTCAATTTAAACATGATGAGCAATGGCTCACAGGTGTATGTATGTCTGTGTGAGGGTGTCAGAGGCTCTGGAGCTGGAGTTACAGGCACGTGTGAGCTGCCATGTGGGTGCTGGGAATTGAACTCCGGTCCCCTGGAAGAGCAGCCACTGTGAGTCATCGCTCGCGCTCCCCTTTCTTTTTCTCTATCCAAGCAGCCTCGAAGTTCCTAGTCTCTCCCTTTTTTTTCTTTTTTTAAATTTGTTTTTGTTTTTCAAGACAGAGTTTCTCTGTGTAGCCTTGGCTGTCCTGGAACTTGCTCTGTAGACCAGGCTAGCCACACACCAGGCTGCCTGCCTCTGTCTCCTGAATGCTGGGATTAAAGACAATAGCTACCACCTCCTGACTCGTGAACTATTTAAATACTTGACCTTGAACTTCTGACCTCCCCCCTTCTCTTTTTTTTTTTTAAGATTTTTTTTTTTATTATTATGTACAGAGTGCTCTATCTGCATGTACACCTACAGGCCAGAAGAGGGCATCAGATCACATTCTAGAAGGTTGTGAGCCACCATGTGGTTGCTGGGAATTGAACTCCGGTCCTCTGGAAGAACAGGCCAGTGCCCTTAACCTCTGAGCCATCTCTCCAGCCCCCAGCCTTCTCCTCTTGAGTGATGGAATGACAGGTGAGGTGGCCAGTGCATTCTAGACGATCACCCGAAAACCTGAGTTACATCCCCAGCACCAGGAAAGACATGAGCTCAAGACAAGTCTAAGCTACAAAGAGAGATCCTGTCTCAAAATAAAGTGTGTGTTGTCCGGAGCTAGGAATATAATTTGAAGATCTTTTCCTGGTGCCTGAAGTCACCAGGTCTGGCCTCTCGTGGAAGAGAGCCATCGCTGGACCTTCCATAGATGGCCACTAGAGGGCGCGCCGAAGCAGCCGAAGTCGCGAAGCTCCCAGAGAGCGATCCTGAAAACAAAGCGGTCTTGTTTTCAAAAGGCTGAAGAGGCCCCTATGGAGCGCCCACACTCCGTCTCCTCATAAGTAAACGAACTTAATTACAATTTAATTTATTCTGAATTGTATTAACAATTAAAAGGAAATTACCCCCTTTGCTCTATTTTCTTTCTCTTTATTTAAAATAGGTTCCTTCTAACTCCAGCAAATTAGTGTGAGAAAACAATTGGATTTTAACGACCTTCTCACAGGAGCTCAGCCTAGTAGGTGGCTTCTGCCTTTCCCACCTAGTTTTGACTTACATCCCCTAACATCGTAATATGTCATTTTGTTGGATGATAACTAACCTATTTCCACAAACCTGGGTGGAAATACATTCCTCTCCACCGATCGCGACTCACTGTTTCAAGCACAAAAGGTTTAAAAAAAAAAAAAACAGCCCGTGTCTGACCCCTCCCCCAGCCCCCATGTTTTCTTCTGCACCCCTGTGGTCCACCTTCTGCAAGCCTTTTGGAAATGGCCATTACGTAAGGAAGGGACGAGAAATGACTAACACTTGGCTCAACCTTAGCCTGTGTCTTCTAGCTACTGGGGGGGAGGGAGGACAGGGGGCGGAGGTGGGAGGGGGCGCTACAAGTCAAAGTAAACAAAAACCTAAGCTGCTCACAATCACCAAAGAGTTGGCTCTACTCAAACGTCCACCAAAGAATGTACTGAGTAAACAAAGCTTGAAGTCTGTCCACGTGGGAGTGAGAAGGTGTGGGCTGCCAAGGTGACGTCTCGGAGGCACACCTACACCTCTGAGAGTGTCTGTGGAATTGCTGCGGTTAAGATCACTGGTGTGGGTGGACCCATCTTAACAGTGGGTGGGGGGTGAGATCCTGAACCGCACCAAATGGAGCTGGCTAACTCCTTGCTGTCTGCCCTCGACTGCGGACATACAGAACCCAGCGGCTTCGGGCTCCTGGCACCTCTCATGACGGACTGGCTGTGGCCTAGAACCTCTCTCCTTTCAGGTGCTTCTGCAGCTCTTTCTCAGAGCCACGGGCCGCAAAACTAAGACAGGGACTATTACTTCGCTGCAATAATAATAATAATAATAATAATAATAATAATAATAATAATAATAATAATAATAATAATAATAATAACAACAACGTGTTGCCGTCTGCTGCAGCGTGAATAAACCTGCACATGCTACCTGGAAGAAAGAAGCCGAGAGGTCACACCTCGTATTCGTTGTTTGTGTGAGACGTCCAGAAGAGCCCACAGAAACAGAGGGTACATTGGTGGCTTCCGTGTCCAGCTAAGCATGTGTTCTACCACAGAGCCGTCTCCTTGGCCCAAGATTTGTGGGGCTTTGGCTGGGGATGCAGTTCAGTTGGGGGGTGGGGAGTTTAGGTCATCCTAAACTACATTGTGAATCCAAGGAACAGGGTCTCACACAGGACAAGTGCTCTGTCACTGAGCCACAGCTCCGGCCTCCGGCAAGCTGCTGGCTTTAGCAAAAGGTCTGTTGGTGATCCTCGTGTCCGTCCAGTTTCTATTTTATTTTTAAATGGCATTCATGCCTTCTGGTATTTTGCCCGGATGTATGTCCATGCATCACATGCATGCAGTACCAATGGTGGCCAGAAGAGAGCGATATATCCCTCGGAACTTCGGTCACAGATGGTTGTGAGCCGCCCTGTGTGAGCTCCTCGCTTTTGAGACATGGCACCAGCCTGGTGTCAGTGCTTTCTAAGCTTTTATAGAAGTTTGAAAACGTTAATAATAAGGCAGTAAGATAAGATGATTTGATCCCTCCTTGCAATTTTTCCCTTATGAAATTCAAAACAGAAGCGAAACTAAACAGCAAGATAGGAAGGAAAATGAACTGTAAAGCTCAGGCCCATTTTAAAGCCCCGACACTGCTCTTCACAAAGCGTAAGGCTAGACAGCCAGGCGCACACAGAGCTGCAGAGCGTGCATCCGGGAAGCCCACAGAACGCACAGGCCAAGAGGGACCTGGACCGCTCTACGAACTTCAGAGAATGACAGCAATGGGCCAGTGTCTCTTCACCAGTAGAACCTCTGCTAGACTGTGGGGAAACTCAGAGGGGGGATGGGCCTATATGGGAAGTCCCTGTAGCTTCTGTTCCGTTTTCCTGGAAACTTGCTGCTCCAAAGGCTATTTAAAAATTCATAGTTGGAGCCGGGTACGGTGGCTCACATCTGTAATCCCAGCACTCAGGAGGCAGGCAGATCGCTGTGAATTCGAGGCCAGCCTGGTCTACAAAGTGAGTCCAGGATAGCCAGGGCTACACAAAGAAACCCTGTCTCAGGAAACAAACAAACAAAAAATAGGAAATAAGAAATAAAATCACAGTTGGACACAGGCGTAGTGGTGCATGCCTTTAGTCCCAGCACTTGGGAGGCAGAGGCAGGTGGCTCACTGTGAGTTCGAGGCCAGCCTGGTCTACAAAGCAAGTCCAGGGCCGCCAAGTCTACACAGAGAAACCCTGTCTCAAAAAAAATCAAAAGAAGAACGTAAATAATAATAATGAAGGCTGAAGAGGTGGTTCAGTGGTTAAGAGCACTTGTTACTCTTGGAGACGCAAGTTCGGTTCCCCGGCACCCACAGCCGTCTGGATCTCCAGCTCCAGGGGGTCTGACACCCACTTCTGGCTGCTGCAGGCCCCAAGCACATGATGGTGTACAGACATATATGCAGCCAAAACATCTGTACACACACAACCAGGATAAATCAATATTTTAAATTATAATAAAAAAAGAATCGCCTGGTCTGAGGTTGTGTACTTGCCCAGCATAAGTGAGGCCCCAGGTTTGATCCTCAGGTCCACAAGATCAATCAATCAATCAATCAATCAAATTCCCACAGTGAAACCTCACCCTGGCAAGATGAACCAGGAACCATCAACTGCAGGAGCCTATGGCTCAGCGTGGCACCTACTTCACCAAATCAAAAAAGACACACTAACGCTGGAGGCGAAAGAGCTGCAGCTAAGGAGCCGAGGGAGGGATCAAGTGTGCCTCTTAGAGGGAAAGCCCAGCCCAAGTGGCAATGTCGGCAAGTCCTGAGAGCTGGAAGTCGCCCTGGCTCAGGATAAAAAGCAGGCTGAACCCAGAGATGACACAGGAAAGGTTGGCAGGCACCAAGGCTCAGGACCTCCAGAAGATCTCTCAGGTTCCTGTCCTAGCTCAAAGGCTGACCAAGACTGTTTAGAAGGCAGAGGGCTCTTCTGGTCGGCTGTGGGTTGCTCAGGGGAAGGCAGTACCGGAAGAAGCTGGCCCAGCCCCCGGTGAGCCTGCTGCAGGCTCTGCAATGAAAGCCGGGGCCCAAGAAAGGTGTGGGAGGAAGGGGTGGCTTCCCTAGACACTACAGGTAGGCCAGCCAGGACATACCAGCTGATCAGAGGGGGAAGGAGAAGGTGGGCTGACCTCCAAATCCTGCTTGGTCACTGAGAGGACCTAGGCCAGGAGAAATAACTTGTCCAGTTGGCCTGGGACATGCAGAGTACCAAAGGCCCGTGGAGTCGCAGGCACAGACGGAGAATCAGCCATTGTAGAGAGTGGCCTGGCTGGGGTAAGGACAGCGTGTGTTGTGGACTCCAGTAGCCAGACCAGGGACATGGAGGTAGGACCACAGTGGCTCCACCCAACTTCCTCCCAGCAGACCCATGAACAACATAAACTAAAACCATCAACAATGGCTGTCTATGTACCAGCCATGCTGTCTATGTACCGGGCTGTTGTCAGCTTGATCTAACCTAGAATACCCGGGGGAGAGATCCTCAACTGTCCGGATGCGGTTGGCCTGCGCCCATGTCTCAAGGGTGTGTTAATTGCTTTAATTGGTGTGGGAAGGAAAGCGGGTGGCACCATTCCCCGAGTTTGGACTCTAGATGGTATAGAGGAGGAGACAGAGAGCTGAGCCTGAGCGTGCCCTGGTTCCTCTCTGCTCCTGACTGTGAATGTGGTGTGGCAGATGTTTTGTTTTGTTTTTCCACTTGCACCTTGGCTTCCTTGCTGTAATGAACTGTAACTGGGGATTGTGAGCTAAAATAAACCCTTTTCTCCCCTAAATCGTGTTTTATCCCACAGCTGCAGAAACCCACTGTCTGGGGGATGGAGGGCCGTGGCTGGAATGTGAGATGCCCACCAAAGCCTCAGTCCCTGGAGTGAGCCCTGAGGGTTTGTTCAGGAGAGGGAGGACGGTTGTGAGCTCAAGGCTTCTTAGGAGGGAGACCCTGCTCTAACCGGGTCAGAAACAATGTAAGCCAGCACTCAGGAGGCAGAGGCAGGCGGATCGCTGTGAGTTCGAGGCCAGCCTGGTCTACAAAGCGAGTCCAGGACAGCCAGGGCTACACAGAGAAACCCTGTCTCAAAAAACCAAAAAAAAAAAAAAGAAAAGAAAAGAAAAGAAAAAGAAAGAAAGAAACAATGTAAGAACTACCCTCACCCTGGGAGCTAAGGGTTGATCTTGTTGTTCCAGCCAGAGGAGGACAAAAAAGGAAAGAAGGAAGAAAGGGAGGGAGGGAGGGAGGGAGGGAGGGAGGGAGGATGAAGAAAGGGAGGGAGGCTGGCGAGAAGGAAATGAAAATAAGAGACGGTTGCCTTGTTGCTTCCTGCTCTTTGACATAGCTGCAGCCCTTTCATATTTACCTTGCATTTTGCTTATAAGATGAAATTCAGTCCAAAACTTTTCAACTCTGCTTCCTAGAAGCAGTTATTCCTAGCTGACACTAACATTCCTGCCAGAGCGCCAAGCTGACCCTACACTAAGCTACACTCTCGCCGCATCCTCGCCTTGTTACCTATGATTCAAGGCTGTCATAACTCACCCTTCGCTATCTACGTACTTGGCTACACTTTGCATGTCCCGAAGCACTGCCTCGCTTCTCTCACTCAGGACCGAGCACGCTGAAGTCCTTTCCATGGCCCTGATTGCAGTCAGCCTGGAGAAAGGGTTCAATAAACTGTCACTACCTCACTGAGATTGGTGCCCAAGTGGTTCGTGTGGCAATTCCTACACTACAACACCCTGGGTGACAAAGGGTCGCCCAGCACATAGGCTCCCCAGCCCTGCAACCTCTCTCCTCTCCCTGTTTTACAGATCTGAGGTCCCTGAGGTGATCTTGTGAGGGATGGTAGGCCCTATACCCATCTCACAGGGCCCAGTCTTGAATAAACCTGTTCTCTTTCCCACGAGCTTCCATGAGTGTTGACTTTCATGTGGTGAGCAGACAAATTTGTACCCGGTAAGACGCTCAGTTTTCATAGCCGCTCTACAGAGTGAAAGCCGCTATTATAGCCTCCCTACAACAGACGTAAGGAAGCTGAGTCACAGAAGCATTTGAAAGCTGGCCTGAGGTCATAAAACTAGAAAGTGTCAACATAGAGCTAAAAAGCCGGCCCAAGCAGCTGCAAACTACAGCCCGATTTAGGTTACTTGGTGCAGTGGACATAAACATGTTTTTGGTTTGATCCCAAGTGTGGGATGGGGAACAGACTTGTGAGAGAGCAGGTGATCTTTATCTAGAAGTTGAACCACTTTGTAGGGGGCTTGGTTGTTGCCAGCTGAAACACATCCTATTACAGACTCTGCGAGGAGATATATACATACATGCCCAAATGAGGAGGCTGGGCTTTTGGGGTCTTGGTACTGTTTGGCTGTTAAGACAGAAGGGCTCCAGCCAAGGCTTGGAGGCTCTGGCTGGGGCTCCAGGTTCCAGCAGCAACTTTGGTGGAATTGCTGCTCTGCTGAAATCCTGACGACTTCGCCAGGGGACACATTCCCAGGAACTGAATCCAACAAGGTCTACTTCCCCTGTTCCCATAAACCTCCTTTCTCTCCTATATAGGGTAGGTGGGTTGGAAGGGAAGTTTAAGCATTAAAGAACCACAAATAAAGTAGGTTTGGAAAAGTTGGAGCCTGCAATTTGGTTTTTCATCTTTTTGGAGACAGGCCCTTGCTGAGTAACTGAAGCTGGCCTGCAGCTCACAATCCTCCTGTCTCAGCATCCGGGGACTACAGATGGCTTGAGTTATAGGTTGCTTTGCGTGTGTTACATTTGTGAGCTGACTGATTTGGGGGCTAGGATTCCAACTCTGGTCCTCCTGATTGAGCGGCAAGTGCTTGTAACCTCTGTGCCATCTCTCTAGCCCTAAATTGTGAGTTTTAGTAAAGTTTTATTGGAACATAGCCATGCTGTTTCACTTACAGTCTAAGCTTGCTTTCAATAATAATCAGTGGATTGCAGTAGCTAGAACAGGATCCATTTAAACTTCAGAGTCAGATCGGTGGTAGTAGTACATGCTTTTAATCCCAGAACTCAGAAAGTAGGGGCAGGTGGACCTTTGGGAGTTCGAGGCCAGCTTGGCCTATAGAGCAAGTTTCGGGACAGCCAGGGCTGCATAGAGAAGTCTTGTCTCAAAAAACAAAACAAAACAAAACAAACAAAAAGTATAGATAAATGGATGATAAATAGGTAGATAAATACTAGATTGATAGATGATAGATAGATATCAGGGAGAAAACCAACTCCCATAATCCCCTAATCTCTTCCCTCCACTGGTGTTTCACCTCTCAATAAGTAAATACAAGTGACAGAGAGAAGGAGGGAGAAAGAGAGAGAGAGACCTGGAACTTGCTTTGTAACCAGGCTAGCCTTGAAAGTCATAGAGATCCACCTTCCTCTGCCTCTGTCTCCCAACTGCTGGAATTAAAGGTGTGCACCACCACCTGGCCTTAGAATTTAAAAAAAAAAAATTTTTTTTTTAAAGGTTGGGGCTGGAGAGATGGCTCAGTGGTTAAGAGCTTTGTCTGTTCTTCCAGAGGTCCTGAGTTTAATTCCCAGCAATCTCATGGTGGCTCACAACCATCTATAATGGAGCTGATGCCCTCTTCTGGCCTTCAGGTGTACATGCAGGCAGAGCATTCATATACTAAATAAATAAATAAATCTTTGGGGGCTGGAGATACGGCTCAGAGGTTAAGAGCGCTGTCTGCCTCCCAAGTGCTGGGATTACAGGCCTGTACCACCACGCCCAGCTCCAAGCATCTGTTTCTTTGTTTTGTTTTGTTTTGTTTTTTGTTGTTGTTGTTGTTTTTTTGTTGTTGTTTTTTTTGTTTTTCAAGACAGGGTTTCTCTGTGTAGCCTTGCCTGTCCTGGACTCACTTTGTAGACCAGGCTGGCCTCGAATTCACAGTGATCCGCCCGCCTCTGCCTCCCGAGTGCTGGGATTAAAGGCGTGCGCCACCACGCCTGGCTCAAGCATCTGTTTTTAAGTTATACTCATTTGTGCATGTGTGTGTGCGCATCCACATGTGATGTGCATGCCTGCCGTAGCCTTTGTGTGACGGTCAGAGGAGCACTTGTAGGAGTTTTTTGTGTAGTCAGGTTTGTGGCCGTTGGGCCTTTTCAATAAAGCAGACCTGACCTTAAGGTTCTCACAGCTTCCCTCAGTCCCTGCCAATCACAGGATGCGGCTGGCATACCCGCCCTCTACCCTGAACGTTCTAGCCCAGGGAGAGGGGCTCCCCCCAAGTATATAATCTGGGAATTTTGGTTCCCCTTCCTCTCTTCTCTTGCTCTCCTCTTCCTTTCTGTTTCCTCTCTCTCTCTCTCTCTCTCTCTCTCTCTCTCTCTCTCTCCCCGTCTCTCTCTCTGTCTCTCTGTCTCTCTCTCTGTCTCTCTCTCTGTCCCTCTGTCTCTGTCTCTGTCTCTGTCTCTGTCTCTGTCTCTCTGTCTCTCTCTCTCTCTCTCTCTCTCTCTCTCCACCCCTCCCCCTGCATGGAGGCCAAATTCAGCTCCCTAACCTGCATTTATATACACTTGTCTTGTGTTAGCTCATTCCACCACTCCAATAAAGTTTGTCAGTTGCAAGTGCGCCTTAATCAGCTGAGCTTTTTTACTGGCCCTTATTTATTTTCTAATTTGGCTGTCCTAGACTCTCTTTGTAGACCAGGCTGGCCTCAAACTCACAGTGATCCACCTGCCTCTGCCTCCCAAGTGCTGGATTTAAGGCATGCGCCACCACGCCCGGCCTTAAAAATTTTTTCTTTTAAAGATAAAGTCGCATCTTGTGTTCTACGTTGACCCAAGTGCTCTATAATCCCACTAAACAGGCTCCTGTTGCTTCCACTCCTGCCTCACGTGAGGAGCTGTGGAGCACGTGCCTGGAGCACTGGCAGATTTGCTGAAGAAGGCAGATGTGAGACTCTCTCACTTGCAAACCGAACTCATCTGAACTGTTCCTGTGCCGGCCCTAAAGCTGTGGAAGGTAAATATTGTCTCTCAGGATGGCGGTCATCTCCCTGCGCACTAATCCTCCTTCTCAGACACAAGGAAGCCTTATTCTTGTCGGGACTAAGCAGCAAAAGCATGGCCACCTGCCACTGAGGCAGCAACACAGAACCTCCTGTGAGAGCAGAGGGCAGTCTGTTGGCAGTCTTTTTCTCCAGGTCTGTGTGTTCAGAACCTCTGGGCAAGGCCAACAGCCAGCACAGAGGCCTTTCCAGCCTCTCTTGGATGGAGTCATTTCTTCTTCCGTCCGTCTTTCGGTGCTGTGTTTGGGATAAATATGAGTCTGTTTGTGTCTCCCCTGGAAAGTCTCACAACACCGTCCTCTCCTTATCTTTCACGGCCCAGCTGAAGCCTTCATCTCTGGACTTCCATTGTAGCTGACAGTCTGTGGTTCTCTCTCAATTCTGCACCTTGGGGTTACCTACACACAGAAGGAGACAAGCAGGTGTGCAGCCTAGTGTTGCACGCTGGACACACACAGGAGGAGACAAGTGGGTGTGCAGCCTAGTGTTGCACGCTGGACACACACAGGAGGAGACAAGCGGGTGTGCAGCCTAGTGTTACAGGCTGGCTTTGAGTCTCTTCTCTGCTGCAGTCCTGAAGCTCTGTGAAGGAAAGCTCTATGTCTACTTTGACCAATACTATGAACCCTGAGCTTGACATGTCAGGAGCCTAGAAACCTCCTTGTCAAGTACATGAACATTACTCACTAAAAAGTGTGTGTGGTGTGTATGTGTGTGTGTGTGTGTGTAGTGTATGTGGTGTGTGTGTGTGTCTTATATGTGTGGTATGTAAATATATGTGTGTGTGTGGTATGTGTGTGGTATGTAAATATATGTGTGTGTGGTGTATGTGGTGTGCGGTGTATGTGTGTGGTGTGTGTAGTGTTATGTGTAGTGTGTATGTGTGTTATATGTGGTATGTATGTATGTGTTTGTGTGGTGTGTGTATATGTGGAGTATGTGTGGTGTGTGTGCTGTGTGTATATGTGTGGTGTATGTGGTATGTGCAGTGTATGTGTACTGTGTATGTGTGCATGTGGTATGTATGTGTGTGTTTATATGTGTAAACAGGGTGTGGTGTGTGTGTGTCTGTTATATATGTGGTATGTGGTGTGTGGTATATGAACAAGTGTGCACGTGTGGAGTCAGAGGAAGAAACTGGGTGCCTGCTCTTCCCTGTATTCCTGTGAGACAGGGATTCTTACTGAACCTGATCTGAGGCTGGGCAGCCTGCAAGCCTCAGCGACCGTCCTGTCTCCACTGACACAGCACTGGGCTAGAACCCCCACACATACACACACAGCTATGATCACCTTTCTTTTTTTTGAATGTGGGTAATGGGCCGGGCGTAGTGCCGCACACCATTAATCCCAGCACTCCAGAGGCAGAGGCAGGTGGATCTCTGTGAGTTCGAGACCAGCCTGGTCTACAAAGTGAGTCCAGGACAGCCAAGGCTACACAGAGAAACCCTGTCTCGAAAAACCAAAAACAAACAAACAAGGATTTGATTTTAAAATGTGGAATGGTTCAAGAATGTACATGTCATCCTGACACAGGGGCCGCACTAATCTCTTTAATTCTTCCAGTTTTAGATTCCTGTTGCCAAAACCAAAAGCACATACATTTTTATAGAATTTTATAAAAATGCTGTTTTCATAGGCTGCTGGGCCTCATCTCTGTGCCTTCTTCAAGCTTGGCTGTGTATGTACATAGTGCTTTCTTTCCTTTTCTTCTCCCCCCTCCCCACCTCTCACTTCCTCTCTCTTTTAACACAAGAGTCACACTGTCGGCCATGCTGGCCCCTGAGCTCAGCTGCTCTCTCTAGCTTCCTCAACCTCCAGAACAGACAGTGCTGTAGCAACACACCACCACGGCTGTCTTCTTCGTTTTTTCCTCCCCCTCCTCCTCTTCCTCCTCTCCTCCTCTTCTGCCTCCTCTTCCGTCTCCTCCCCGCTTCTCTTCGTCATTTTCGGCCTCCTCCTCCTAACTGCTGTAAGGAACATGAACACTAAGGAAACACTGCAATCGTTGGAGAAATGACTCCAGAGTAATGACCTCCAAGTTTTCAGCAACCTGACACGGAGCATTCCTGTCCCCAAAAGAGAACTCTTTCTTGGGACCTCTCATGGTCCTAGGGTTGGTTTCAGCAGGACTCCTCTGCTCTTTGCTTACACAATGCTTTCTCCAAAGATGAGCATCCTGGGGCTGGAGAGATGGCTCAGAGATTAAGAGCACTGTCTGTTCTTCCAAAGGTCCTGAGTTCAATTCCCAGTAACCACATGGTGGCTCACAATCATCTACGATGAGATCTGGTGTCCTCTTCTGGCCTGCAGACACACATGCAAGCAGAATACTGTATACATAATAAATAAACCTTTTTTTTTTTTAATGAGCATCCTATCATGGTCCTGACTTAGTGGGAGGACTCCAGCTTCGTGAGTCCCCAGAATTCTATTTCCCATTATCTGGGGAAAGGCCACCGCTCTCTGTTCTACAGAGGCACCATCGTCCTGAACTAAGGCAAACTGAGTAGATAAAGAGGTAGCACATCTTATAGAGGCCTCCGGCTGGTTACCATTGATGATGCAGTGACACTCAGTCATCCCCTCTTGGTGATACGTTTCACTCTGCGGGATTTCCAGACCGGCAGCTTCAGCTGTATCCTGTTGAGAATGAAGACCCTTGCCAGGGGTGGTGGCACTCACCTATGTTCCCAGCACTTGAGAGGCATAGACAGGTGGATCTCTGTGAGTTCAAGGCCAGCCTGGTCTAAAAAGCGTGTCCAGGACAGCCAAGGCTACACAGAGAAACCCTGACTCAAAACAAACAAAAACAAACAAGGAAGGAAGGAAGAAAAAGAAAGGGCTGGAGAGATAGCTCAGTGGCCAAGAGCACTGCTTTTCCAAAAGATCTGGGTTCAATTCATGTCAGCTCACATGTCAGTTCACAACTGTCTGTAATCCAGTTCCAAGGAATCTGACACATTCACACCACTGTTCATGAAATAAAATCAAACAAATTATTTTAAAAAGAAAGAAGGACACAAGACAAGGGCTAGAGAGATGGCTTAGAGGTTAAGAGCACTGGCTGTTCTTCCAAAGGTCCTGAGTTCAATTCCTAGCAACCACATGGTGGCTCACAACCATCTATAATGAGATCTGGTGCCCTTTTCTGGCGTGCAGGCGTACATACAAGCAGAACATTGTATACATAATATATATATTTTTAAAAGACACAAGACAATAAACAGAAAGGCAGTCCAAAGAGTAGGAAGGGACTAGAGAATGGGAAAGACACTCACTCAAAAGCTCTGGGGCAGCCAGCCGTCGTGGCGCACACCTTTAATCCCAGCACTCGGGAAGCAGAGATGAGGATCTTCCTGAGTTCGAGGCCAGCTTGGTCTACAAAGCCAGGACAGCCAAGACTACACAGAGAAACCCTGTCTCGAAAAAACAAGCAAACAAAAAAGCTGTGAGGCTTCCCACCCTTTGTAGGTCAGCCATGCATCTCTCCTCCTGTGTGCAGCTCAGGCTTCTGGTGCAGCTAGTCTGTTGCATGCAGTCCACGTGGGAAGGGTTTGCAGACCGCCTATTGGCTTCTACTGCTGTCTCCAGACCGCACTGTCCTGACAAAAAGCCCTGGGCCGGGTTATAAAATTTCAATCTGAGAGAGAAACCCTGTCTCGAAAAGCAAAAACAAACAAACAAACAAAAAAAATCAGTCTGAAATGTGCCTGGAACTTCCTGATGTACAGATCAATGACTTCCTGAAGCCAGTCCAGCCCCAAAAGGGGTAGTTATTGTTGGGCTTGTGTGCTTGCTGTTTTCTGATCCTCTGAGGACCTGGCCTGCCTTCCTATCCCCACCCAATGGATGCGAACCTCAGACAGAATCATTAAAGTCCGGGAGCGCCTCCAGGGGGCCCTAGAGAATAAACTAGGGAGGAGGTAGCTCTTTAATTAACACTAGGGTTGTAACTCTGGCCGCCATGTTATTAATTACTGCCTGTTACTCCCTCGTGGCCCGCTCAGAACGAGCCATTTCTCACTCGTCCCGCCCTGCCCCACCCTACAGTTTTCCCTTCTTACTCAACGTTTTTGCAGACTACTACGCAGTGATTTGAAAGTGAAACTAAGGCTGACTCAGAATTGGAACAAAGTTGCATCTGGACGAAGGATTTCCTTAAACAGTCGGAAAAAGCCCCAGAATAGAATGGATGAAACTTGTGATTGAGGACCACAGAAAACTTACTGTTCTCGAAGTTTTTAACTGACAAGAATCTTTAGTGTTACTGTGGTCCTTTGTTGTTTTTGCCCTTTGTTTGAATGTGATGGGGGGGGGTGGCCGGTTATTTTGTTTGTTTTTAACGTAGTAGGTTTTTTTCGTGGGGGTGGGGGTGGTTGTGTTTTATTTTTGCTTGGAGACATGGTCGCATGTCACCCAGGCTGGCTTCAAACTTATTTTTAGCCAAAGATGATCTTGAACTTCTTCCTTTGTCCACCGCTTGAAGGCATGTGCCACCATGCCCAGTTTGAAAGTGGTAAGTGGCTCATGTGTCTGTGGGGTCTTTAAGGCTGCACTGACTTCTGTCCCTGTGTGCTAGTGTGCAGTCATGACACTGGAACAAGGGGGTTGTGTACTAGCCAAGGGGGTGGAAAGTATCTTAGAGTTTCGGCGCTGAGAACACCTGGGTCACTCAGAGGAGTCCGTTTACTGTCTTGGGTCTCGGTTTTCTCATATGTAAAATAAGGGGTACCCCTGAGTGTGACAGTGCACACCTGTAACCCTAGCTCTCTCAGGATGCAGTGGCAGGCAGATTGTGAGTCTGATTCCAGCCTGGGCATCATAAGAAAAGAAAGCTAAAACTGGGTGAGGCGGCACACACTTGCAATCTCAGCATTCGGAAGGTAGAGAGAGACGAGGGGGGGGGGGTCAAACGTTCAGGGTCTTCAGCTACAGAGCACTTCTAGCACTTCTAAGCCCTGGATGCGAGAAATCCTGTCAAATAAGTAAGTGAATAAATGTACAACACAAAGGAGTTTGACCATTGGGGATTACAAAAATTATAAAAGGCTTACAGAGGTCTACCAGGAGTCTGTGGTGGTTAAGAGGAACCCTCACCTCATCCTTTTCCCCTTGTGGGTGCATTGCTGCAGATTCCAACAGAGGGAGATAGATAGAAGACAGACAGACAGACAGATCTCTTTCTGAACCTTCATTTAGCACTTGCCAATTTATACATTTTTGAAACTAATGCCCCTATTTTTTCTGCAGAACTTGGAATTCAGAGAAAACACTCCTGAGGCCACAGCTCACCTGAAGCCAGCTCTGTAGCGACCACTAAGGAGACCCCAGGACTCCTTCCAGATCCAGTCCTCCCCCTCTGTGAATGCACACGTGGCCGTGCAGGTATAGCTGTGCCTCGGTTACATACATCCTGTCGGGATATGTATTGGGTATCCATTCTGAGTTGATCGGTAAATGAGTGAAGATGAGGGGTCTGAGACTCGTGCCACAATAACAGCTAGCTGAATAATTAGACTTCCAGAAAAGTCTGAGGAAAGACAGGTTTAATTAGGGCAATGACTCAGGGTCAGAGTACTTTTATCATAGCAGGTGGTGATGGGTAATGACACCTCCCATCAAGCCTCTGGCCAGATGAGCTCCCTGTCTGTCAAGAGCTGCGGATCAAACAAGGCCCAGGTGATGGTTCAAGTTCGTAAGCGTAGCCCTTGGAAGACAGAGGAAGTTGCATTTCTGTGAATTTGAAGCTAACCTAGTCTATGTAATTAGTTTCAGCCAGGTTACATAGTGAAACTTTGTTTAGAAACAAAACAAAGCAAAACAAAAAGCCCAGATCCTGACTCAGAAAACAAACAAACAAAAGGAGCAGAGAAACATGCATGCCAGGCGATGTTTGATGTCACAGACTGGCCTAGACCGCCATAGACCGCCATAGACCGCCATAGACTGGCGTAGACTGGCATAGACCACCATAGACTGGTGTAGACTGGCATAGACTGGCATAGATGGGATAGAATGGCGACTTACAAGCAACAATAATTAATTTCTTAGAGTTCTATAATCTAGAAAGTCAAGATACCCGCAGATTCAGTGTCTGAGGAGGACCTACTTCTATAACTTTTGTACTGCATGTTTCTACAGTAGAAGGTGTGTAATGGTTTAAATACGAAATGTCTCCCACAGGCTGAAGTATTTGAACACAGTCTCCACGTGGTGACGCTGTTCAGGAAAGTTGTAGAACCTTAGGTTGTGTGGCACGCCTACAGGAAGTGGATCGCTAGAATCCAGCCCCACGGGTCACAGTCCAGCCAGTCTCTCTTCTTTTCCACTGCACACCCACCTCTTGTTTTTTTGAGACAGGGTTTCTCTGTGTAGCCCTGATTGTCCTGGAATCTTGCTCTGTAGACCAGGCTGGCCTCAAACTCAGAGATCCAAGTGCTGGGATTAAAGGCATTTGCTGCCACCAACGGTCAATCAAACCTGATTCTTTTTTCTTTTCCTTTCCTTTTTTTTTTTTTTTTTTTTTTTTTTTTTTAGATTCATTTATTTATTATGTCTACAGTGTCTGCCTGTGTGCCAAAAGAGGGCACCAGATCTCATAGATGGTTGTGAGCCACCATGTGGTTGCTGGGAATTGAAGTCCAGACCTCCAGACCTTTGCAAGAGCAGGCAGTGCTCTTAACCTCTGAGCCATCTCTCCAGCCCCTCAAGCCCGTTTCTAACCCAAATTCTCCCCCTTTGTGTCTCTGCTTCCTGTTCTGTGGAGATTTGAGGAGTCCCAATGTGTTCTGGACATAGCTCTGCTGTGCCTTCTCTGCCCTTGTAGGTTTAGGTTATGACTGCTCAAACTGTGAGCAAGGTAAATCTCTCTCCTCCCTCCAATTTTTTTTCTGTAAGGTGTTCTGTCTCAGTAATAAGAAAAAGTAGCTATACTCAGGTGAGGCCTCTTTCTTAAGGGTGCTAGCCCTCTTCGTGAGGACTCAGTTTCCACGACCTCTCAAGTGCTGGGCATACAGGATAAACTCCACTACCCAGGAGTTTATCCAGTGCCTAAGGATGAGCCTAGGCTTCCTGCATTTTAGGCCAGCCCTCTAACAACACAGCCAACATCTCCAGCTCCCATAGCCTCACCTAAAACAGCTGTTTTCTTTTTATTTTTTAAAAAGATTTTATTTATTTATCATAGATACACAGTGTTTTGCCTGCATGTACGCCAGAAGAGGGCACCAGATCTTATTATAGATGGTTGTGAGCCACGGTGTGGTTGCTGGGAATTGAACTCAGGACCTTTGGAAGAGCACCCAGTGCTCTTAACCTCTGAGCCATCTCTCCAGCCCAAAACAGCTGTTTTCAACCTCTGGGTTGTGACCCCTTTGGGAGTCTAACGACCTTTTCCATGGGAAAGCACAGACATTTATATTTTGATTCATAACAATAGCAAAAATTATGATTATGAAGTAACAGCAAAAATAATTTTATGCTTTGGGGGGGTCACCATGTGAGGAATTGTGTTAAAAGGTTGCAGCATTAGGAAAATTAAGAACCACCGTTCTAAGACAGGGCATGGTGGTGGTGGTGGTGGCGGCTGCGGAAGCGGCCCAGCGCATGCCTTTAATCCCAGGCAGAGGCAGGATCTCTTGAGTTCGAGGCCAGCGTGGTCTACAGAATGAGTTCCAAGACAACCAACCAAGCCTACACAGAGAAACCCTGTCTTGAAAAAACAAAAGCAGCCGGGTGTGGTGGTGCACACCTTTAATCCCAGCACTCGGGAGACAGAGGCAGGTGGATCTCTGTGAGTTTGAGGCCAGCCTGGTCTACAAAGTGAGTCCAGGACAGCCAGGGCTAACACAGAGAAACCCTGTCTCCTAAAACCAAAAAAAAAAAAAAAAAAAAGAAGAAGAAAAAGAAAAAACAAAAGCAAGAACCCAGAACAAAGAAACACTGTCCTAACACATCATCCTGAGAGCTGGGTTTTCAACAGAAAACCCAGGCTAGAGGAGGCACAGTCAGGTCCTAGAGTGGTTCTGTGGGTGCTAAGGGCCTAAAGTTCTGACACTGTCAACCCCGTGGAGTGAGAAGCACTGCTGGCAATTCCTAACGTGTAAGTTTGCAGGTTGGTTTGCGGTCTAAAAGCTTTGACCTCAGAGCTGGCTTTCCCAAGACGATAGCAGCCACTGCCTCTTACCCCACCCCCACACCCCCAGGGAAGATCCGGAAATGACTATTCAGACTACAGAGTGGCCTAAATATTGCATAACTGCCAGTTAGGGGAAGGCACCTGCTGGAGGCAAGCACGGCAGACACAGCAGCGGCTTGGTTTCTCTTTTAAACGGTTGATGGTAAAAGGCTTTCCTCTTGAGAAGGAGGCTTGAAGGCAGAGAGGGCTAGGAATGTTTAAGGACTTTAAAGATGGATGATCCTGAGGTTTTCAATCTGTTGAGCTGCATACACACACACACACACACACACACACACACACACACACGTAAACAATAGATAATAAACACACCACCTTTAGGCTAACAACTCTCAAGCATCATGATTTCATCCCACACTCTTATATAAACAGCTCCCAAATTGCTGGCTCGGTTGACAGCTCACACCTGTATTTGGAATTGTATTGTTCTGAGAGGTTGTGGGACCATTTAGACATGGGCCTAGCTGGAGAGTCAAGCCATTCAGGGCAAGCCTTGCGGGGCTGAGCCTACTTTTTTGTTTGGTTGTTTGGTTTGTTGGTTGGTCACCTTAGCTGTCCTGGACTCACTATGTAGACCAGGCTGGCCTGGAGCTCACAGAGATCGGCCTGCTTCTGCCTGAGTGTTGGGATTAAAGGCGCATGCGCCAACTTGCCCAGCCATACCTGAGCCTGCTTCTATGCCCAGAGCTCTCTGCTTCGTAGTGAGTGATGTAACTCGTCACTGCGACCTAGAGCTACTGTCTCTACCACACCTGTTCTGCCATGGTGTATTGAACCCTTCTCCTCCTTTGTGTTGTTTTTCTTAGGTATTTGGTCACCATGTTGTGAAAGTAGCTGACACACACGCACTTCTTCCGGCTTGGGTGGTTTTGTTCTCTTAGAGATGCTGGGGATGGGATCCAGGGGGCCTTGTGTATGCTAAGGAAGTGTTCCACCACAGAGCCACACACACACACACCCAGGCCAGCAAGTGGTTCAGTGGGTACAAGTACAAGCTTGGAGATCTGGTTCTGATCCCCAGTCCCAAAACTGGTTTATATGCACACAGATATTGATACTTAAAAATTGGGACAGAGGTGTTGGTTTTTCCAGATAGTGTTTTCTCTGTGTATCTTGGCTGTCCTGGATTCACTTTGTAGACCAGGCTGGCCTTGAATTCACAGCAGTCCACCTGCCTCTGCCTCCCTGAGTGCTGGGATTAAAGGTGTGTGCCACCACGCTCAGCTAATACTTTAAATTTTTTAAAATATAAGTTTTTTCTTTTTTCTTAAAGATTGTATCACAGGGTGGCCTTGAACTTGTTTTGCAGCAATACAGAGATGGAGCTATGGAGCATAGGGGACTACATGCTTTATGGCCTATTTGGTTTTTTGTTTGTTTGGTTTGGTTTGGTTTGGTTTTTCAAGACAGGGTTTCTCTGTGTAACAGCTCTAGCTGTCCTGGAACTCTCTCTGTAGACCAGGCTGGCTTCGAACTCACAGAGATCCTCCTGCCTCTGCCTCCCGAGTGCGCCTCTTTGGTTTTTATTAGTGTGCCATTAAGTCCAATGTGGAGATCAGCCAGGTTGTCAAACTCTTCAAAGGACTCTCCATTGAGAAGACAGTTCCACACTCTGCTGCCCTCAGAGACCTTGGTAGGGCACTTTATTTCTCATCAGGAAGCTCAAGAGGCTCAGTCTTGCTATAGGTTACTAACACTCCAGCTCCAAATAGAGGACTTGATGGTCCATCATCACCCACGCCCGTCGGATAACAGGCGCCAGGGTTTGAAGACTAAACCAGAAGAGAAAGGCAAGACTGCCTGGTTTTTAGCATAAGCATTTCCCCCTTTCTATTCAAAACATCCGCTTCATCTCTGTAACAGTACTGTCCAAATTCCATCCCTCAAAGGTAGTCCCATAAGATATGAAAATAGGAGTCCATTAGGTCCGTGTGTGTGTGTGTGTGTGTGTGTGTGTGTGTGTGTGTGTGTGTGTGTCCTCTGTATGGAAACATTCCCTGCTGGTAGGAGCAGGTATCTCAAGAACCTCATGAAACTAAAAAAAAAAAGAAAAGCACTCGCTGAAAGTTCACAAAAATTACAAGATTCCTTGAAGTTCTGTGGGTGACAGACAATCCCAGGGAGGAAGCCCTTTGGGAGAGATGCCTGCAGGTTGTACAGGAGACCCCAATGCTGCGGCTTTGGTGCTTTGCCTGCATCATTGCTGGGGTGATCTTCCTGGTAACACAGCTGCCGTCATGCGCAGCCGTCTGTGCTCCTTTATGCTCCTGTATAGAACCCCAATAAATCCATCGACTCGCAAGCTGGACTCAGGTAGACTGTCTTCCGTCACCACTCTCTGCTGGGATGAGCAGAGACTCCAGGAAACAGCTTACAAGGCTTACAACGAGCCCCTCGTGGAGAACAACAGGGAAGCAATTGCGTTTCTACCAACCCTGTGCTTTTTACTTACTTGACGGGAGAGCTGTTTTTCCCTGGGTATTCAACACCTCACAGAGCAGGTGTTCCTTTGATCTCACTTTGGGAATCATGCCGGAGCGTGTGATGATGTCACCTTTTGCTCTCTACGTGCTTAGGAGAAAAATTATGAAATCTGCTAAGCAAAAGAAACTCAAAAGAGATAGCACAATTTCCAGTATCCCTGGCTTTCTAAGAAGCACAGGAATGACCTTGGGCAACAAAACATTTGACACTATTCACAAAACACCCATTTATCATCATTATGATTGTTATGTACATAAAAGAAAAATGTCAACTTGTGCCGCTTGGCTATTGAACTTCATCTTATTCTGGGGGGTATTTTTATTATGTTTTGTTTTTATTTGTTTTATTTTGAGGGATGTGTGTGTGTGTGTGTGTGTGTGTGTGTGTGTGTGTGTGTGAGAGAGAGAGAGAGAGAGAGAGAGAAACCTGTGAGTGTAGTATGCACATACACTCATGTATGTCTTCTCTATGAGTGTAGTATATGCACACACGTATGTTGTCTGAGGGTTAGGGTTAGGATTAGTGTAAGTACACCTGTGTGTTATCTTGAGCGTAGTATGTGCATGCATGTATGTGTTATCTATTAGTGTAGCACAGGCATGCATGTGTTATCGATGAGTGTAATATGTATGCATATGTGTGTTGTCTATAAGTATATGTATATATGTATTGTCTATAAGTATAATATATGTGCACATGTTAGTTGTCTGAGTGTAGTACGTGCATGCATGTGTTATTGTCTATGAGTATAGTATATGCATGTGTGTTACATGCATGTATTATCTATGAGTGTAATATATGCACACATATGTGTGTTGTCCATAAGTATAGTACATACATGCATGTGGATGCCAGAGGAGGACTGAGGTGTCTCCATCACTCTTCCCTTATTCCTCTGACTCACAGGTGCTCCTTGAACCTGGACCTTGCAATTTTCAAGTAGTATGGCAGCCAGGAAGCCCCAGTGATCTTCCTGTCTCCACTCCCCAAACAGTGGGATTGCAGGTTACAAGACCACTCCTGGTTTGTTACATGGGTGCTGAGGTCTAAACTCGGGTCCTAGGTGGTTGTACTGTTGACCACTGAGCCATTTCTTCAGCCCTGCTGCTCTGCTTGTAGGGAATGGCAAGTAGGTTTTCTCTGCCATGACAGCTTTCATCAGTGGGTAGAAGATGACCCAAGTACTGCATCGAAAAATAAGGCGTTCAGTAGTCTTAGTGGGGAAAAATAAATTGTGGCTGATTTTTCTTCTCTCTCTCTCTCTCTCTCTCTCTCTCTCTCTCTCTCTCTCTCTTTCTTCTCCCCTTCTCCCTCCCTCCCTCCCTCCCCTTCCCCTCTTTCCCTTCTCTCTCTCTCTTCCTTTTTCTTTCTTTCTTTTTTCTTTTCTTTATTTTTGGTTTTCAAGGCAGGGTTTCTCTGTGTAGCCTTGGCTGTCCTAGACTCCCTTTGTAGACCAGGCTGGCCTTGAACTCTGCCTCCCTGAGTGCTGGGATTACAGTCTGTGACTGGTTCTTAATGTCAATTGTAGTGTAGATTAATAGAAAACAGGGAAGGTTGTAGGTGTCCTCAAGAAGTAAAAAACCTGCCTTTAATCCCAGCACTCGGGAGGCAGGGGCAGGCGGATCGCTGTGAGTTCAAGGCCAGCCTCATCTACAAAGTGAATCCAGGACAGCCAAGGCTACACAGAGAAACCCTATCTCAAATCCCCCCCCAAAAGTAAAAAACCAAAACAAACAAAACTACCCATGTTACTTTTGAGTGCACATAAACACACAGTAAATAAATAAGTATAATTAAAAATGTTTTAGAAGACAATGTGAGCCTGGCTGTGGTGGCAGAAACCCGTACTCCCAGCACTTGGGAAGCCAAGGCAAGAGGACTGCCACAAAGTTGAAGCCAGTCTGGGCAACTTAACAAGACTCTGCCTTAAAATAGCAACAACAAAGACTCAGTACAATTGAGTATCTAAGATAATTTCATAGGGTCAGAAAATGGAGAATTGTTTCAAGTCACAAAGTCAAGATAATCACTAGGCAGGAACTGAGTGGGCCTTGAGAGGGCAGATGAGACCCAGGAGGCAGTTCTCTGAAGAGGTTGCCAGCCCCCAGCAGGCCTTGTGTGTGTCTGGGCAGTGAGCCTCCACATTGCTTCATTCCTGGCACACTTCCTGCGAGGATGCGATCCAATCCTTTATCAAGTTCAGCTTCATGCAATAGAAAGTTGAGCCATGTATGTAATTTTCAAAAAAGATTTATTTATGTACTTTATGTATATGGGCCTTTCATCTGCGTGCACGCCTGCATGTGGAGGGCATCTTATTTGATGGAACTGCAGCTATAGACTTATGAGCCATTATGTGGGTGCTGGGAATTGAACTCAGGACCTCTGGAAGAGCTCTTAGCTATTAAACCATGCCTCCAGCCCCTCTACCACATATACAGTTTCAAACTGTCTAGTCACACATAGAAAAGTAAAATGAGCCTCAGTAGTAGAATGCTTGCCATCCATTAATTCAGGTCCAGGATTTTTATACCCAGCAGTGCAAAGAAAATCAGGTGATGTATTTTATGTAACAATATATCCAAAATATGATTCTTTTTCAGACAGGGTTTCTATATATAGCCTTAGCTGTCTTGAAACTCTATAGACCTGGCTGGTCTCAAACTCAAAGATTTGCCTGCCTTTGCCTCCCAAGTGATGGGATTAAAAGTATGCACCACCACTGCCCGGCCAAGAAGGCTCTTTAATAGGTCCATGCTGTGCAAGCTGGCCTGCCGCTTGGGCCATATTATCCAGCAGACCCAATGGTACTTGAAGTGGCAGCGGCAGATAGGGGTACTGTTGTGAGCCTTTGGAAGGCCCCGTAAGTGACCCATAGTGGAGGCCCTTGACATTTGAAAGCAAGGTCTTACTGTTACCCGAAGACAACTGTTCTCCTTGTTAAAGGCAGCTCTTGGCTTGCTATTGGGCCTTAGTAGAAACTGAACATTTGACAGTGGGCCACCAAGCTACCATGCAACCTGAGCCGGCCGTCATGAGCTGGCCGGCCCACCGTGCCTTAAAATAGGACGTCCGCAGCATCGATCCCTTATCAAGTGGAAGTGGCATATACATGATCAGACCCTAGGAGGTCTTGGGGCACAAGCAACTTACATGAAGAAGTTGTACAGATGCCTATGGTTTCTACTCTTGTTTGTTTGTTTGTTTGTTGTTTTTGTTTTTTTGAGACAGGTTTCTCTGTGTAGCCTTGACTGACCTAGACTCACTTTGTAAACCAGGCTGGCCTCCAACTCACAGTGATCCAGCTGCCTCTGCCTCCCGAGTGCTGGGATTAAAGGTGTGCGCCACTATGCCTGGCTCTATGTTCCAATTCTTGTTATAATACTTCTGTTCTCAGGCATCCACCTACGGCATTATGGGGTTGCCCTGTGAACTAAAATGACCAAAGCAGCCGGGTGTGGTGATACACACCTTTGATCCCAGCATTTAGGGAGGCAGAGGCAGGCAGATCTCTGAGAGTTCAAAACCAGCCTGGTCTACAAAGCAAATCCACGACAGCCAAGGCTACACAGAGAAACCCTGTCTTGAAAAACCACCACTACCACCACCACCACCACCACCACCACCACCACCAACACCACCAACAACAACACCAACAACAACAAAGGGCTGGAGAGATGGTTCAGAGGTTAAGATGACTGATTGATCTTCCAGAGGCCCTGAGTTCAATTCCCAGCAACCACATGGTGGCTCACAACCATCTATAATATGATCCTATGCCCTCTTCTGTTATGCAGCCAGAGCACTGTATACATAATAAATAAATAAATGAATAAATAAATCTTTAAAAAAGAAAAAGAAAAAAGGAAAGAGACAGATAAATTATATATATATATATATATATATATATATATAGAGAGAGAGAGAGAGAGAGAGAGAGAGAGAGAGAGAGAGAGATGACTAAAGCACATATTAAAAGTTTCAAAAGAGGGCCGGGCGTGGTGGCGCACGCCTTTAATCCCAGCACTCGGGAGGCAGAGGCAGGTGAATTGCTGTGAGTTCGAGGCTAGCCTGGTCTACAAAGTGAGTCCAGGACAGCCAAGGCTACACAGAGAAACCGTGTCTCGAAAAAAAAAAAGTTTCAAAAGATAGCTGGGCTTAGTGGCACGTGTCTGTAACTCCAGCACTCAGGAGGCAGAGGCAGATAGATCTCTGTGAATTCTAGGCCAGCCTGGTCTACAAAGATTGTTCCAGGAAAGCCAGGGCTATTACACAGAGAGACCTTGTCTTGAAAAACAGAACAAAGTTTCACAGATTACAAGCAGAATAAGTGCACTTGTCACTCTGACTCTTTAAGTGTTTGACTCCAAAGCATCAAGAACGTGTGCACACTCAAATCCTTGTACACAGAAATTCTGGATTTGTATGTAGCCTGTGTGCAATTGTCTGAGGAAGAAAAGACTAGGGCCTGGCCAACTGATGCTCCTGTGTGCTATGCAGGCACCACCCAGAAGTGGACAGATACAGCATTAGAACCCCTTTTTGGGTCACTCTGAAGGACACTGGTAAAAGGAAATCTTCACACTGGGCTGAATTTTGGGCAGTACATATCTCTCAAGATAAACTAGTCATGTTTTATATGTTCAGTCCCCACAGTGTTCTATGGCTATCATCCTGTGTGTGTGTGACTGTGTGTGTTTATGTGTCTCTGTGTATGTGTCTCTGTATGTGTATGTGTCTGTGTGTGGTTCTGTGTGTGTGTCTATGTCTGTGTGTGTGCCTGTGTGTGTGTATGTGTGTGTGTGTCTGTGTATGTGTCTGTGTATGTGTCTGTGTGTGGTTCTGTGTGTGTGTCTATGTGTCTGTGTGTGTCTGTGTCTGTGTGTGTGTGTCTGTGTATGTGTGTGTGTATGTGTGTACCTGTACACACCGATGGAACCCAGGGCTTAGCATGATAACGCAAACTCTTGTAACTGAACTACATCTCCAGCCAATCACTATGGAAGGCTGTCTATGTAGGTGAGAACCAAGAACTCCAAGCAACTAACGTTGTTAAGGCCTTTCTCCCTTCTCAGCTGTTAACCTTTAATTTCCTGGGAAATCTCACTAGAAATCCATTTCTAGTGTAGTCTTCGGGGCTCCTGGCTTTACTTCTCCAGATATTAATCCCATGTAAAGTATCTCTGGAGCCTTCCTACAAACTCAGTTACCAAGAAAATGAGGGGAATTTCTTGGCGACCACTTGAGAGGTGACTTGAGAGCCACTAAGATAGTATTTGAGGTGAGTGACAAAACATCTAATCCTAGCTCCTCTCGAGACGCCCATCCCACAATTGGCTTTGTCGTCTTCTTTCTCTGAGCATGTACTACACTCAGACAACTAACATGTGCGCATATATTATACTTATAGACAATACATATATACATATACTTATAGACAACACACACTGTTCCCTTACAGCACAGGTCCTGGCATGTTTGCGTCCAGAATCATGCCCCTATACCACCACCCCCACCCCATGTTGGGTAACTCTGATGTCCCCAGAAGTTAGCATCTTCCGTTGAGCTGCCTCTAGTTAGATACAGATAGTCAGTCATGGCGCTGGGCCTGGATGGTGGGAATGAGCTGTTTCCGTGCTCACAGTGTGTGACACCGGATACACGCATTTTTATCTATGATCCAACCATCCATGTGCTCTACAACCAACTTTACTTCTGACACTTACTACCCGGAGTTAGCACAGACCCACAAGATAAGGAATTCAGTGCCCCAAGACTGTTCCTAAGTCAGATATCCATCACAAGCCCTGGGTGTTAGGATAAAGTGGCGAAAATGAATTCTGGCAGGCTTGGGTGTGCTGCTAAGAGATCACACCACGCAACAGACCTAACGCAAGAAGTTTATTAGGGGTGCGGAGAACAAAAGGCCATCTCGGAGTGGGGACATGAGAGAGAGAAACAGACAGACAGACAGACAGACAGACAGACAGAATGAAACGAGACAGAGAGAGTGACTTGGAATGGCTGGGACTGTTTAAAGGGGGCACAAGTGTTGCTATGCACTTGTGGAAATGCTCCACACCTGGCAGCAGTGGGCGATAACAGTGACATAAGCTGAGTTGCTAAAAGGCAGGCTGGCACAGAAGCCTTGATTTACAACACCTGGGTGTCTTGTATTTCTTGCGTTCCAACAATAAATTGAGGGATTTATTTATTTATTTTTTTTACAGTTATTTGTGTGTGGGCACACATGCACATGCCACAGTGTGTATGTGGGTCACTTGTGTGGGACAGAGGACAACTTGTGGGAGTTGGCTGTGTCTTTCCACACAGTGGGCCCAGGTCATTAGGCAAGCACCTTGACCTATGGTCTCATCTTGCTCACTCTAAACCCTTGCGTGGAACTCAGGAAGTCACTTTTTAAAACCACTGCTGGTTTATTATAAAGCATACGATTCAGGAATGCTGAGTGGAAGACAAGCATAGGGTTGGGTGTGGGTAACAGGGCTGAGAGCACCGTGTCTCTCTGTGCACCATCTTTCCGTCACCTTCAAATGTCCCCCTGACTAGAAGCTCTCCCAGCCTCTGTGGAAGGCCCCAGCACAGGTATTGCTGGTTCAGGATGGAAGGGGGAAAAAAAAGCTCGCTTCAGAGAGGCTTAAAAGTGAAAGCTTTATTTTCTGTGCATGCAGGGAGGTGGCCAGTTTGGGATCTGAGCCCTGTCCCTGAAGGGAGATTGTACAACATTTTTAAAGGATAGGAACTCAAATTGAGGGGGAGTCAGGTGGGCTGTTCTATTAACCAATCATGTTTTGACACAAGGGGTTAAACAAGGAAGGAAATAGGTGACTGGGCCTTATCCAGGTCACCTGGTTTCAGAACTCTTGGCTCAGCCTTTGCAGTCAGGTCCCCTGCAGGACTTTGGCCCAGAATTTACAGTGATAAGGGAACAAAGAATTGGGCAAGCTTCTTCTTGTTGTTGTTTTGTTTTGTTTTTCGAGACAGGGTCTCTCTCTGTGTCCTGGACTCACTTTGTAGACCAGGCTGGCCTCGAACTCACAGCGATCCACCTGCCTCTGCCTTCCGAGTGCTGGGATTAAAGGTGTGTTCCATCATGCCTGGCCTGATTGGACTAGCTTTAAGTTAAGACAGGCAACACGTCAAGACTTGTGTGCCTTAGTTTAGGTAACAGGAAAACAGCAATTTCCCTCTTTACATCCTTTGCTGGTTAACAGACAAACATGAAACAACTGAGGAAGCAGGTTAGGAGTCTGGGAGCATGAGCTCAGTTTTGTCCCTGTCAGTAAGATAGAGGTTGTTCCAGAAATGGCTGGACTCAGGCAACAGTCTCCTAACAGTATGGGAAAACTGGCAACCGAATTCTGTCTCCAGCCTTTCTCTTGTCATTGGGGCTGGAGGGATGGGGCTCAAAGTTCCAATCTTCCTCACATGGTTACTTCCCAGGCCCCATTCTGAAGCTATCTAGGGGCCCACCAAGAGGCATCTGTTAGCATAATTTGGGGTACACTTAAAAGGGGGCCCATGAATAACAAAAGTATTCCTCTCAGCCTACCTTTAAGGAAATTCCAAGGGTTTTAGTACCTGTGGGCCAGGAAGTGGGAGCATTCCTAATCTGGGGTTTGTGGAGCTCAGTATCAGCTTTTTATTGGTCAAACAGGAATACTATTTTAGGCAAGGCTACAAACATCATTTCGGGGTAAATGAGAATGTTCTTGTCAAGGTAGCAAGCAGACCTTAGGAGCCACTAACTAGCATCAAAATACATCGGACCAACTTCCAACACAGTTTTGCTTTTCCTGTATAGCCTTGCCTGTGCTGGACTCGATTTGTAGACCAGGCTGGCCTCAAACTCAGAGAGATCTGCCTGCCTCTGCCTCCCTGAGTGCAGGTCTGTGCCACTGTGCCCAGCTTCAAAGTAGTTTTGATTTGTATTTCCCTGATGACTAAGGATGTTGAACACTTCAAGTGTTTCTCTTTTGAGAACTCTTTACTTAGATCTTGTGGTAGTTTGAATGTAATTGACCCCCCATGGGCCTATAGGGAGAGGTGCCATTAGAATTGTGGCCTTGTTAGAGGGAGGTGTCATGGCGGGGGTGAGCTTTGAGGTCTCATAAATACTCACGCCACACTCAGTGGCTCAGTCTCCTTCTGATGCCTGTGGGTTAAGACGTAGAACTCTCAGCTCCTTCTCCAGCACCAGGTCTGCCTGCACACCACCATGTTCCCTACCATGATGATAGTGGACTAACCCTCTGCACTGTAAGCCAGCCCCAGTTAAATGTTTCCCTTTATAAGAGTTGCCGTGGTCATGGTGTCCCTTCACATCAATAAAACCCTAACTAAGACAGAGGTTGGTGCCAGGGACTGGGGTATAGCTGTGATAGGCCTGACTGTGCTCAGAGGAATATGGATGTTAGAACTTTGGGTTAGGAAAGCAGTGGACTGCTTATTGGACCATACTAGTAGGAACATGGGCAGTGGAGCTTAGGGTGATGTGGGAACCTGAGGGCGTGAGGGAGACAGAGTCACCAACTGAGGAAACACTCTGGAGCCCAGCACTGAATGCAGATATATATAGATAGATAGATAGATAGATAGATAGATAGATAGATAGATATAGATATAGATAGATAGATAGATAGATAGATAGATAGAGATAGAGATATATAGATATATAGATATATAGATATATAGATAGAGATAGAGATAGATATATGTGTGTGTGTGTGTGTGTGTGTGTGTGTATGTATGTATGTATGTATGTATGTATGTATTGCGCAGCAGCAAGCATTTTTATACAGTCTTTGGACCAATGGGGAGTCACATGAGCTCTGGGAGAGCCAACCACCCCACTGGCCTGCCATCACCTGGGGAAATCTCCATGCAGACAGGGAAAGCAGCCCCCAGCCTGTACTGAGGCCATTCTGAGGTTCTACTAGTTTGCTAGGATCCTCTGTTTTGTGTCACAAGGTATGCCAGTGGATATGAGCACTGCTACTGTGACAGTGGTGTGCAGGCCTTCCTCACCGTCCGCTGGGCCCCACCCCAGGGTGCAGTACCCACAGGGTGACGTGAACTGTGGGGGCCTGGCTCAGGAGGCTTCAGAGAGGGCCTTCCTCACCATCCGCTGGGCCCCACCCCAGGGTGCAGCACCCACAGGGTGACGTGAACTGTGGGGGCCTGGCTCAGGAGGCTTCAGAGAGGGCCTTCCTCACCATCCGCTGGGCCCCACCCCAGGGTGCAGCACCCACAGGGTCACGTGAACTGTGGGGGCCTGGCTCAGGAGGCTTCAGAGAGGAATTTTGATATATTGCCTTAGAGACCATTCTTGAGATATTTTGGTGAAGAATGTGGCTGTTGCCCAGTGTGGTGGTGCAGACACTCCGGGAGCAGAGGCAGGTGGATCTCAGAGTTCCAGGCCAGCCCGGTCTACAAGGTGAGTCCAGGACAGCCAAGGCCACACAGAGAAACCCTGGCTCAGGGAGGGTGTGTGTGGAAGAATGTGGCTGCTTTTTGCCCTTGTCCAAAGAGTCTTGCCTGAGGCTAACGTGAATAGATTTGGATGAATTGCATTAGCAAAGGAAGTCTCAAAGCAACCTAGTATAGACTCTGCCGTGTGGTTACTACTGTTCTCTGTTTTTAAAAACATTTTATCTATTTTTATTTCATGTGCATTGGTGTTTTGCCTGCAAGTATGACAGTGTGAGTGTGTCCAATCCTCTGAAACTGGAGTTACAGCCAGCTCTGGGTGGCCACGTGGGTGCTGGGAATTGAACCCAGGTCCTCTGGAAGAACAGCCGATGTTCTTAACATCTGCACCATCTTTCCAGCCCCTACTGTTCCCTCTTATGAAAAGTGTTTTGACAAAAAAGAGTAAGCCGAGCAAGGAAAAACACAAAATGTACAGATTGAAAAGAAAAGGGGCCAGCACTCAGGCAGCCAGAGGCAGGCAGATCGCTGTGTACTTGAAGGAGGCCATGTTCCCATCCCAGCAAGCAGCAGAACTTGGCAGCTTCAGCCCTGTGGTTCTGGCTTTAGAGTCAAAGACAGAAGAAAAGAGATTATGGATTCACCCTCTGAGACTCTGCAGCCCCTCCGCTAAGACCTACCTTAGCTCCCAGCATGACTGTAGCTCCTCTGTCAACACCAGCTCTTAGCACATAAGAAACCATTTTGACTCCAAGTCTCCATTTTGACAATAAGGTGAAAGTAAGTTCAAGTCCTCAGGCCCCGCATGCCTGAAACCAGGAAGGTTCAATGCTTGCTGCTTAGAATGAAGCAACAGATGGTAAATATTCTAATTGGGCTGAAGATAAATGATGTTCTACTAAAGTTAAGGTTGCAACATCCTGCTGTGTTCCTTACTCCCAGAGAGCCAGATTCCCCCAAGAGCTCTCCTACCCTAAATCCCAGACAATCAGCTTAAAATGCTTTGTCTAGGCACCTGGTTACAGTGTGCTCAGAACTGGTCAAAATGATGTTATGCTGCCCTCCCCGTTGCTTCCCACCTGGTTACCTGGTTACGGTTTTTCTTATTAAAAGCCTTAGAAACAGACCATGGCCCTGACTGGCCAGTTCTTGTTGTGTATTCAGGAAAACGTCTATCAATCTGAGTCTGGTGTCTGAGTGGTCAGTATGCAGCTATTCCTGAACCCTAACATGAGGAAAGCTGTTGAGGCCAGGCCTGTGGTAGAGGTGTCCTTGCATGGAGGCCTAGAGAGACCATTGTGTGAAAATGGTTATAGACTCTCCCTCCAAGACCAAGGGAAGCCACTGTGGCAAGGATGTCCCTGCATGGGGGCCCAGAGAGGCCAGTATGTGAAGCTGTGAAGGTGACCCCAAGATGTCGGACATGCCAGAGCTGGGATACCGGACAAGGACAGGGAGTGAAGCCAGCCCAAGGGAAAGAAGTGTGCTGTGGTCAACAAAGCTGAAGGGAGTTGGAGATCTGAAGAGCGTTTTGATGTCAGACATTGAGATGCAGAGTCTGGAGTTTGCCCATCTGGATTTTGGTCTCACTTTGGTCCAGTATTCCCTCACTGTGCTCTTTCTCCTCCCGTTTGGAGCAGTAACGTATATCCTGTGCCATTACATGTTAGAAGTGTATGGTCTGCTTTTTTATTCTGATTTTATAGGGGATTATAGTTAAGAGATTGCAGGAGTCTCTGAAGAGACTTTGAACTTTGGCCTTTTAAACAAGCTGGGACTTTTACAAACTATGGGGACTTTTCAAAATCAGACCAAATGCATTTTGCATTATGGTGTAGTTACAAGCCTATGGGGGCCAGGGAGTGGAATGTGGTAACTAAGACAGTTCTGGACCCCATTTTAATTGGGTTATTAATTTTCTAGATGTCTTGTATGTTTTTCTTTCTTTCTTTTTTTTTGTGGGGTCTTATTTTGATTTTTAGTCCTTTCTATAGTTTAGACTTTAGCCTTCTATTGGATGTGTAATTGGTTAAAAAGAAATAATAATTTTTAAAAAAAATCTCATTTATAGGCTGCTGCTCTGCCCCCATGACAGTCACCTTTGCTGTACAGAAGCTTTTCATTTTCAGAGGAATTCCTTCCCCTCGCCTCCACCCCACCTTTTTTGTTTTGTTTTTGGAGACAGGGTTTCTCTGTGTAATCCTAGATGTGTCCTGGACCTCTGTAAACTAGGCTCACCCCAAACTCAGCCAGCCACTCGCCTCCACCTCCTAGAATTACAGGCACGCATCACCATGCCCTGTTGCTAGGGTCCTATCTATTGATTATTGATCTTAGGACCTATGGAACTGGTGTTCTGTTCAGAAAGGCTTTTCCAGTGCTGATGAGTGCAAGACTATTTTTCACTTTCCCTTCTGTCAGAGTCAGGGTAACTGGCCTTATGTTGAGGCCTTTGGTCCACTGGGAGTTAAGTTTTCTGCAGTGTGATAAGTATGGATCTATTTGCGTTCTACGTGTGGCCACCCAGCTTGGCTAGCATCATTTGTTGAGGATGCTGTCTTTTCTTTTTTTTTTTTTCCCCAGTGTGCATTTCTGGTTTATCAAAAATCAGGTGTCGATATGAATTTATGTCTGGGTCTTCAGTTCTATTTCATTGATCAACATGTCTGGGTTTTGTTTGTTTTGTGCCAGTACCATGCTGTTTTTAATTACTATATCTCTGTAATACAATTTAAGATTAGGAGTTGTCTTACTTTGGGTTTCTATTGCTATGATGAAATAACAGGACCAAGCACAAGTTGCGGAAGAGACAGTTTATTTGGCTTACACTTCCATATCACTGTGCATCATAGAAGGAAATCAGGACTGGTATTCAAAC
Organism: Acomys minous; assembly: GCF_964271855.1. Lineage (NCBI taxonomy): Eukaryota > Metazoa > Chordata > Mammalia > Rodentia > Muridae > Acomys > Acomys minous. Next base: position 147,938,143 of record NC_140484.1, on the reverse strand, counting down.
AGAGCAAAAAACCTAGAGGGAGGAGCTGATGCAGAGGCCATGGAGGGTGCTGCTTACCAGCTTGCTCCCCATGGCTCCCTTAGTCTGCTTTCTTATAGAACTCATGAAAAAAATTGTTCCCTTTTTTTAGATTTTCCAATTTGGTAGAGTAGAGGTTTTTAAAGTATGTCCTTACGAGTCTCTGGATTTCCTCAGTGTCTGTTGTTAAGCCCCACTTTTGTGCTCTGACTTTGTGACTTTGAGTCTTCTCTCTCCGTCTTTTAGTTAATTTGGATAGGAGTTTGTCAATATTTTTTATTTTTCTCAAAGAACCAATGTTTTGTTGATTCTTTGTATTGTTTTTTGTTTGTTTGTTTGTTTCTATTTTATTGACTTCCGCCCTGAGTTTGATTATTTCTTGCTGTCTACTCCTTTTGGGGTGTGATCTCTTCTTTTTGTTCTAGAGCTTTCAGGAGTGCTGTTAAGTTACTAATATTCAATCTCTCTAAATTTATAATGTAGGCACTCAGTGCTACAGAACTTGCCTCTTAGCACTGCCTTCATTGTGTCTTATAAGTTTGGGTATACTATGTTTTCATTTTGTTTTTCTTTCTTCTTTCTCTCTTTTCCTTCTTTCTTCCTCTCTTTGCTTTTGTTTCTTTGTTTTGTTTTTGAGACAGAGTTTCTCTGTCTAATCTTCACTGTCTTTGAACTCCCTCTGTACACAAAGTTGGCCTTGAACTCAAGAGATGCACCTGCCTCTGCCTTCTGAGTACTGGGATTAGAGGTGTGAGCCACCACTGCCTAGTGTGTTTTTATTTAATTCTAAAGTTTTTAATTTCTTTCTTAATTTCTATCAAGCCATTTTCTTTTCTTTGCTCTCCTTCTTTGTGTCTTGCATTTTCAACAGGTGACCTTCCTCCTGAGTTTTAGGCGAACCCCGCAGGTCGGGTCATGTATATATGTATGTGTATGTATATATACATATATGTGTGTGTATATATAATCACAAATTATATATAATTAAAAAGAAGAAAGACAGAAAGAAAAGAAAATGGCTTGATAGAAATTATTTTTAAAAATAAATATATATAATTTATTTGTTTGTATTTTATGTACATTAGTGTTTTGCCTGCATATATAAGGGTGTTGGATCCCCTAGAACAGGAGGTACAGGCACTTATGAGCTGCCATGCGGGTGCTGGGAATTGACCCCACCCAGGGTCTCCTCAGTGCTGAGTCACCTCTTCAGCCCCAACACTGGCTTGCTTCTTGTGTTCATTTGCTTGGGATATCTTTTTCCATTCTTTTACCTTAAGGTGATGTGTATCCTTGATGTCATATTGTGTTTCATGGATGCAGCTGAAGGATGGATCCTATTTTCAAATCCAATCTGTTAGTCTGTGTTATTTACTGAGGCACTGATACTATTGACATTGAGAATTATCAATGAGCAATGTTTGTTGTTGAATGTTGTTATTTTGCTGTGGTGGTGTGGGGTTTTTTTTTGGGGGGGAGGGGTTGGTATTTTGGTTTTTTGTTGTTGTTGTTGTTTGTTTGTTTTTTGCCTCTCTTTTGATTTGCAGATCTAAATTTATTCCTTTTCTTTTTTTAAACATTGTTTTGTTTTCTAAGACCAGTTTCTCTTGGCTGTTCTGGTCTCCCTTTGTAAACTAGGCAGGCCTCGAACGAACTAACAAAGATCCACCTGCCTCCGCCTCACAAAGGCTGGGATTACAGGTGTTGGCCGCCACAGCTGGCCCTGTGCTTTCTTTGATGTGGTCAGCCTCTTCAGGTTGAAGTTTTCTTTCTAGTCCCTTCTGTAGAGCTGGATTTGTAGACAAATATTGCATTTTTTTCTCCATTTATTGTGATTGAATGTTTTGCTGGGTGTAGTCGTCTGGGCTGACATCTGTGGTCTCTTAAAATTTATAGAACATCCCTCTGGGCCTTTCTGGCTTTCAGAATCTTTCAGATTCTTTGTTGAAAAACCAACTATTATTCTAATAGGTCGGCCTGCATGTGTTACTTGGTCTTTTCCCTTGTAGCTTTTAATATCCTTTCTTTGTTCTGTATGTTTAGTGTTATTATTTGTTATGGGGAATATGTATTTTGTGGTCCTGTCTATTTGGTATTGTTTTTGCTTCTTGAATCTTGGTAGACATTTTCTTCCTTAGGAAACTTGCTTCTATGATTTTGCTTTGTTTTGTTTTGTTTTTTGAAACAAGGTTTCTCTGTTTCTAGAACTTTTTCTGTAGGCCAGCCTAGTCTCCAAAGGCTGGTCTCAAACTTAGAGATCTGCCTTCCTCTACCTCCTGAGCACTGGGACTAAAGGTATATGCCACCATCTCTTGGCTAACAAATCTCTTTTTAAATTAATTTATGTACTTTATGTATAGACGCACTCTATTTGTGTGTACACCTGCAGGTAAGGAAAGGGCTTCAAATACCACTATAGATAGTTGTGAACCACCATGTGGTTGCTGGTAATTGAACTCACGGCCTTTGGGAGAGGCTCTCAACCACTGAGCCATCACTTCAGTCCACTTTTTTATTATTTATTTATTTTTATATTTTTGGTTTTTCAAGACAGTTTCTCTGTGTAGCCTTGGCTGTCCTGGACTCACTTTGTAGACAAGGCTGGCCTCGAACTCACAGCAATCCACCTGCCTCTGCCTCCCGAGTGCTGGATTAAAGGTGTGTGCCACCACCACCGGGCCAGAAATAAATCTTAAAAACAAAAAAAACCAAACAACATTCCCTTATGTCAACTTAGTGTAGGCAATCTCGCTCAATAATACTCCCCAGATGATTCTAGTTGGTGTCAAATTGACATTTAAAACTAACAATCACATTGGACTTTTCAGAAAAAGAACCCCTGTTCTATACCCAGAGTACCCGGAAACACCAGCTGTGTTAGGTCTCAAACCTGGGGCCAAATGGCTAACTAACGTACCTATTTAACATTTCAAAGCTGACCTGGCTACCAGGTTCTCCCAGCATCCCTTAGTCTCTGCCTATTACAGGGTATGGCTGGCATACCTGGCTCCCTACTCTAAACTTTTTCAGCCCAGGGCCTGGGCTGTTTTCTCCCCAGCTGCTCTTCCCTATACAGTCCAGCCATTTTGCTTACCTGGCCCTTCTATCCCTCTACCCTTTGCTCTCTTGGTCTGGTGGCCCTCCCTCTCCCCTCCCTCTCTCCTCACATGGTCCAGCTGAGGGTCATGTTCACTCCGGACTCTCCCAGACGTCTCTGCCTCTGGCTATGCTCTCCCTCATATCTACAATAAACCCTCTCTTCCACCATACTTAGAGGTAGTCATGTCCCCCTTTCTTCCTTTCCTTTCTTTCTTTCTTTTTTTCATTCAGTGAGTCTTACTGCAAAGAGGAAAATGTAGCTCTTATGTTACAATTGCCTTATGTACATCTTACAACATCCCCTCCCCCTTTCTTTTTGATGCTAAGGAGAAAGCCCAGGGCCTCGTGTAAGTAAGTGGTCTGCCTCTGCAGCCCAGACTCTCTTCTGTTTGGTAACAATCTTTATCTTTGCCATCTGTTACATAGCAGGTGTGCAGTATAATTCTCGGCTTCTGTTCTCCTTAGCTTCCTATTGCTGTGGTAAAACACTGTAAAACACCGTGACCAAACACAACTTTGAGAGGAAAGGGTTTATTTGGTTTATAGGTTAATAGTGGAGGGAAGCCAGGGCGGGAATTGAAGCAGAGACCTTGGAGGAATGCTACTGCCTTGTCTTTCCATGGCTTGCCCAGCCTGCTTTATTATACAACTCAGGACGGGGTGGGATGGACCATGAACTGAACCTGTCAGCATCAGTTGTCAAGAAAATGCCCACAGGCTTGCCTACAGGTCCTCAGCTGAGAGTCTCTCTTCCAAGATGATCCTGGGCTATGTTAAAGAGACAGAACACTAGCTAGGACAGCTTCCTTTAGAGTTCTGTGTGAAGAGAATGTAACCTTGCCTTAGTCTGGGCCCCAGGTGAAAACAGCCTTGGGATGCTTGACCCCACTGAGACTTTGTCTCTGCAAACTGATAAACATGTTAGTATGGGCCGAGGGAAGAAGGATTGGCCCAAGACAAAAGACAGGGCCAGTGATTCCTGCCGGAACTGGGGGGGAGGGAGGAGGGTAGGGAAATGCGGACACAAAGATTAGGGAACCGGCTGGGCATGGTGGCGCATGTCTTTAATCCCAGCACTCGGGAGGCAGAGGCAGGTCAATCCCTGTGAGTTCGAGGCCAGCCAGGTCTGAGACAAGGACAGCCAAGGCTACACAGAGAAACCCTGTCTCGAAAAACAAACAAAACAAAACAAACAAACAAAAACAAAGATTAGGGAACCGGAGAGGAGATGGAGGTTCCTGCCCACGGCGGCGCTAGGAGTTTCAGCTTTGGCGGCGGCTGTGGTCTCGGTGGATACTTCCAAGTTCAGTCCACAGACAGTGTGGCTTCTTCTGTCCGATAGATGATCTGCTAGACTCCTGAGAATTACGTCAGGGGAGCCGGTCGTAGTGGCGCACGCCTTTAATCCCAGCACTTGGGAGGCAGAGGCAGGTGGATCGCTGTGAGTTCGAGGCTAGCCTGGTCTACAAATCGAGTCCAAGACAGCCAAGGCTATATAGAGAGACCCTGTCTCGAAAAACAAAACAAAACAAACAAACAAACAAAACATCAGGGGAATTGCCCCATGGAATTGATATCCAGAAGATTTCATTCTTGTTCTCCTTAATCTCCTTTCCCTTTTATTTAGAGTAGTCAGGTTGTGAGGAAGGTACATGCCTTTAATAAATCCCTAATAAAGTAGAACTGTCAAGGAATCAAGCCAAAAGTTAATATGTTGTACTTTCTTTTTGTTTCCTTAAAAAAAAGATTTATTTTAGATTTTTTTAGCTATATGTAATGTTTGTGTGTGTGTGTGTGTGTGTGTGTGTGTGTGTGTGTGTGTGTGTAGGGAATGTGTGCTTGTGAGCACAGGTGCCCATGGAGACCAGAAGATGTCAGATCCCCTGGAGTTAAGAGTTACAGGTGGTTTGACTTGGGTAGTGGGAACTGAACTCAAGTCCTCTGTGTGATCAGTAACTATTCTTAACCTCTGAGCTATCTCTTTAGCCCTTTTGTTTATTTGGCTGTCTGTTTGAGACCTGGCAGCTTTGAAGGCTGGCCCTCTTATGTCTCCTAAGTGCTAAGAATATGTTCACGCAACACCCCCCACATGTGTGTACAGCATATGTACAAACACCCACATATGTTTATATCCACCTCTGTACACTTAGCAGACACACAGTTAATGCTTTCGTTCTTTCTATCACCTCCTTAAGGTCCTGATAGCAGCTTGACGGCACCATGAAGCACGAAGGGAAGCCTCGGCACTCTAAAAGTCCAGTTCCCCTGTGTAAGTTATGAGTTTCCACCGTGGGATGTTCTCAGTTCTGCAAAATCACACGCTCCAACATCAGAGCTGATAGATGGAGCATAGCCGGGACTAGCCAGTCAAGGTCTTTGCCCTGTGACCAGTGTGCTAATAAAATGGCAATTCTGGGCTGGGGATGTACCTTAGTACCTGCAAGGCCCTGTGTTTAATCCTTAGCACCGAATGCATATATAAATATAAATATGAGAGATTAAGGATTCATACCTCTTGAGACCAGTAGCCCAGGTGGCCTGTGGTTAGGAGCTGTCATTGGAATGTTAAAAATACAAAAGTTTTGTGGAAGTGCTAGCTCAAGGGCCTGAGGCATCACAGGGTCTCTCTGTGTAGCCCTGGCTGTCCTGGATTCACTTTGTAGACCAGGCTGGCCTTGAACTCACAGTGATCCACCTGCCTCTGCCTCCCGAGTGCTGGGATTAAAGGCATGCGCCACCACGCCCAGCCCCTATTTTTAATTTTATTTATTTACTTATTTTATGTATATCAATGTTCTATCCGCATATACACTTACATGCCAGAAGAAGGCACCAGATATCACTATAGACGGTTGTGAGCCACCATGCGGTTGCTGAGATTTGAACTCAGAACCTCTGGAAGAGCAGCCAGTGCTCTTAACTGCTGAGCCATCTCTCCAGCCTGATTTGTTTTACTAGTGTGTATATGTGAGTGTAGGTGCTCATGGACACCATAAAGGGGCATCAGATTCCCTAGGAGATGGTGTTACAGATGGTTGTGAGCCACCCAATATGGCTGCTGGGAATCAAACTTGGGCCCACAGCAGGAGCAGTAGTCATTCCATGGCTGAGACACACCTCTCTAGGCCTTGTTTTCAGGGCTAATAACTACACCATCCAGGTTAGGAAGGACAGTCAGCTTTACTCAGCCTACTATTCACATGTTAATCTCATCCTTAACCACTTGGCCGATATGTCTGGAAACCTGTCTTCCCATCTATCTGGGTCTCCTGTGGCCCAGTAAAGTTGACATATGTAATCACCAGTCATAATGCTGTCCTTTTAGCCTCTCCCTACCTGTATAAGCACAGACACACATAGGTGCTGTCAAAGTCAGCACCTGTACTAAGACTAGAGAGACACAGCTGTGCATCCATTTGCCTTGCTGATATTACAGCTAAGTGCTCCGTATCTCAAACCATTTCTCTCTTTACAGTCAATAGTAGGACAGATACTTAGCAGTTGGCCAAGCTTCACCTCCCAATAGAGAAAGAATTATCATTATTAATTTAAACGCCCTGTGGGAGGTACCAGATACCTTAAAATTCTATCACTTACTAGCTGTGTGACTGGACCACGTTACTTAAGTTTCTGAGGGCAATTTCTTCCTATGTAAAAAAATGGGAATTTGGTAATATTTAACTCCAGTGAGAAATAAATATAACACATTTGTAGTAGGTGGGTGGGCCTTGTCATTTTAATAAAATACCACAAAAGGTAGTGCCTGCTTTCAGAGCAGGTGGCAGAGGATCAGCCTGTCACTAGTGTATCTCCTGTTCTGGTGTTTGCTGGGAGCAAATGCTTCCTCAGTGCTTGCTGTCCTCGGAGGCCGGACCCTTCTTCCTCTATGATTCTATTATTTTCATGTTCTTGCTTCTCTTCCCCGAGGTGATGTAATACCCGGCCATCTGCTGCTCTCCCATCTAAAAGCCACTGCAAACCGCGCTTTTCTGGAAAACGCTTCCAGGACCCTGCAGGGAACATCCCCTGAGAGGCGGCGCGCTGGGCATAGTCCAAACACCATGCTCAGCAGCATGACCTTCAAGTCATTTCACACAAAAGACTTTGCAGAACGAGCTCTCCTTTGACTCCTTGGCCTGGGACCTAGCAATCATTTTAGTTATGGCATTAGAAAGCCTGACTTAGCACTCCCAATACAAGAAGAAGCCTGATATATTTTCCCCTCCCAGACTCAGTAAGCTTGATAAAGAGTTCTGCTCTGACATCTCGCTCTCTCTCCTCCTTCTCTCTCTCTCTAAAATACAGGCTGCTCAGACAATAGGTTGATTGTTAGTTACAATAAATAATGTGGATGTAGGTCAGTTGGAAGAGTCCTTGCCTAGGATGCATCAGGAGTTGGGTTTGGTCTCCTGCACTCAATAAAAGCAGGCATGGAGGTTCACGTGTGCAATCCTAGCACCCAGGAGATGGAAGCAGAGAAACTCAAAGTTCAAGGTCATCCTTAGCTATCTAGCCACTTGTGGCCAACCTGGGCTACATGAGACTCTGTCTCGGTTTTTAAGTAGATTTGTTTGTTTGTTTGTTTGTTAAGCCAGGGTTTCACTCGGTAGCCTTAGCTGTCCTGAAACTGGATCTGCAGACCGGGCTGGCCTTGGATTTACAGAGATTTGCCTGCTTTTGTTTCCCTAGTGTTGGCATTAAAGGCACCAGCAACTATGCCTGGCTCAACTTAAAAAAATAAAATAAATAAAAGAATAAATGATAGGGGAAGTTATGGGAGTTAAGTCTAGCTGTCACCTGGGGGAGTCTCTGCTAGGTCAGTAGGATAGTGGGAATAAAAAAAGCAACTGAGCCGGGTGTGGTGGCACACACCTTTAATCCCAGCACTCGGGAGGCAGAGGCAGGCCGATCACTGTGAGTTCGAGGTTAGCAACTCAAACTGTTCTGCAAAGCAAATCTAGGACAGCCAAGGCTAACACAGAGAGACTCTGTCTCAAAAATCAAGAAACAACAACAACAACAACAAAAAAAGCCAAGTGACTGAGGATCCGGCAGACGATCAATTGTATGAAGCCCACAGAACCTCACCATGAGCAGTTAGCCCAGGTAAATGTTAACCAGTGTGTACCACACTCTCCTCTACTTTACCTTTTAACATCTCCGCCTACACTCTCTCTCTCTTCTGCCCTGTGCCGTCCACTCTGACCTGAGCAGAGCTGCTTACGAGGGCTGGTGAGGACAAGGCCCCTGAAGACAAGCCCAACAACCTGAGCTCAGGCCCAGGGACCCACATGTGGAAAGAGAAAAGTTGTCCTTTTACCTCTCCCCACACCCTCATCAGAAACAAAAAAATGCTTAAGGGTGCGTGCACGCATGTACAGCCTCGGATTATAAAGCTGGGACGAAACTGAGCACACCTGCAGACACGCTAGGGAAAGAGGAATACACGGGGTACCTTTTTTTTTTTTTTAAAGCATTAAGTGACAGCTGTATGAACAGTAAATAGGAGTTGCCAGAAGAATTTAGTTATGTAATCTGCATCTCATTTACATATATCTCTCTGGTTTAATAGTGAGAAGACAGGAGCTAATTTCATTAGCATCTGTAGTAGATATGGTGGTGGCTGCTGGTAAGTGCAGCACTTGGGAGGCTGAGATGAGAGAGGGCCAAATTCAAGGCCAGCCTGGGCTGTGTAGGAAGCACACAGAGGAAGAGTATCTTCAGGTAGCTAAGGGCAGCCAGGGGAAATCTCCACTCCTCCGAAGCTTGTGTTCCTCACTTTACAAGTTGCACCCAATGTCACGTGAGCTGGTGAGTGTCCTCCTGTTATTTATTTGTTCCGAGAGCACAAAGGTGACCAGCTGCAGCACGTCTTGTGCCCTGATTCACTGGAACTTGGCCTGCGCTGCACGCTGAGGCAGCCTGGGTGGAGGTTTCAAATGTGTCATGAGGTTTTGCGGCCAAATTCCTCCTGCACCAACTTGAAAACTCACTATAAAAATAGCCCTTACTGAGGCAGCCTGACCTGTGACAAAAGCCTCCTAGCTTGGAACAGAACAAGAAAGTTACTGTGCTTTATCGCCGCCCCCCCTTTCCTCCCTCCCTCCCTCCCTTCCCCCCCCCCCCACACTCCTGCACATTTCTATGGCATGGATTTGTTATATATTATGTTTTAAATCACCCTCAAAAGTAAAAATTAAAGTCATCAACCTTAGGCATGAGTGTCCTGTTTGAGAATGAACCTTCTCAGTTCTTGTGTGTGCTTGGGGTTAACGTGTGGCCAGGTGTAGGGTTTAAAAAGCAAAAGGGAGCGCTTTATGTTTTGTTCACATGTTATGCTCACTGCTGCCTTTACTTTTCCTGGTCAGGCATTTGGAGGAGCTCCGGGAAAGTCATGGTGGAGAATGGAGTTAGGGATGGTTTGTGGTCCAGTCCTGACTTCAGGGCTTTTCAAGACTCAAGGAAAGATCTGGGAACTTTGTTTTTAAGGTTCCAACTGTGTTAACATTGAAAAAAAATGTGGGTAAAATAAAAATAAAGGTAAAAATAAGGAGTTGGTTTTTAGCTTAGTGTTAGAATCTTAGTATGTGTGAGGTCCTGGATTCCATACCCTCTTGTCAATAGATGGATTTAAGAAAATAAATGAGCCGGGCATGGTGGCACATGCCTTTACTCCTAGCACTGGGAGGAAGAGGCAGGTGGATCTCTGTGAGTTCAAGGCCAGCCTGGTCTACATAGCAACTCTAGAACAGCCAGGGCTGTTACACAGAGAATCCCTGTCTAGAAAAACATTTAAAAAATAAAAAAAGGAAGGAATGGGCTGGGCAGTGGTGACACATGCCTTTAATCCCAGTCCTTGGGAGGCAGAGGCAGGCAGATCTTCAAGTCCTAGCCCAGCCTGGTCTACCAGGTAAAAGTGACTGCTGCCAAGCCCAATGGCCTTAATTCCATTCCCACATGTCAGAAGGTGAGAACCAACTCCAGAAAGTCATTCCCTAACGTTCACACATGTGCCCTTGACACATGCACAATATAATAAATGTAATTTTAAAAAACTAAAAAAAGTCATGTCCACTACTAATCTATTTTTATCACGGGATTGTACATCCAGAGTTTAACAGATACATATTATCCTATAGATAGATAAGGTAAAATACTTAGATAAGGTCTTCAAAGTCTCAGAGACCTACAGAATATGGCATTCAAAGATACTTTTAATATTTTAAAGATTCTTTGATGATAAGACAGACTAACTCCTGTCCATACCCAGCCTACCTCAAGAAGATGGTGAGCATCAAAGAGCCTCCTTATGGAGATGGCTTCAAAGGTAGCAAAACAGCCACTGGGCAAAACCTCCTTGTTTCTGCCACAGACAGAATTCTGCCTAAAAATGTGCAAGCTTGGACACAGGCAGGGTGTCCAAACTCTGCCAAGACAGGGTAAACAAGTCCTCAGTAGTTTCTGCCTCACAAATATGTCTGTCAGATATATTGGGCCAGAAGGCTGAAGATGACGCTCCAATGTTATAGGGAGTTTCGGGTGACTGTTCAGGTGGCAAACTGTCTTTTTTTTTTTTTTTCCTTTCCTCATTTTGGAAGCTGCTAACGTGTACTTCTGGTTCACTCAAGTAATTTTCATTCCTTCTCAAGACTCTGATGGGGTGGAAGACCAGGTAGTCTTACAATTGACCTTAGCTGTTTAGGGGTTAAGATGTCTTTAGTTCTAGATAGATGTTGTAAGTTGACAGAGATGAAATATGATAGATATTGATTCTCGTTCAGAATTTTAGAATCATCAAGATAGGAAAGAAGTTTTCAACAAGGCTGCCAAATACAATTAGCCAAAACACCATGAATGTAACCTTCATATGATCCCTGATTGTTTCATGGTTCTTGTTGTATTTTTTAATTGTTTAATTTATATTTATATTATTTATTTATTTAATTTATATATATCAATTATTTAATATTATATTAAATTAATAAATGAATTTTTTTATTTACATGTAATATAAATTTATATGCCCCCCAAAATAAAGTCTTTAAAAGAAAAAAAATAAAGACACTCCTTTGATTCTTTCTGCCTCAAAAAACAAACAACAAAAACCAAAACCCAAAACAAAAAACCAAACAGAGAGAGCAAGTAGCATAGAACTTGTGCTAGATCTCACAGGGCATGTGTTTATGTCACATATACCTGTGAGAATGACTGTGCATGTGTATATGCGTGTGTGTGCGGGCACGCATGCACATGTGTGCATGAGCTAGGGCTGGAACCCAGGGTTTCATACATGAAAGGAGAGTTCTCTACTTCTGAGTTACAGTCTCAGCCCCTGTGCTGTATTTTAAGTTTTTGTTTGTCCATGGGATAGTTTTAACTTAAGGAGAAACTATAACACTATGTACTTATCAATTCACCAGGCAGTGATCAAATTTATTATGAGATGTGACTACATGTCCCTTACAGGTGTATGGGCCAGTGGTGGGGTACAACTTTAAAATCCAGACCTCCTTCTCGCTCTGATTATTGAGGGCTCAGTGTATAAACTCATTTGATGCCATCAAAGGTTTAAACCTGAGGCCTCCGACAAATGTGAGGTTGGGGCCAAATGTGCCTGCTGTCCTTGTTTCTGCGCTGCTCTGCCTAGCCCTGTCTGCTCTGGCTGGGTGACCTTGAACAAACAGGTTTCTCCTGGCAGCACAGTCTTCGTTGGCAATGCCTCATCAGCACCCACCTCATAGTGTGGTTTAGACGACCCCCACAGTATTGTTCATTTGGCTCAAGGGAAGGCATAGTAAGTGCTTAATAGATATTAGCACCTGCCAATGACTATTATTAGAGCCAAGACTCAACACCTTGGCCAAAGTTCACTCAGTATGTCTGTGCGGCTCGCTGCCCCACCCCGGAGCACCCATTCTTTGTTCAGTCAACTCATACTCTTCATCAAATGACTGCTCATTCCTATAGAAGACTTTGTTGATTCTCTCCTTCTGTCCTGTAGGTCCTAGGAATCGGACCTTTGTGAGGTCATGAGGTTTTGTGCAAACATCTTTACCCCGGACCCTACCAGCCTTTTATTCTGCTTCTGACTAGCAAGAGGCAATGGGAAAACAAGGCGTGCATAACATACCCAACCTCAGCTCTTCAATATTAGGTAAACAGGGAGTCATATTTGCTATTAAGAAATCATACTGAGCCAGGTGGTGGTGGCGCACTCCTTTAATCCCAGCACTTGGGAGGCAGAGAGGCAGGTGGAGTACTGTGAGTTCAAGGCCAGCCTGGTCTACAAAGTGAGTCCAGGACAGTCAAGGCTACACAGAGAAACCTTGTCTAGAAAAACAAAAACTAAAACAAAAACAAAAACAAAAAAAAGAAAGAAAGAAATCATACTGATTAATCCCAGCACTCAAGAGGCAGAGACACCTTGATCTCTGTGAGTTCGAGGTCAGCCTGCTCTATGATGTAGTGGGTTCCAGGACAGCCAGAGCTACATAATAGATTCTTTCACAAAACAAATCACACTGACTCAGGAATGACAGCGCAAATCACAGCATTTGGGAGGTAGTGGCTCAAGAATTCAAGGTTATCCATTCTTGGTACATAGATTGAGACCAGGCCTGCGTGGGCTTCACGGGGAGACAGAGAGGGAGGGGGTGGAGAGCACACTCCAAACTGAGGGCTGGAGATACAGCACAGCACAAAGCACATGTTTAGAATGCACAGGGCCCAGGGTTCATGCTCAGCTCCACACATTTGGAAAAATAAAAGCTGATGTAATGAATGGCTACTGCCTGTAGGCCCAGCACTTAAGCAGAAGCAAAGGATCACTGCATGTTCAAAGCCACCTTGCTCTACAAAGAGACTTTCAGGGCAGGGACACATAGCAAGACACTGTCTTAAGCAGGCAGCAAGCAAAACCAAAACCCAAAGATCATCATCAACAACAACAAACAAAAAAGTCAAATTGAGATTTGTATTTTCTTTCTTTTCTTTTGAGATTACTTAAATAGTTCAAGCTGGGCTGGCAGAACCTGTGTAGCTGAGGCTAGCCTCCAACATGCACTCAGCTAGCCTCCAACATGCACTTCTCTTGCTTGAATCTCTTAAGTGTTTGGATTAGAGGCATGTATCACCTGACTTTGCTCCACATATCTATCTATTATAATTATTTTGAGTATAAATGGTGTGTGTGTGTGTGTGTGTGTGTGTGTGTGTGTGTGTGTGTGTGTGTACTTGCATACACAGTGGGAAGATGGGAGAAAGATGATGCCCATGATTGTTAGAGGGAACTTTGTGGAGCTGGTTTTCTCCATCAACCTTTATGTGCTATATGTGGGTTCCAGGAATCAAATCCTGTCATCTGGCTTACAGGGCAAGTGCTTTGACTCCCTGAGCTGTGAGACGTGCCCACCAAATGAATATTGTGTCCATCTTGATCCACATGGTAGATAATTTCCACCTCCTCCCCATTTCTTTCTTTTCTTTTCTTTTCTTTTTTTTCTTTTTCAAGACAGTGTTTTTCTGTGTTAACAGCCCTGGCTGTCCTGGACTCACTGTCTTGGATTCCAGACTGGCCTCAAACTCACAGAGATCTGCCTGCCTCTGCCTCCTGAGTTCTGGGATTAAAGGTGTGCACTACCAATCCTGGCCTCTCTCCCCATTTCCTTAGGGTTTACTGAAAACTAGATATTGGCTAGAGGTGGTGGTGCACTTCTTTAATCCCAGCACTTGGGAGGCAGAGGCAGGCGGATCGATGTGAGTTTAAGGCCAGCCTGTTCTACAAAGCAAGTCCAAGACAGGCAAGGCTACACAAGAGAAACCCTGTCTCGAAAAACAAAAGAAAACCAGATATTGTTCTGGGTGCCAGAGACAGATGGGCTAGGCCTGGGACACGTGGCCTTGGCTTTCACAAAGCAAGATCCTAAGGGGCTAGCAGAGGATACAGGTGTAAGGAAACCTAACACTTGCAGACGCTAACAAGGCCTAGCAAGGAAGCACTGCTTAGCTTTTTTTGTGGGCACAGAGGTTAGAATAAAACTCCTCCCTGAAAAGATAACGCGGGCCTTCTAAGACAGGGCAAGGGCCAGGGTAAGGCACATGCGATGCTTAGAGCTTCAGGTTGAAGGATGGCTCCACTCCTGGGCTTGTGCAAGGCTCTCCCCAATTACGTTTTGCCCCCTAAGCATTGCAGTCACCTGACTGCTGGCTCCATTCCTCGTGGGCGTTGACTACAGGAGGGTCACTCCAGGCGGAAGGAGAAGCAGGTTGCACGTGTAGAGGCTATATAGTGTGGTGGCATAGGTCCCTTTAAAATCCCAGCTCCTTAGGAGGGAGCCGTGGTAGGACCACGATTTCCAGCAAGGCCCGCCTGAACTGCAATGTAAGTTGAGGCCAGCTTAGGCAATTTAGTAATGAAAGCCTGAAATGTTCTTTTTTCAAGATTCAATTTTTTATTTTATTTTTTGTTTTTTGAGACAGGGTTTCTCTGTGTAGCCTTGGCTGTCGTGGAACTCTCTTTGTAGACCAGGCTGGCCTCGAACTTACAGAGATCTGTCTACCTCTGCCTCCTGAGTGCTGGGATTAAAGGCGTGCGCCACCACACCTGGCTTTTTTTGTTTTTTTGAGACAGGGTTTCTCTGTATAACAGCCCTGTCCTAGACTTGTTTTGTAGACCAGGTTGGCCTTGAACTCACAGAGATCCACCTGCCTTGGCCTCTGAATGCTGGGATTAAAGGTGTGCACCACCACACTCGGCTTTCTTTTTATTTTTAAAATTATTTTTGTTTCCTATGCATTGGTGTTTTGCCTGCATGTATGTCTATGTGAGGGTGTCAAATCCCCTGGAATTGGAATTACGGACAGTTGTGAGCTGCCATGTGGGTGCTGGGAACTGAACCTGGGCCCTGTGGAAGGGCAGCTGGTGCTCTTGACTGATGAGCCATCTCTCCAGTGCCCCCTCCCTTTTAAAACACACACACACACACACACACACACACACACACAGACACACAGACACACAGACACGCACACGCACGCACGCACACACACACACTGTGTGGAGGTCAGAGGACAGCTTATGGGAGTGAAGCATCTCCTTCTACCCGTGCAGATCCTGGGACCTGAACTCACGTCTCCAGGCTTTTGACATGAGTGCCAGCCCAGCAAGTGTCTTCACTGTAGGTTCCCACAGTGACATTTATTGGGGAAAGGACATTGACCATTTTGGCTGCAAACTGTTTAAAGTGTTTTTTAGGAAGGGTCTACCAAGTGATTGAGACTCTCTCACATATCCTAGCTCACCTTTTGCTAGCACTGTTTATGAGGGTTAATTATTTCTATGGAAAAGCACCTGTGAACACACACACACACACACACAACAACAACAACTCAAAACAGATAAATAAGAATTGAGCAACAGGATATAATTTCTGCCTGCCATCTTTTTTTTTAACCACTTATATATTCATTCGTTATGTAGTCCTGGCTGGCCTGGAATCTCTATATAGACTAGGCTGGCTTGAAACTCACAGAGCTCTCCCTGCCTCTGCCTCTGTTGCTGGGCTTAAAGGTGTGCTTCACCATACAGGGCTCAAGAGCATATCCTGCTCTTACAGAGGATCTGAGTTCAGGTGCCGGCACCCACACTAGGTGGCTCAGAACTGCCTCTAACTCCAGTTTAAGGAGATCCAACATCCTCTTTTTGACTATTAGAGTAGTTGTATGTGTTACCTGACACCCCCATAATTAAAAATAAAACAAATATTAAAAAACACCAAAACCTTTCTATAACCAGGTATAATGGCACATACTTGTAATCCCAGCACTTAAGATCCTGATGGGGAGAGGTGTCAGTTGGAGCCTAGCTGTGCTTTTTAATTTAAGTACCTGATAGGACCATCCCTTGTATCCTCTCTTCAGTGAGAAGTAAACTGGCATTTCTGATGGTGCCCAGAGCAATTGTAGCATCGAAACAATCTTATTGAAGTAATTATCAGTATTATTTTACAGTGCTGGGATTGAACAGAGGGACCTCAAACAGGGTAGGTGACTAAAATGCTCTACTTTCTCAGCTCCACTAAATAATAATAATGATGATGATGACAATAATAACCACCACCGTTTTGGCTGCAAATAAATTTATTATTATTGTTGTTATTGTTATTGTTACTGCTACTACTACTACTACAGTAGTTTGGTGACCAGGCTTTGGTCTGGCCAGTTCCTCGTGGGGATGTCTGTGTTGAGTGACAGATCATACTTTTCAGAAGACTTGCCCCTCCTGTAATAATGGTAGGCGTCACGGCCGGCAGGGAGAGGAAGAAAATTCATCCATTTGTCCTTTGGAATTGCAGGATCCTCCTTTCGTGAGAGGTTTGTGGGCATGCTTGAGGATCACTAGGCGGGAAGATGGAACGGAAGTAACTTTAGTAATTTTTTTTGGGGGGGGGGTGAGGTGGGCAGGGTCTCATGTAGCCCAGGTTGGTTTGGAACTACGCAGCCAAAGACGATCCTGAACAACTTCCGGTTTCCATTTCCTGAGTGCTGTAGTTACAGACAGGTCATCATGTTGCGTTTATGGGGTGCTGGGGGTAGAACCCAGTGCTTCCTGCGCGCCTTGACTTCGTGCATTCCACCTTCTGAGCCATTTCCTTGGCACAATTTTGAATTACATAAGTAATGGATATTTCTTGTAATGGCCCAAAGCTTTATGTGATAAAGGTTTAAATACTTGCTTGATGCTCATCTTGACTACTTTTTAAGATGGGCCTGCGGCTGGGGAGATGGCTCAGTCGTTAAAGTGCTTGTCTTGCAAGCAAGAACCCACCTGAAAAAGCCAGATACGGTGTCACCGGTTGTAATACCAGAGTTGATGAGGCAGACAGGCAGATCCCTGGGACTCCTAGTCAGCCAATGAGAGACCCTATCTCAAAATACTAGGTAGATGGAGGCATAAAAGTAACCCTTGAGGTTGGCCTCTGGACTCCACGTTTGTAGACACGCACACAAAGAAGTATATGGCGTTAACATAAAGTTAACTTTTTAGCGTGTGTGTGGGTAATGAGCCTCTTTCTGCTGGAACCAGAGGATTACAAAGCACAGCTCATGTGGCAGGAAGCAGGGGTTGGTGGTCTGGGTTTCCACTTTTGGAAAAAGGAAGAAGGTATCAGAACAGCACGACCTTTTTCAGGTGGGGACTTGAAAAGGTGTCGATTTCGCTTCCCCGTCCTCGATTTTACTAGTCTCACTTTTTCTCCGGGAGGATGACCGGCAGGTGGGCGCACCTGAGCGCCGAGGGTACGTCCACACCAGCGCGCGGTGCACAAGGGCACGCCAACCCCTCCTGTCCCCCATTGGACGCCTGTTCACACCTGACTGCCAGTTCCCCGAGTGTGTAGGAGGGCGTGTGCGGACACTGGGTGGAGATCCCCCCCCTCCCATGATGCCCCGCGGCGGAGCCACAGCATTCTCCACTATCCAGATAGAGCAGCAACCCAGGACGCCCAGGGAGGTCCGCTTGCGTCCCCCTTTGCCCCCCCAAAGCCCCACCCCCTTCGCCTACGTGAACGCCGGCCTCGCCCTGACGCCGAAGCTCCCAGAGCTCTGGCGCCTCTCGAGCAGGTCCCGCCGTCTATCCTTCGCCCCGCCCCTCTCCGGGTTCAGCGGACAAAGACCCCGCCTCAACTCAAGTCCCGCCCGAACCCAGGCTCGGGGAGCTCAGGCCCCGCCCCTCCTGGGTGACCCCCGTCCACCTTGTCATAAGCCCCGCCTCCCGCCGCATTCTGTGACCAATAGCCCCACCCCTCACCCTGTGCCCCGCCCCTCTCTCCGGGCTCCGGAGTGCGCCGGCACCGCCCCTGGCTCCCAGCATGCCGTGCGGCAGCGGCGGCGCGGCGGGCGGAGCCGGGAGGCGGGGAAGCCGTGGCTGTGAGAGCGTGAGGAGGAGCCGCCGCCACCGCCTCCTCGCTGTCCTCGTCCTCCTGGGCCCCCCAGCGTCGCGGGCCGCGCGCTGCCCTGGAAGGGACGTCGCCTCGCCTGCCTCCGCCTCCCCCTCGCCGCGCCGCGCCGCTCCCGCCTCCTGCTCCTGCGTTGCGGACTCCGGCGGGACCCGGAACGGCTGTCCGCCTCCCCCGCCCTCCGCCGCCCCCTCCGCGGCTTCCTCCTCTTCCTCCTCCTCCTCAGCCCCGGGCCAGATCGCAGTGTCGGCAGCGGCCGGTTCAGGCGGCGACTCGCGCTTCTTCGGGCGGCGGCGCTTGGCCATGTCGTGTCGGGGAAGGTAATGAGCCGCAGAGCCCCGGGGTCTCGGCTGAGCAGCGGCGGCGGCGGCGGCACCAAGTACCCGCGGAGCTGGAATGACTGGCAACCCAGGTGGGTGCCCGCGTCGAGCCTCTCCTGGAGCCGGCCGAGGCCTAGGCCCGCGGCACCGGGAGGCGCGGCCTAGCCCGCCGCCCCTGAAGCCGGGTGCGGCTTCCTGGGTGTCCTCCGGGCCTGGCCTGGCAGGCAAGCCGCGGGCAGCCGAGGCCTTGTGTGCCCGGCTCGCCCGCCTCGGCCGGAGGACGTTCCGCTGCGGTCCACCTCCGAGTTGAGATTTGAGGTCCGGGAACCCTCCCTCCCTGTTACCCATGAACTTCCTTGGCTCCTCCTCATCCAGCCCTCACGCAAAACGACCACCTTAAAACTCTTGTGTCCCTCTAACTTCCACGTGTTAATTGCTGTATTTTAAAACCCCCGAGCTTAATCCGAGGCCTTCCTCGGACTTCAGGCAGGACGTTGGTAGACCAGAAGATGAGATTGTGAGTCTGTAAGTGGAACTGACCCAATCTGGCACTGGGGTTTTTTGTTTTTTATTTTTGTGTGTGTGTGTGTTTTCTCTTCGTGAACGGCAATTTACCTGGAATCATCGGAAGTGAATTTGGATTCTCCAGAGTAGAGAATTTTCGCTTGGAGGAGCTGGGATCTGCTTGGATTTGAAAATAATAGGAGCGTTAATGCAAAAGAAGTTGTTTCCAGCCAGGTCTTTCTGATTAAGGACTGGTTGTGTTTAAGCTCTGAACTCTTCTTTCAAGTATTCAGAGACTACTTGAGCTTTAAAACAGGGACTACAACTTCTAAGTGTATAAGCCTGTATTTCAGTGGAAGTTCATGCAGTCTCTGGAGCACACTTCTTTGTAAATGTTCAGAAATTTGGCCACGTGAATGGGAAGCACACAGTTTTTAGGGGTTGGTATTGCTTTCTAGTAGATACTCCTAATTTTAGAATGGTTTGGACGTGGTGGATTTTATGAGAGGTTAGAATATAACATTTTAAGAGTTGGTAGAGAAATTGACATACTCTTTGGCTAATAGGGGTACATTTATTTTGTTTAGTGTGCATTCCTAAACATTGTGTCTGTTGAGAACTGATATTTGTGACTAAATGATTTCAGAGATGAGTGCCTGAGTCTGGAATTGAGATACGAAGCAGGCATAAAAAGTTTGCAAAGTCACAAGCATGCGTGCAGGCTTGTGCAGTGTGTTAAAACATGCTGACATGCTTTACTGCTTTCACTTTTATTGAAATGTGTGAAATTTGATTTTAAGCAGCTAATACATTAGGTGATAAGTGAATTCGAATTCAACTTTTGATAGAGCTCTTATTTATTTAAAGATGTATTCTACAGCGGGGCATGGTGGTGCATACTTTTAATTCCAGCACTTGGGAGGCAGAGGCAAGCCTGATCTGAGTTCCAGAACCTGTACACGTGTGTACACACACACACACACACACACACACACACACACACACACGGGGGGGGGGGGGATTTAATAATTCTTTAGAAGACCAAAATGCTCTCCCCAAATACAGCTTTTTTTTTTTTATAATGGCTTATAGTTCTAAAGAAATAAATGGAAAAGTTACAGCCACATGCTTGGTTCACCTGACTTCTTAGCTTGACAGATACTAAGCAGAATGTCTTATATAATTAGGGCATATGTACATAGGTTGTTAATAAATGTTGCCCATGTTTCAGCTGCTTTTATTTCTTGGCTGAGTGAGAGTGTAGGGAAAGGATGAAAGCTTTCTATGAGCTCTGATGGAACTCCTGGTTAGGGAGGAGTACTATAAGATACATGCTTGGCTTCATAGAATAACAGCTTACCATGCTGAAACTCCTTGCTAGGAGTAGACACATATCTTATAGTAAAACTTGGTTTATTTGTAAGGTGGCCACAATTGATTAGCTAAATAGCCAGTGGGGAAAAAACTCATGTTTTTAGGTCATGTTTTTCATAGTAAAATTTGAGATCTTCTCTTCCCACTACTCAGAAAAATGACACTGTGGCTAATGACAGAATGGAGATTTTCTTCCAACATGGCCAAGTGGAAGATACTTACTTTTTCTAAACATTTCCAAGTGCAAAAAGAGAGAGAGAGAGAGTGTGTGTGTGTGTGTGTGTGTGTATGTGTGTATGTGTGTGTGTATATATATATACATATATTAGTATTATTTTTTCCAGACAGGTCTCACTGTGTATCCTTGACTGTCCTGGAGTTGCGCTGGCCTCTGCCTGCCTGCCTCTGCCTCCTAAGTGCTGGGACTAAAGGTGTGCGCCACCACGCCCAGCTTCAAATATTTTTAAAAATTGGTTATTTGTGTGGTCATTTCTCTGCCACAGAGCAATGAGTGATGAGTAAGTGAAGATAAGAGGCCCACTCATAAGAATCTTTTTATTTTCTACCATGTAGATTACACCAGTTTAACTCAGGTTGTTAGGCTTGGTAGCAAGTGCCTTTACTTGGAAAGCCTTTTTTTTTCCCCGAGACAGGGTTTCTCTGTGTATCCTTGGCTGTCCTGGACTCGCTGTCCTGGACTCTCGATCCACCTGCCTCTGCCTCCCAGGTGCTGAGATTAAAGGCGTGGGCCACCAGGCCCTTAAATCTTTAAAAATTACTCATTATATGTGTATTTATATGTGCCTGCAGTATATGTATGTATATCATGTGCAGGTGGGACCCAGGAGAAGTCAGATGAGGGGGTTAGATTCTCTGGACTGAAGTTAATGGTGGTTGAGTCATTTGGGTGCTGGGAACCAAACTCTGGTCCTTTGCAAGATCAGCAAATGCTCTTAGCGGCTAAGTTCTCTCTTCAAGCCCTCTTTTTCTTTATTCTTTTGAGAAAAGGTCTTCCGTAGTTGAGGATGACCTTGAGCTCCTGATCTTGTTTCCAGTTCCTAGGTGCTGGCATTATAAGTGTGTTATTGCCAGGCCTTTTTTGGTTTATCAAGACAGGGTTTCTCTTTGTAGCCTTGGCTGTACTGGACTCACTGTGTAGGCGGTGCTGGCTTGGAATCCACAGAGATCCACCTGCCTCTGCCTCCCAAGTACAGGAATTAAAGGTGTACGCCACCTGCCAGGTCTGTTTTTATTTAAATAATTTTTATTAAAAACAATTATTTTCCTTTTCTGTACTTTTTTTTCCTCTGATTTTTATGGAGGGGCATGTGAGGAGGGTTCAGGCAATTGAGAATGTAATTCTTGGGTTGGGAATGCATGAAGCAGCCCTGAATTTGATCCCCAGGCACATAACCAGGGTGTGGTAGTACATACCAGCAATTCCAGCAGTGATGTTGAGTTAGATCAGAAATTGAAGATCATCTTCAGCTACGTAGTGAGTTCCAGGCCAGCCTGGGCTACACAAGACTCTGCCTCAAAACAGTGGAAAAAAGGCAATTCTTGTCTTGTATTAATTTGCCAGTTGTCCTGTCAGCCATAATAGAAGGAATCCCTCACACATATCCACAGGAAGTGCCTCTGGTTGCTGAATAATAGACTACTGGGGTAAGGCAATAGAGGTAAGCTTACCAAGTCTACTAGAAATAGTTTTAACAGTGTTTACAGAGCACTGGCCTTGTAGTCTTGGTGTCATTCTCTGGCGCCCCCACCCCCACCCCTTCTCTCTGTGTAGCCCTGGCTGTCCTGGAATTCACTCTGTAGACCAGGCTGGCCTCAAACTTGGAGATCTGCCTGATTTTGCCTCTTGAGTGCTGGGATTAAGGGCGTGCACCACCACTGCCTGGGGCTGTAGTCTTATTCACTGTACTCTCAACATTTTAGAATGGTTGGCCTAGGGCTCTGTGGGGCTGTGGTGTTACATACCTATTATCTCAGTACTTAGGAGGCAGAGGCAGGAGGATGTGACCTGTGAATATCTCAGATGAAAAGTTGGAAAGAATTTGGGATTTTTCTGGATTTAATTTTTCCATACAGAAAGCAATTGTAGCTTTTTACCATTTTTGTCTGAAAAGAGACCTATCATTTCCACTAGCCAAAGTATGCCGTCTTCTGGGTTTTACCTAAATGGAAAATACCTACTTGTATCCAAAGATAAGAGATCAGAATGCTTCAAAAGTTTTTTGAGCTAAGTGTAGTGGTGCATTCCTTTAATCCTAACATTCCAGAGCAGAAACAGGCAGGTTTCTGTGAGTTCATGGCCAGCCAAGGCTACATACTGTGACCTTGTCTCAAACAAACAAACAAAAATTTTTTGAGGGCCTAGAGAGATGGGTCAGTGAATAAAAAGCACGTAGCACTAGGCCTATGATCTGAGTTTGATCTCCAGAAACTACATGGTGAAAGGAGAGAACCGACTTTTGTAGGTTACCTCCACATTTCTGTAGGTGACCTCCACATAAGCATTGAGGCACACTTGCTCCTGCACAGACGGACAAACACACACACACACACACACACACACACACACACACACACACACTAAATAATGTAAAAAAGTTTAAAATTTTTCTTGACATAGGATTTTATATAGCTCAGGCTGATTAAAGGCTAGTGCCACCACTCCTAATGCTCCTTGCTCAATCAATTTTTGGAGTGCTAGGATTACACAGGTGGGCGGGGTCTCTCTGTGTTGCCCTGGCTGGCCTGAAAAATCCCTGTATAGATTGTCTGCCTCCTGACTCCTGTTATAAAGAATGAAAACCCGATTTTTACCAAAGAAGACTCAGGAGCCAGATGCTGGGGAGCAAACTTGCTAGCTCAAAGAGGCATAGAAAGTGCACACAGCTGACCTTCCTACTCAGCTCATGTCCCAGAGGAACAATAAAAAAGCTCACTCCTTCAGCTGACAGCCCAGAAGGAAAAGCCAAACAACTAAAGCCAGAGCATAGTAACTCAAAGCTCAAAAGCCTGTTTCTTCTTATCTATGTTGTCTTAAATACCATTCAACTTAAAGTCCTTTAATTCCTGTCAGCTGGGTTCTTGCCTATTGACTTAGGGTAAACTATTAAATCCTGTGTACAGAAAGCTCCTTGATTAAAGGTGTATTCTAGGGCTGCCTGAACCACACCTTAATCGTGTGTTTACAATAAACAAAAAAGTTCTTGGACTAAAGGTGTGTGTTAGGGCTCAACCACACCAAAGAAGAAACAGTTTTCACAGTTCACAGTCTTGGGGTTCACAATGGGATCAAATTATCCTGTGACACCTGAGTGCTGGGATTAAAGGTGTGTGCCACCTCAACAGGTTTTTGAGACCAGAGTTATTTGTTCTACTTTTTGTGGTAAAACTGGTGCCCATAGATATATAATATAATGGGAGAAAAAGAAACATGAAATTGAAGAGCCACACATGTCATTGCTATGAATGGGACTTTAAATAGAATTTAGTAAGTTTGTATTAATTTTGTTTGGTCTGTATTGCACACCGGGCTCAAGTGATCCATCTGCCTCAGCCTCCCAAGTATCAGGATCAAAGCTGCAGGCCACCAAACTCCATTTATTACCATTTTTACCAGTTCTATATTACAGATTCCTAAGAGCATTGAGGGTTTTTTTTTTCTTTTCTTTTTTTGTTTTGTTTTGTTTATTGTTTTTTTGTTTTTGAGACAAGATTATTTTGTGTAATAGTCCTGGCTGTTCTGGGACTCTCTTTGTAGACCAGGTGGCCTTGAACTCACAGAGATCTGCTTGCCTGTGCCTCCCCAGTGCTGGGAGAGAGTTTTCAACTAATTATATGAGTGCTCCTCCTTTTTTTCCTTTTTTAAAAAAATTTAAACACATTTTTTTATTGAAAAATAAAATAATTCATATTACATCTCATTTGCTATCCCATCCCATGCATCCTCCTATTCCTCCCTCCCTCCCGCTTTCACCCCATTCCCCTTCCCTATGACTGTGACTGAGGGTGACCTCCTCCCCCTGAATATGATGCTAGGGTATCAAGTCTCTTCTTGGTAGTCTGCTATCCTTCCTCTGAGTGCCATTGGACCTCCCCATCAAGGGGATATGGCCAAATATGGGGCACCAGAGTTCGTGTGAAAGTCAGTCCCCAGTCTCCACTTAACTGTGGCGAATGTCCTGTCCCTTGGCTAGATCTGGGTAGGGGTTTAATGATGACTGCAGGTATTGTCCTTGGTTGGTGCCTTAGATCGAGCAGAACCCCTGGGCCCAGATCCACCCATCACAGTGTTCTTCTTGTAGGTTTCTAGGACCCTCTGGATCCATCTATTTCTCTGTCTCCTATATTTTTCTCACCTAGAGTCCCAATAGGATGTCCTTACCTCTATCCCACTTTCCTGGTAAGTGAAGACTTTCATGAGACCTGCCCCTTAGGCTAGTGTCCAGTTATAAGTGAGTATATACTATTTGAGTCTCTCTGCTTCTGGGTTAGCTCACTGTATGATTTTTCAATGGAAGTTAATATTTCCATTATCAAATAAAACCTTTATAAAAACATTTGGCAAGTATATCTTTAAGTTGATCATTTTTACCCTTCTTAATTTCTTAAAAAAATTCCTGTGTGTGTGTGTGTGTGTGTGTGTGTGTGTGTGTGAGAGAGAGAGAGAGAGAGAGAGAGAGAGAGAGAGAGAGAGAGAGAGAGAGAGAGAGAGTGAGTCAGGCAGACACAGAGACAGAGACCAACCCACCTCACGGTGTTCATGTGAAGGTCAAAGGACAACTTAGTGGAGTGTGTTTGGGTTCTGGGGTAGAACTCCAGCCATCAGGGTTGTTGACGACAGCAAGTTACTGAGCATCTTGTTGGTCCTTCATTCCTTTTTAAATTGGAGTGTGACTGAACATTAGTATTTAAACTTTTAAAATTAATTTTAAATTTGTTATTTAAAGAATGTGTGTGGTGTTCTGCATGTCCGTGAAGCATGTGCATGCAGGGTCTTCAGAGGCCAGAAGAGGCATTGGAACCCATGGGACTGGAACCCAGATGGTTGTAGGTGCTAAGAATTGACCCTGAATCCTCTGCAAGTTGTACTTCACTGCTGAACCATCTCTCCAACCCCTATTTTAAATTTTAAGAAACTATGATATAGTTTTTAACTGTGTGAAATATCCTCACCAGTAAATATTTAGGGATATTTTTGACTTGCATACTGACAAACTGTATGGCCTTATCTATATGTGTTTGATCATGGAAAGTACTGAACTGTTCTTTTGCTTTTTTTTTTTTTTAATATTTATTTATTATGTATACATTGTTTTGCCTGCATGTACCCCTGCAGGCCAGAAGAGGGCACCAGATCTCACTACAGGTGGTTGTGAGCCACCATGTGGTTGCTGGGAATTGAACTCAGGACCTCGGGAAGAGCAGGTGGCACCCTTAACCTCTGAGCCATCTCTCTAGCCCTGTTCTTTTGCTTTTTAAAGATTTTTTTAGTGCACATGAGTGTTTTACAGAAGAGGGCAGCAGATCTCATTATAGATGGATGGTTGTGAGCCACCATGTGGTTGCTGAGAATTGAACTCAGAACCTCTGGAGGAGAAGTCAGTGCTCTTAACCACTGATCCATCTCTCCAGCCCCTGAACCGTTCTTTAAGTAAGAAAAAAATGACAAAGCACATTGAGTGTTACAGTGTTGGTGTACTTACTTCTATATTTGATTAGTGGTGTTTCAGATTTGGGGACTGAGAGGAGGGAAGGATATACAAGGAGCAGGAGTCAGTGGGGTGATGAAGTGGGTCTATACACTTTTCTTGGTAAGCTTGGAGAAAATATGAAACCAAACAGAAAGGCGACTGTGTAAGTGCAAGCTGTCCCTGAGCAATACTCTCAGTTTATTTAGAAGCAGGGAGCTGTGAAGACCAGCAAATGGTGAGGGAGAAGCTGAAGAGCTGGGCTGGAACCGCATTGCTGGCTTTGGTCACAGTTGAAGTGTACTTGGAGTGTTTTGAGGAGCTATTGAGATTTGCCAGCAGCAAACTGCCGTCATTTAAGATTTAACCTGTAGGTTCACGAAGGGTGTGCATCTGTAAGCACAGTTGGGAAGGTCTGGACAAGAGGCTACTGAGGCCTATGTAAGTCATGTATTCTGTGTCTGTTGATAGTGCATGACTGAAGCTCAGAAAAAACTGTTCCCAATATGTAGGAACTTGGGCTAGCAGAAACCCTTCATTTGTTGTCTAGTGTGACCACTAGGTGACCACTTAGGGGAGCCTTTCTGCTTGCCCACACTTAGGTCACCTTAGTAAACATGATGTGTATCACCTATAAAACAGATGTGACGTTAGTGTCTTTTTAGGAACACTGAATTCTCACAGCACTAGGGTTTCCTGCCTTTCCTATCCTAATTATCAAAAACAGATTTGAGGAGTTCCTGTCATTGAACTGCCCTGGATGGTGTCACACAAGCTGTATGTTTTAGTTCTTTTCATATTGTCATTATTTTGGTTATCTGAAATTGGCATTTTTATTAAGAGCTTGTATTTTTAAAACTACAAAATAAAGTAGACTTTACAGTGTATAAAGACCTAAAAGCAGAATTTATTAAAAATTTGTAGTTTCTTACACAAAATATCCCAGCTTACTGTGTTTTTTCTGTTTTGTGTTTAGATTGTAACCAGCTCTTAGAGCGTTGCTTACTCAAAACTGTTTGGCTTTAGAAAGTTAGTTCTAGTTGGGCGGTGGTGGCACATGCCTTTCATCCCAGCTCTAAGGAGGTAGAGGCAGGTGGATTGCTGTGAGTTCGAGGCCAGCCTGGTCTACAAAGACAGCCAAGGCTACACAGAAACCCTATCTCAAAAAGGGGGGGGGTTCTGTTCCCTCTGTTTATTGAATGAACTTTATTATGGTTCATTCTTAAGCTAGTGATTACTTTTTTTTTTTTTTTTTTTTTTTTTTTTTTTGATGGATGCCTATATCTCTGTAACCACCATTCTCAAATGGAGGCAGACTTCAGTTGGATTCCCCCACCTCCCCACTTCTACCCTCAGCACCAGCAGCAACATATGATGAGAGCATGCATTGACTTTTAAAAAAAATGTGCATTGGTGTTTTGTCTGCATGTATGTCTCTGTGAGAGTGTCAAGAGCTTAGAGTTAGAGACAATTGTGAGCTGCCATGTGGGTGCTGGGAATTGAACCCAGGTCTTCTGGAAAAGCGTCAGTGCTCTTAACTGCTGAGCCATCTCTCCAGCCCGAATTGGCTGGCTGGCTGGCTGGCTGGCTGGCTGGCTGGCTTGCTTGCTTGCTTGCTTGCTTGCTTTATTTATTTATTTATTTATTTATTTATTTAATGTATACAGTGCTCTGCCTGCATGTACACCTACAGGCCAGAGAAGGGCATCATATCACATTATAGATGGTTGTGAGCCACCATGTAGTTGTTAGGAATTGAATTCAGGACCTCTGGAAGAGCAGTCAGTGCTCTTAACGTCTGAGCCATTTCTCCAGACCCGAATTGACTTAAAATGTTTTTATTTACTTTTATTTTTATGTACATTGCTGTTTTGACTGCATGTATGTCTGTATGAAGGTGTCAGATCTTGGAGTTACAGACAGTTGTGAGCTGCCATGTGGGTGCTGAGAATTGAACCTCGGTCCTCTGGAAGAGCAGTCAGTGCTCTTAACCGCTGAGCCATCTTTCCAGTCTCCCAAATCGACTTTTTAAAAACATTTTTAATTGCACGTACACACAGGTGCCTCGCCTCATTTGTGTCCGTCAGAGATGGTCAGATGTGGTATTAAGTGCCTTTACCCAATGAGCTATCTTGCTGGCTGTACTTTGAAATCTTTTGCAGAGAGGACATCTTTACATGTTGTGTCAGGACTTATCAGTTTGGTCTTTATTAATTTTTGGGCTTTACCATTTTCAACGTATTTCTGTTATGGTGTTGCTATAAACATTGCTTGGTTGGAGCATCTGAAGAATGCTGTGAAGTTGGACATGGTAAACCCACAACAGGACCATTTTTGGGTTCTGAGTTTTGGAATACATAGAAGGTCCTCAGTTGGCTAAGTTTATTCTAGGAGTTACATATTGCTGGCCCTCTATCCACACTCTTGCTTTTTTCTGTTTTTCAGCTTTCTTTGACTCCTAACTGGGATCCTTCTGCCTCTGTGATTTGTTCCCTTTTCAAAGTATGTAGCTGATGTCAGTGAAAGCCAACATGTTCTTATCACACCAGTTACCTACCCATTTTGTTACTCTAACTAGAGTAGGTCAGGGAGAACAGATCCAGTTATTTTCTTTTCAGAGTGGGGGACTGTGGGGGGAGTCTGTTTGTCTGCCTTATTTTCCCTGAGGCACCTCCCCCTCCCCAGCCCACCTTCTTGTTGCCATAGGCTGTCTGCATTTGCTGTTATTGCTGCAAACGCAGCTGCTGTGAATTTTGTCCTTCCCTGGCTGCTCTTAACACTGTTGAGAAGGGTGTTAAGACTTTAGCACTGTATTCTGGGTTTTCTTCATAGTACTTAACCAGTACCCCAAATCTTCATGTTTGTATTCCTCAATCAAGCATAATGTGTATAAATCTCATGTTAGTCATGTTTTGCATCTGTGCACTCTTCCATCCTACTGCTGCATCAGAAATAGTATGAGTCTCCCCCTTCTCTCTTTAAAAACTATTTTTGTTTTATTTTGAGACAGTTTTACTTTGCAGCCCTGGCTGGCCTTGAACTCACAGAGCCTTCCCCTACCTCTGCCACACAAGTGCTGGGATTAAAGTTGTGTAACTCCATGCTTGGCTTCATTCTATATTTGAATGTCAGTATAATTGTCCTCTGCTTTTTGTGGCTCCAAGACTCCACTCAGATATCCAAATTCTCAGATGCTGATGTACCTTTAAAATTGCCCAGTAGTTGTTCTTGGACACGTTAGTGCAGTGGTTCTTAATCTGTGGGTCACAACCCCTTTGGGGTTGAACAGCCCTTTCACAGGGGTCACATCAGATATACTGCATATCCAACGTTTACGTTACACTTCTTACATGACCGCAGCTATAAATTTTATGGTTGGGGTCCTCTCAACAGGAGGAACTGTATTAAAGGGTCACAGCATTAGGAAGGTTGAGAAATCATGGGTTAGAGCGTCTCTGTATGCCTTGTGCACCTATTGCAGTCAGTGTGCACTGATGAGGGAACGATGGCAGAAAAGAAGAAAAACCCCACTGTGCACTATCATTGTGTATTTGGTGTTTTTTTCAGGTTCACTTTGGTCATAGGTCATAGATTGGTAAAGGCAGGACTTGGAGTTGACAAGTTTGTTCCTGTTTTTACAAAGCTCCTCAGTTTATAAGCCTTAGGAAGCGTTTGGAGGGGACTGTTTCTCTTATAGAAGGCCAGTTAGCCTGAGGCAGCAAATTATACAGCCGATAAAGCAGCTGCAAGGGATTATTGTTCGCATGGTCTGTGGCAGCCAGGTCTGTAACAGAAGGAAGAATATGGTACTTAAGATTGATAGGTTTTTATTAATCTTCAAAAACACCTTGCTCATACTTTGAAATTGTTTTACACGCTGGCCTTTTACCCCATGTCTACTATAATTTATACATACTGCTTAAACAGCCCATTCACTAAAATACTAACTACTGGATTGAGATCGCTGATGTCCTGGGGCAATGACAATTCTGCACTTAATTGGAGGAATGAAACTGATTTTCTGGAGCCAACAGTTTCTGAAACAGTACTTTGCTGAATTCATTTTGATGTCCATAACCTTTCAAAAAATGAAATTGGATTCTTGGAAGATAGTACTAATATTTATGTCGTTATTCATCATATGGCTAGGACCTTGCCTCTTTTCTGACTAGATCGTTGGTATCACAGAATTAATATTTAGTTGAAAAGAAAGCAATCTAGAATTTGTTGTAAAAAGATGAGTTGCACTTCTTGCATATCTTTACTGTTCTTAGAGCACCTGAGGAGAAATGAAAATGGAGTAGGTGCTTAGTGGAAGCAAGCCCATGGTGCTTGAGACAGAGTGCTTATTCAGAAGCCAGGTTTAAAAGGAGCCACAGATTATATTTTGCTAAAAATGAGTATGTCATCGTTTGGAATGATTGCAGCATTATAGTGTACAGTATTGTGTTCTATTTTGGAAATACTAAAGTTATAAATGCACTTAGGGGTAATAATAAGGTATGTGTAATAATCATCTCATTGGCTATAAAAACAAGTTTTTATTTAAAAAACTTCATTTGTCATGTGCATGAAGGCAAGAGACTAATTTTGTGGAATTGATTCTTCCCTTCCACTTTTTACGGGGGTCTTGGGATAAAACTCAGGTCATCAGGTTTACATAGTGAGTGCCTTTACCTGTTGACATCTTGTCAGTCCTAAAACCAAGTTTTCTTAAAAAAAAAACAAAACAAAACAATATTTAATAGTTACTATAATGCATGTTATCTTTATTTCATTGTAAGCTGTTGACACAAAAATTGCACTAACTATTCCTGCTTTTAGAAAGGTAGGGGGTGTGTATGTATGTGATATAGCTATACATTTTTGATACATTTTCATTATCTTTTAAAGGATGCATGATGTTAAAACCTAAATTTCTTCTAAGTAATGACATGTGGCATTTATAGTATTGCTTACATACTTATAAAATATGGTAGGGTGGGTTAGGTTGCACTGCAGTAGTTTTTCTAGTCTGAGTCCTTGAAGCCAGAAACCACTTTCATAATGGCAAATAAGGAATTTCAGCATAGATTTGGACTTGTCTGCTTTCCCTTCATGTCTTATCCTTCACTCTTGAAGAGCTTGCTCCCAAGTGCTGAGTATGGCAGCGCATGCTTTTAGTCCCAATACTCAGGCACAGGGATGCTCACATCAATGATTTCAAGGCCAGCCTGCCCTACCTAGGGAGTGCTAGCCCAGCAAGCCCTACGTAGTGAGAACCTGTCTCAAAACAATAAAGAAAACAAAGAAGTGGCTACTAGTTGAAATGATAAGCCATGGAAAATATTCTAATTTTTGTAAGTTTGGATACATTGCAGGGCAGGGGCATGGAGTAAATTGATACTGGGTAGGCTTGTAGATACTATGTAGTTTGCTTAACTTTGATCATATGGTTAGAAACTAATTCTTTTTGAGACGTTGTTGAATCTTTCCTCTCTTAGTCTGGTGCTTGCGTTTGTGTACACTGTTTTTAGTAAAGAAGGAGGAGTTATGTCTTCGGAAGGTTGTACTCTGAGGTGTCTTCTGAATCGTGTGATAAGCTTGATTGAAATAGCACATCATTGTAAGGGTGTGTGTGCACTAGTAGGCACATTTTGCTAGAATTTAAGCTGTATAGATGTATTCAAGTTAGCAAATATCCTATTCTAAGAAGATTTTAGAGATTTTTCTTCTTGTTGTAAAGGGAAATTATAAAAGTTACTTACTTTAAACTAAATGGGACAAAATGTATTTAGTATAAAATATAACAAAAATGAAGTTTGTAGATTTTGTAGGTTTGAAATGGCTTACTAGATAGTTTATTTTCTAGCTTCCTTAAGTTTAAGCCTATCAGTATTTCTGCTGCCTGCTGAGTACAGCTGGTCCCCCATTCCTGGCTTGGATTGATGCTGTTTCTTGGGTTTTAGTAAGTTCTGTGCAAACGCTCTTCAGTTAATGAATATTCCTGTGGTAGAATAGTGTCATTATTTTGTGTCGTTTCCTTTATAATTGATTTATAACATATGCCTTCTGAGATTTAAGTTAGACCTTTTTTTTAATTTAAAAAAAAAAAGAGTTTTAAAAGTGCTTGTTTTGCCGGGTGTGGTGTTGACGTCTTTAATCCCAGCACTAGGGAGGCAGAGGCAGGTGGATCTCTGAGTTCCAGGCCAGGCTAGTCTACAAAGGGAGTCCAGAACAGCCAAGGTACACAGAGAAACCCTGTCTTGGGGGAAAAGTGCTTGTTTTGCTTGTGTGTGCACTACAGCATGTGCACAAGGATTAGTGGGAGCTGTGTGTTTCCTTTCACCAACTGTCTTGGGAGGAGGAGGTTGAACTTCATCAGTCTTTTTTTTTTTTTTAATTATTTTTTTGTGTATGGGTATTTTGCCTGCATGTGTGTACCATATCTGGTGTTCTCAGAAGCAAAAAGAGGCGTGAATCCCCTGCAACTGGAGTTATAAATGGTATGAGCTACCTTGCAGGATGGTGGTGCTGGAAATTGAAGCCAAGTCCTCTGAAAGAGCTGCCAGTGCTCTTATTTGCTGAGCCATCTCTCCAGCCCTAGTTCACCATCAGTCTTGACACCAGGCATCCTTACCAGCCCCTAGTACTTGTTTTTTTTTTTTAAGCAGTGGCCAGAAAACAATTTACTACCCAAGAATATTTAAGGAGTTGTGTCCTGTGGGTGTTACTAGAGAGGTTGAATCAATCTATTTAAAAATTCACTTACTGTCTTTGTATGATTTTTATTGGCAAAGTTAGAAAGAAAATCAAGGTGTTCTAGATGCTTCTCCAAGGTGTATTTTTATGCATAAACTAAAACTACCTTAGATATTTCTGGCAGTCTTCCTCTGTAGAGAGCCACTGGTATGGCTTCTAAGCATAATAAATGCCTTTTCTTCTTGGTCCTAACGTTTAAACATGTTGCAAGTTAAAGTGTATCAGGTAGTTGCTTAGAAAGGTAGGTGCCTCTGACTTGTGGTATCCTGTCTCTCATGGTCACTCTTAATTTGATAAGACTTTCCTTTCTCCATCCCTCCTCATTTTTAGAGTGATGTATTTTATATGTATAGTGTTGCTTGCATGTCTCTGTGTATCATGTGCATGCCTGGTCCCTGAGAATGTCAGAAGGTGTCAAATCCCCTGACACTGGAGTTAAGGATAGTTGCAAACTGCAATGTGGGTACTGGAACTTGAACCTTCTTTGGAAGAACAGCAAGCGCTCTTCACAGATGAGCCATCTCTCTAGCCCAAGAGGTTTTTTTTCTTCTTCTTCTTTCTTTTTTTGAAGTGTACATGTCCCAAGTCTTCAGCTGTGCCATCCTGAACATGCTTCATCTCATCCTAAAGTGACATGTCCAAATTACACATTTAACTGTTTTAATGTGAAAATGATTTTGTGGCACCACATTTTTTTCTTCTTTTGTCTCACTTGAAAATTAGCATCTTTTACAGAGCATTTATTTTTGCTGACAGAAAGTTAACTGTGTAGCTCAGGCTGTCCTTAAACTTACTGTTTAACTACCCAGACTAGTGCTGCTTAAATTTTTAATTTTGCATTACCCTTCAGTGGTTCATTAATGAGAATTTAGTGCGAATATTCAGTTATCAAAATAGGAAATAGACCATTACAAACTTACTATGTAATTATTATAGAAGTTATTTATTTTAAATAAGGTGCCCCGTGGACTATCAGAAATTTCTCAGATATTGACAACAGAAAGGTTGTTGTTATGCCAGAAGGTTGTAACTGTTTATTGTTGGTTTTGATGGCAGCTGTCTGTTACTGGTTCAAGTTTTTCTGAGTGCTTTGGCCACATGGAGTTTTCAGCTCCAGCTCTTCCTATGGACTATTTCTAAGGGGGTCAGCAACTTGTTCATTGGGACTGTAGTCACATTAAGCTGGTGCTATAGCTCTGCTTTTTCTTGTAAAATGGCTAAACAGGTGGGCAGTATAAGCTATGGCATGCTGAATTATTCAAAACAGATCTTGCCTTTTACTTTGACAACTTTAACCATAAAAAAGGTGTTTGTTTTATTATTTACTTATTTATTTATTATGCATACAGTGCTCTGCCTGCATGTACACCTGCAGGCCAGAAGAGGGCATTAGATCACATTATAGACCCTTATGAGCCACCATGTGGTTGCTGGGAATTGAACTCATGACCTCTGGAAGAGCAGTCAGTGCTCTTAACATCTGAGCCATCTCTCCAGCCTTGCTTGTTTTATTTTTTTATGCTGTTGAACCCAGGGTTTCATATATGTTGAGAATGTTCTACCATTGATCTTCTGCCCTAGCCTAATAACAAATACTGAAAAAATAAAAAATTGAGTGACTTTGATGGACGTGATGCTGTGTAGTTTGACAAATGAGTATAACCACCAGGCTCAGGCTGTTGTTATTCCTCACAGAAGCCCCTGTGTCCTTTTGTAATCAGTTTCTGAATCAGTGTCTGCCTTTTCATGGTTTAGAATTTCAATATATGATTGGTTTTGATGGGGTGGTAAATGCATATAAAATGTACCATTTGTTGGCATCAGGAGGTTATGCAGTAATTGAGCACTTGTGTCTAGTCATATGAGTAGAATTGTACAGTAAGTGTGTACTCATGTCACTTAGTCTGATGTTTTCCATGTTTACCCAAGGTGTTGGATGTGTGAGCACTTCATTCCTTTTTACTGCTTAATCATACTCTGTTCTTTCTCTTGCCAATAGACATATTGATGTCTGCCTCTTGACTAACACAACTATTGTATACAACTTCATGTGTGCTTTTATTGCAACATGTATTTTCAGTTTTGGGCGTATGCCTTGAGAGAGATTTGATGGCCTACATTATAATTTCCTGCTTTTTGAAGGATGGTCAAACTGTTTTTTGAAGTGCTTGTACCATTTCATATTCCCACAGCAATGCAGAAAGGGCTCTAGTTCTTTCACGTCCTCATAAAACCCTGTTCTTTTCTGTTTTTATATTCACATTTTAGATTGTGTTTATTATAGTAAGTATACATTTTCCTTGTTTTGATTTTTATTTCCTTTCTTTCTCTCTCTCTTTCTTTCTTTCTTTCTTTCTTTTTCTTTTTCTTTTTCTTTATTTTCTTCTTTATTCCCAGACAGGGTCTCTCTGTGTAGCCTTGGCTGTCCTGGACTCGCCTTGTAGGCCAGGCTGTCCTCGAACTCACAGTAATCCGCCTACCTCTGCCTTCCAAGTGCGAGGATTAAAGGCATGTGCGCTGTGCGCCCCCCCTCCCCCCCAGTTTAGCCCACTATTATCATGGTGAGGAACACAGTGGCATGCAGGCAGGCAGGCATAATGCTGGCAAAGTACTGTGGTTGAGAGCTACATCCTGAAACTGAACCTGGTGCAGGTTTTTGAAACTTCAGAGAGCAGCCCCAGTGACACAATTCTTCCAGCAAGGCCACACCTTCTGATCCATCTAATCCTTTCAAACAGTTCCACTCCTTGGTGACTAAGCATTCAAATATATGAGCCAATTAATGGGGCTCATTCTTACTCAAACCACCACACCATTCAGATTGTGAAAACAATTTAGACTGGCCTTTTACGTAGACAGGTCTCTATGTAGCTCTGGCTGGCCTGGAAATTAGACACCTGCCTCTGCCTGTTGAGTGCTGGAATTAAAGTCATGTGCCACCATGCTTATTTAGATCTTTTAGGAGAGTTGGAACTGTCTTTTGTAATCTTTCTAAAGATGTGCGTGAGCACTTGAGTGCTCTTGTGGTATGCAAGTGGAGGTCAGAGGCAACTTGTAGGAACTGGTTTTCTCCTTCTGCTATGTGCTTCTGAGGTCAGGGATTGAACTCATGTCCTTAGGCTTGGCTGCAAGTGCCTGTATCCACTGAGTCATCTTCCCAGCCCACTTTTGTAATTTTTAGCTCTCAGTGCTTATTGTAAAAGGTCCAAGAAAATGTTGGTATTTTCCCTGTTTTGTATGACAGCTGGGGACTGAACCCAGGTTCTCATGTATTCTGTGCCAGGTATATTACTACTGAGTTAAATCCTCATCCCAGAAATACTGGTTTACTGGAAGGTTTGGAGAGGAAGTTTAGAGTGCAGCTGAATTGCAAAGTTAAACAAAAAGCCTTAGTGATATCATTTAGTCAACAAGTAAATTTATGTGCTGTTCAGGCAATGTGGTACCTAATAGCCCTCTGCCCTTCTGGTATATTACACCGATTTTGGAGAGTACCACTTAGTAAGAGCAGAGGGAAAGACCATTAGGTCTTCTGAAGTGCACAAATAATGGTGGCTCCTGAAGAGACTTGGGAATCCAAAATTTGCAGAAAGAAAGTTGGTTTGAGACCTGGGAGATAAAGAGAAAGGCTAAGGGAGCAAGGACTAAGGACAATGCTGTGCAGGTAGGCATGGACTAAATTCTTTCTAAAAACGTAAAACTTGAGATATCAAATGCTTTAACTTGGAAAGGATGGGTACAGGATGAGGGAGTGACATTGGTTTTGCCTTAGAGTTATTTTGTACATTGGGTAGAAGAGGTGGGGTGAAGATGAGTTTTAGAGATGAGATAGATGCACCGTCTGACAGGTCGTGTAGTGCCTTTTATTAGGAGACACCTGAAGATGCACTGTCTGTTCTGTGGGGGTACTGGGAACAGGGAGTCAGTTGTGTTAGAACATCGAGTGTTTTTTTTTTTGTTTTGTTTTGTTTTAAGGTCTTACTATATTGTTCAACAGGGAGTCAGTTGTGTTAGGACATCGAGTGTTTTTTTGTTTTGTTTTGTTTTAAGGTCTTACTATATTGCTCAGACTGGCTCTAGCATCTGAGCTCAGGTTAGCTTCCTGCTCCTGTCTCCCTGGTAGCTGGGCTGCAGATGTGTGCCCCTGTTGTCTAGCTTGAGAAGTTTCTGAACAGATGAATATAGAGGCCTAAAACTCAGAATGGACATCTGTAGTGAGACCTATACCTGCAAGTTGGTGGTATTCAGTTGTAAATACTATGTCAGCAAGGGTTAAAGCGAGAACAAGCCAGATTGTTCCCCAGAGGGCATAAGGCTAGGCTTTGAAGGTCTGTAAGGATTGGTAGTTTGGCAAAGGAGCCTATGAGAGGGTCAGGAAAAGGAGAATCCAATTGCTTTCAAGATCTGATGATGAGAATTGTATGAAGTAAAATTTTAAAAAATGTATGTGTATATGCATTTCCATGTGTGTTAGTGTCTGCAGAGGCCACAAGAGAGGGTCTTAGGCCCCCTGGAGCAGGAGCTACTGGTGATTGATTCTGAATGGTCAGACACAGGGCTGGGATCCTAACTCTGGTTCTCTGGTAAAACAGCAACTCTGTTTTGTTTTTATTTTGTAAATTTTATTTATTTATTTATTTATGACAGAGTTTCTATGTGTAACAGCTCTGACCTGGCTAGACAGGATCTGCCTGCCTCTACCTCTCAAAGTGCTGCAATTAAAGACATGCACCATCACACCTGACTTCACTCTCACAGCTAAAGCTGCACATGCATTTTTTTGAGTGTTCTTTCTCAGTGCTGCTCTGTCTGATGTCTTGTTCGGTTTGATTCTTTAAAGTAACCCAAGCTGCAGTGGTTTTGTACTTTCATCTAGTCTAAATAACCTCTTTACTCACACCAAGCGGACAAAACCCCAAATATCCAGTGATGAACTAAACAGAAGCAGACACTGCCAACAAACAAACTACTCAGACTACCCCATTCTCTTCTGATTCCAAAACTCAGCCCCTATGCAGACTCTAATGCTTGCCAAGAAAACAAAGACCCGCCAACGTACTTTCCCCCAGTCCTCCTACTTCTCTATCTCCTCCGACCCCTCTCAACTTTTCAG
Source organism: Acomys minous (assembly GCF_964271855.1). Lineage (NCBI taxonomy): Eukaryota > Metazoa > Chordata > Mammalia > Rodentia > Muridae > Acomys > Acomys minous. The sequence goes on along the minus strand of NC_140484.1, from coordinate 147,900,315 downwards.
GCATTTTCTCCTATAGAATCTCTTTCCAATACAACTAAAATTTCTTCCTAAACACGTGAAGTTTAAAAGGACATTAAGAAAAAGTAACACCGCCCCCCACCCCCACCCATCAAGCCCACCTGTTCCCCACTACATAATTGGCTCTGCTCTGTGTGGTCAACTTGTCCAAGATGTCTGCACTTCCCTTGCCCATTTATTTACCTCTTCCATCTCAATTCCCACCTGATGTGATTTCTGCTTATGTCTCTGCCCTCCAGGTTGCTAAGTCCCAGATCTATTTTCAAGTTTCACAGGACTACAAGTAGAGTTGTAAGTTTTTTTGCCAGAGGAATAAGATAGAGAAAAATGAAAACTCCCCTTTTAAAATATTCTTATGTTATGGGCTGGAGATATAGCTTATGTTGTTTTGTTTTGTTTTTTGGTTTTTCGAGACAGGTCTCTCTGTGTAGTATTAGCTGTCCTGGACTAACTTTGTAGACCAGGCTGGCCTCGAACTCACAGCGATCCGGCTGCCTCTGCCTCCCGAGGGCTGGGATTAAAGGCGTGCGCCACCACCGCCTGGCTAGTTTATGTTAAAAGTTACTGTTTTAGCCCAGTGTGGTGACACACGCCTTTAATCTCAGCACTCAGAAGGCCGACACAGGTGTAGCTCTGAGTTCGAGGCCAGCTTGATCTACATAGTGAGTTCCAGGACAGCATGGGCTGCTGAGAGACCTTGTCTTTAGGAAAAACCTCAGGTGGTGGCAGCACACATCTTTAATCACAGCACCCAGGAGGCAGAGGCAGGTTGATCTCTGTGAGTTCCAGGCCAGCCTGATCTACAGAGTAAGTCAAGGACAGCTAAGGCTACACAGAGAAGTCTTGTCTCGAAAAACCAGCGTGGGAGTGGGTGGGAAAAACCAACCAAACAAAACAGAGGGAGAAAGGAAGGAGGAGGGGCGGGGAGGAGAGAGAGGAAAGAGAGAGAAAAGGAAAAAGAAAAAAAAAAAGTACAGTGAAAGGCAGCTCTTACCTGGTGGAAATAGTTGGGTTGGGCGAAGGCTTTAGTGGAGATAGATTAAGATGGCGTTTTGAGGGAGCTGGCTGTCAAGAATCTGGACAGTTAGATTGAGATGGGATGTGTGCAAGACAGGGCACAGTCTGGTCTTCAAGGTCCTTTGTAGGTGAAGCTTTCCTTCAATTCTCATCCTCTTTTAAAAAATATATTTATTAATTTATTCATATTACATCTAAATTGTTATCCCATTCCTCCCTCCCTCCCATTTTCCCCTTACTCCCCTCCCCTATGACTGTGACTGAGGGAGACCTCCTCCCCCTGTATACATAGGGTATCAAGTCTCTTCTTGGTAGCCTGCTTATTCTTTCTCTGAATGCCACCAGGCCTCCCCATCCAGGGTATGGTCAAATATAGGGCACCAGAGTTCGTGTGAAAGTCAGTCCCCACTCTCCACTCAGTTGTGGAGAATGTCCTGTCCATTGGCTAGGTCTTGGTAGGGGTTTGAAGTTTACTGCATGTATTGTCCTTGGCTGGTGCCATAGATTGAGTAGGACCCTCTGGATCCTTCTATTTCCCCATTCTCCCATATTTTTCTCACCTAGAGTCCCAATAGGATGTCCTCAATTCTCATCCTCTTGCCTTCACCTCCTAAGACCCAGGATTCCATGTGTGTTCCTGATTAGGTGCCCCCCCACAGGGTTTCTCTGTGTAGCTGTGGCTGTCCTGGACTGGCTTTGTAGACCAGGCTGGCCTTGAACGCACAACGATCCACCTGCCTCTGTCTCCCGAGTGCTGGGATTAAAGGTGTGCGCCACCACGCCCAGCCCTGACTATGTTTTTAGAAGGAAAGGAGTTCACTCATTTGTACAGGAGTGTTGTGTTGTTCAAGTGCTCTCACAGGTGATGTGGTGACAGTGGGAAGGTAAAGGAGTTTGGGAGACAGGGGAAACTTAGGGAGTAGTTGACTTCTTTATGGAGGAGCTTTCCTTGTTGTCTAATAAAGATGAGGAACGGCTATATGTGCATATACAGATGAGTTTGGATTAATGGGGAGAAAGTTTGTAGTCATTAGTAAAGGCCTGCGACCTTTAGGTCAGTTAGGGGACCTTAGTTACCCCACCCATATAATGCAATGAATAGGGTTGTGGTGAAGATGAAGTGAGATGGTAGATGTTGCCTTACTTGCTGCAGTGATAAAAATATTAGACAAGCCGCTCAAGGGAAAGAGGATTGATTTTGGCCACTGTTTTCAGAATGTTTTAGTCCATCATAGCAGGGTAGGCATAGTGGCCATAGTAGAGTGTGTGACAGGAAGGATATAGTACCATCCTAAGGACCTGCCCTCAGTGACCTACTGATTATAGTGAGGCCCCACTTTCTAAAAAAGCCGTGGTTCTCCACCTTCCTAATGCTGCCGTCCTTTAATGCCGTTCTTCATGTTGTGGTGACCCCAACCATAAATTATGTTTGTTGCTACTTCACAGCTAATTTTTCTACTGTTATGAGTTATAATGTCACAACCCTGTCTGTGTGTCCTAACGGCATTAGTCCACCCTTGTGAAAGAACATTTGACTCTCAAAAGTGTCGAGACTCACAGGGTGAGAACTGCTGTTCTAAAGGCCCTATAATCTCCCACAGTCGGGCTACCAGCCGGGACAAAGCATTTAAACATGATCATGTGAGGCATTTCAGATTGAAACTTTTGATTAGGATTGCTACTCTTAGGAGGAGCTTACGGTGCTAGTTTGAGTGAATGTACAGTCTGTAAACCTGTGCACCACTGAAGATCTTGTTATAGATTACAGCAAAGGAATGTGGACCAGTGGGAGGGAGGTGCTCACTAGCCTGGTCTCTGAAGACAGTTATGCACATGAAGCAAAGTTTACAGCCTAAAATAATTTCCTCTTATTAAACCCTTCTGTTTAATCAGGTTAGAGGTGAACTAACAGGATATTTGAAGTGCTTCGGAATTCACACTACATTTGGTAAAGATGCTATTAAAATTATACTTTACCATGAAATTGTTTTAACTACTTTTCTTTTTTGTTTTTCAAGAAAGAATTTCTCTGTGTAGCCCTGACTATCCTGGATTTGCTTTGTAGACCAGGCTGGCCTCAAATTCACAGAGATCTGCCTGCCTCTGCCTCCCCCAGCACTGGGATTAAAGGTGTGCCTAGCTATGAACACAATTTTAAAAAGAATTTTGTAAATTTTTGAGTGAGAATATATTCAGTAGTTAAAAAAAGATTTATTAATTTAATGTATGAATGTGCATGTACACTTGCCTGCCAGAAGAGGGCATCGCATCACATTATAGATGGTTGTGAGCCACATGTAGTTGCTTGGAGTTGAACTCTGGACCTGGCAGCCAGTGCTCTTAACCACTGAGGCAGTATAGTCCCTCCTGATGCTTACTCCTGATGCTAGCTAGTTGCAAGTGAAGTTCTTATATATCAGTTTATTGCCATGGAAGTGTTCATATTAACCTTGGCAAAGGATAGGAAGAGCAGAGTCCTGGAAAGTGCAAGGTATAGAGCTGGCAATTGTCGTTTTTTTGTAGAATCACAGATAGTATGACTTCCTGTTGGTATCTATGTTTAACAATATTTAACTGTGAAGCTTGCTCCAGCTGTTGTGTCAGTTTTTATGAAGCTCTGTAGCTAATTGCCTGTGTAAGCGATCTTAGTTTCCAGCCCTCTGGAGTTTGATTTATGTAATTCAAAAGTTCTGCCATAAGTCACACTGTCCCACTTTGTGGGTTGGCTCAGAGTCCCCCATTTGAACAGAAAGTGCATTCCTGGGCGTGGCATTTCCGAGGTTTGAGAGATTACCTTTTGGAGTCCGTGGCTAAAAGCTAGAACTTCTTTTGGGTAAGGTAAAAATCTTTGTAGATTCACGTTAAATATATTTTTGTTTTTCATCAGTCTAGAGTTACTAGAGATTGAGTTACAATAAAAACAGGTAACAGACTTATAAATAAGTAATTAAAACTTGGTATTAATCACCCAGTACTTCGAGATAGCTGAGGAAAATTTACCAAGAAATTGTATTAACTACATTTTTAATATGGCAAAATTTATGTAAATCCATTTATAATTTTGAATGAAATGACATTTTGTTTAGTTTAACACATTTTTTTGGTTTTTTGTTTGTTTGTTTGTTTTGTTTTCAAGACAGGGCTCTTTTGTGTAGCTCTGACTGTACTGGAATTTACTCTGTAGACCAGGCTGGCCTTGAACTCAGAGCTTCTGCCTCTGCTTCCTGTGTGCTGACTTGTACATAGTTTTCTTTTCAAGAAGTTTTATATAGTAAGTCTCCAAGGGGTTGCAGAAAGGGCTGGTTATTCTTGCAGAGGACCCAGATAGCCACCGTAACTGAGTTACTGTGAGTGACTCTAGTGCCAGGGGCTCCCACACTCCTGGCTTCTGCAAGCACCAGGTATGCGTGGGTTATACATGCACACATGCAGGCTAAGCATTCATATACATAGAATACAAATAAAATTAAAAGTGTCTGAGCCTCTCAAATCTTTGAATTCTAGCTAGACTCATTCTTATGATCATATTTCTAATGTAAAAACGATATTCTTGAAGCCACAGACTTTTTGTTCTTTCTTCTCCATGAAAACATGTTTGAATCCAGGTGAGTAAGAAACTATCCTCCTGATTGGTGTTTGGTCAACTTAACACTAGCTAGTCATTTGAGAAGAGGGAACCTTAATTGAGGAAATGGTAGCATCAGACTGGCCTGAGGGCAAGCCTGTGGGGCATTTTCTTTAAGGACCCAGCTCTTTGTGAGCGGTGCTACCCCTGGGTAGGTGGTCAGAGCTGTATGAGCAAGCAGGCTGAGGAAGCCATGGGAAGCAGCTTCCTCCATGGTTTCTGCTTCTGTTCTGCTTCCAGCTTCCTGCCTTAACTTCTTACCTTGACTTCTCTCAGTGATGGGAGTGTAACCTGAGAGTTGTAAGCTGAATTACCCCCTTCCTTCCCTGGGTTGCTTTTGGTCACAATGTTTTATCACAGCAATAGAAAGAAACCTTACCTAAGACAGCGATATTATGGCCATAGTACTGGATTTAAGCTTAAAAGATACACCATTTTAAAGTGGTATGAGTTCCCAGCATCTCCTGCAGCTGCTTTTTGAGTACCACTGTTGAAGAGATGATGTATTCCTACCTAGTTGCTCTCATGTCCTGGTTTATATACCCATTACAAGTTAGGCTTAGCTATTGATGTGAAATCTCTTCAGCCCAGGTTAAAAATAGCTTAAAGTGATGATTCTTATTATTCCAGCGGCACCACTAGGTGTGGTGTTTGCATCAAGTCATTTTAGGGTCCTTTATGGAAATGCTTCCTCATAGGAAATTTCCTGACTTCACACTTAACTAGAGGCAGCTTTTGGGGGGAATGGAGTTGCTCTATGTAATGCTGGACCAAAGACTATTAAGGAGATACTGTCTCTACCTGTGCAGATGTGTGAGGGCTGAAGATCTGAGTCATCTGAAGTGACTGTGTTACAGTTACGTGTTACAGTTAATATTTAAAATCTCTTACGGACTCACTTTTTTTTTTTTTGACTGCCACTTAAAGAATCCAAGGCAGAGTGGCTTGCCATCAGGATTTTTGCTTCAGTATTTGAACCTATAGTGGCCCTAGTTAATGAAAACACACCTAACCCATGAATGAGCCAGATTTGCTTCATGTTTGAACAAATGTTTTAACCCTCTGTCTTCACTAATACTGTAACTGCTGTCTTACAGATTGACTTGATGCAAAACACCACAAAGGCTCCATATTACACAGTATGCGATTTTTGAGGTATGAGCTTTAGAAACTTACCTCTCATGTGGCATGTACATCAAGCTTAACTTCAGTTGGATCATTTTGGGAAAATTTGTCTGTTTCTTCTTTTCCTCTCCACATTTTTAGAGTATTAAAGGGACTGTGGAAATATTTTTGGATCCTTGTTAGGATTCTTTTTCTAACATATTTTTCCACTAATTTGAAACACTAATTCTGATAGGTAGTCTTTTCAGCCCTTCTAATGAGCTTGCTTAATACTGATTTCTGCCTCCTGGAGGCTAAATCTGTTTTTTGTCTTTTGCTTGTTTTGTGCTTTGCTAAATTTTAAGTGCTTATTTCTGTTCTTAACAATTGTTTATTTTTTGGACTGGGTGGTCTTGTCTTGTTGGTGCTAACAGCCTAACATAGTTTTTGAGAAATAAGCAGTTTAGGTAATATAAAAGTAGCTGCTTCATATAAATCCTTAGCCATTTTGTGCATTTTGCTTCAAAATACATGTACTCGATGGTAGCTTGAAATATGAGTTTGCATTAGAAACTCATTAGAAAAACAATGTCCTGACCAGGAGGACATTTGGGGCTGTTCTGATAGAGTGGTTCTGGCTTAGTGAGCTGTTGTATTGTTAAAATTTTGCAAATTTTATGATGAAAAAAATCTGTGTTCATAACTCTTAGGAATTAAAAACCTTTGTTTCTGATGAAGTGGGAAATCACTCTAGGTTTTGTAAGCATAATGTGAAATCAGATGAACCTAGTTAGCTAGAAATGTGTGGTAGCAATAAACTGCTTAATTTCATTGAAGAACAAGCTGCTTTACAGTTAATGTAAGAACTATTTTATTTATATGCTCATGAACTGCATGTGCATCGCGCGCGCGCACACACACACACACACACACACACACTTTTAGCTTGGAAAACTAAATTCAAAATGTGCCCCGCAAGCTATGTATTTGTTAAGAATTCTGTATGTGAGTCTCATATGTTAGATTAGACAATCTGCACTTTATACAAGAGAACACAAGCTCTTGGAAACCAAGGGTCTGTGTGCCCTTACGGTGCTAGGGCTGGAGGCTTAGCCCAGATGTTGTTTGTTTTGTTTTTCAAGAGGGTTTCTCTGTGTAGCCTTGGCTGTCCTAGACCTTCTTTGTAGACCAGGCTGGCCTCAAACACACAGAGATCCACCTGCCTCTGCCTCCCTAGTGCTGGGTTTAAAGGTGTGCGCCACCAGCAGCCCAGATGTTTTTAATGTGCACAAACTGCTTTTTCACCAGAAAGTGAGTAGTTAGGGCGCTATGGGTAGCGTGTGAGCACACTGAGAACAGGAAACGCCAGCGCGTGTAAGTGTGAGCACACTGAGAACAGGAAACGCCAGCACGCGTAAGTGTTGGTAGACGAGCTTTGTATACCACAGTTAGTCATGTGCTTATCTGGATTGTGCATTTACTAAGATATTTTTCCAGGTTGAATTAGGTGAAAACTCACCCTCATACCTTCCCCTCCCCTCCCTGAAACTCTGCCAGGAAGCCCATAAGCTGTCCTTTTTGTCTTCAGTATTTTTTGAGAAAGTAATAGTACATTAGTTGATTATAGGTGCACATTTAACAATGCTGTTCTTAGAGATATGAAGGATTATTTTTCATTAATAAATTTTTATGGTGCATACATTCCCCCTCTTCCTACAGATTTTCATGGATTTTATTTCTCTGCATTAGAAAAATTAGTGTTTGTATGTGCACAAACTGCATATTTGAAAAAGACAGTTCACTTGTAGCAGTGTTAGCTTGCTAGGTTGTGACATTGACTCAGACTTTCTGGTTAGGGGTTCAAGTTTAATTGGCCCTGCTCTTCATTCTGTGTCAGCAGAAACTACAGTAAATCCAGACCAAGGCGTCCAGCTGGAGGGGGCAAGAGCATGTATGCGAAATCCTGCTGTCTTTTCTCATATAAGTCTAAGCTTTTCCAAAACATGATCATGAATTTTTTAAGTTTTTGTTTTATTTGTTCTGCACTGAGTACTAAACCTAGAACCTCCCATCATTTGGAGTAGGCAAGGAGTTCTAAACTGTCCCTTGTTCCCCCACCTGCCAATCAGATTTTTTTTGTTGTTGTTGCTTATTTTTTTGGTTTTTGAGACAGTGTTTCTCTGTGTAGCTTTGGTTGCCCTGGAACCCACTCTGTAGGCAAGGCTGACCTCTAATTCAGATCCACAGTGCCTCTGCCTCCCAAGTGCTGGGATTAGTGTGCCACCACTACCTGGCCAGATTTTTTTTTTAAAGATAAAATACTTTTATGCGCATTAATGCTTTACCTACATATATCTATCTGTGTGAGGGTGCCAGATAGTTCTGGAACTGGAGTTACAGATAGTTGTGAGCTGCCATGTGAGTGCTGAGAATTGAATCCCAGTTCTCTGAAAGAGCAGCCAAGACTCTTAACCACTGAGCTATATCTCCAGCACCAAACAATAGTAATTTTTTTTTCTCTTCCCATCTTTCTTTCTTTCTTTCCTTCCTTCCTTCCCTCTCTCCCCCCCCCCCCCCCCACACACACACACAGTGTTTCTCTGTGTAGCCATGGCTGTCTGAAACTCGCTCTGTAGACCAGGCTGGCTTTGAACCCAGAGATCCTTCTTGCCTCCCAAGTGCTGGGATTAAAGGTGTGTGCCACCACTCCAATCATCAGACTTTTTTTATTCTTTTTTTTTTTTTTTTTTTAAATGAGGCAAGGTGTCACTAAAGTGCCCAGGGTTGGCACTGAACTTATGATTTTTGCTTTATCAGATTCTGAGTAGCTGAGACTGTAGGTCTTATCACCAGCCCAGAAGACATTTGTAATAGAGAAATTGCTGCTGCTGCTGCTGCTATTTTTTAAATGAATTTCCTTTTCTCAGAAAGATTAAAAAAGTGCTTACTTATTTGAAATTTTCATATGCTAAAATAGAATATTTGAATTTCTTCCATCTTGACAGTTTATAATTGATAACCTAGAAGAATAAGACCATGTAAATCTTGTAGCTTGCCTTGCTTCTTTATTTCACTGATGAGGAGACTGAGGCATAGAGCTAATAGGAGCGGATAGGTGGATAAAGATGCTGAGTTTTGTCTGGGGCTTCACTTGTTTATTAATATCCAAGTGTCTGGTATTATTCTGCCAGTATTACACTGACCCCAGCCATTAGATTCAACATAAATGGAATTCTGAGACTTTGGCTTCTCCTACCAGATAATTGAAGATTTGGTTGAGGGTTTAGTAGACATTGCTACAAGGCACTCTTTAACTTTACAGGGAATTTGGGAACACTTAGTCTCTTTGACATGCTGATAATATTTTTTGTTTATAACCAGAAAGTCTGGCCAGTTAAGCTTTTCTGGAAACAAAGTGTAGGAAGAATTATTTTTTAGAATCACATCATGGGAGCGAACCCTTAGGTCAGAATGATCAGTTAAGTTTTCCTGAGACAGGAGACAATAAATAGCACACAAAACAGTAAAGTGGTAGCGCTGGACAGGTGGCTGTGCTCACAAAATGATTGTTGTACAAGCATGAGGACCTGATTTGGATTCCAAGCACCTATAGAAAAGGCTGGTGTGATAGTTGTGCTTGTCATCACAGCTCAGGGAAAGCAGAGATAGGCAGAATCGTGGACCTCCAGATTGATGAACCTGAGGTTGATGTGCTTCTAGGGAAGCAAAGTGAATCAGCTTCTGAGGAGTGACACCAGAGCTTGACCTCACCCTCGTAGTCTCCAACATATGCATACTTGTGCATTGTCTTCTTCACTCATACTCCCTCCCCTAAAAAAAATGTAAATTAAGTAAATGAACAAATTAACACGAGTTGGTCACTGTAATCCAGGTGGCACTTCAGCAGGAGAGCATGAGCGGCAAGCGTTTCGTCTGTGGCAGTCTCTTTCCAGCTGAAGGACTTACTAGACAGTGCAATGCTTAGAGTTGTGGCTGAACATAAAGGTTAGGGGGAAGAGATGCTCTGTATAGCTTTGGCATTGAAATGTTTGCTTAAAGCTCTAATACTAACATTTCTTTTTCTTCTTTTAGAACTGATAGTGCATCAGCCGACTCAGATACTTTAAAATACTCCTCATCCAGAGATAGGGGTGTTTCTTCCTCTTATGGACCGCAACCTTCAAATTCAGCTGTGGTGTCTCGGCAAAGGCATGATGATAGCAGAGGCCATGCTGACATACAGAATGACGAAAAGGGTATGTAGCCTTCCTGTTTCTGCAGCATGCTTTTGTTTTAGAGCCTCTTTTCTTACCCCTCCTGCCAGTTATCTGTCTGGCACTGTCTCCCTATCTCTACTCCCCCTGCCTTCCCTCTAGTCATCTAATGTATTGAGAAGATAGGTACCACATACGGAATTACTTTTGCAAACTTCAAAAGTTTGCCCATTTTATCCAAGTTTTTAAAAAATGCATATAGTTTATAAATGCTTGTCCACTTACTTAAAAAGTTGTAACTTTTGAGGTTCCTCCAGGCTACTGTCTCTTTTTTTATTCATCCAAGAAGCAGAGAGTAACATCTGCCTGAATTTAACTTTTATTTCTCTATTTACCTTCCAATGAAGAATCAAATTGGTTTGGAGTCAGGTAGCACAGGGGAGAGGAGGGAGTTAGCCTGCAAATGAGTAAGATTCTGAACTGTTAGTTGAGGGGATGAAGCCACGGCCTTGTTAAGATAATGTAAACATTGCTGTTTTCAGGTGGCTACAGTGTCAATGGAGGATCTGGGGAAAATACTTATGGTCGGAAGTCGTTGGGGCAAGAGCTGAGGGTTAACAATGTGACCAGCCCTGAGTTTACCAGTGTTCAGCATGGCAGTCGTGCGTTAGCCACCAAAGACATGAGGAAATCACAGGGTAAGACTCGGAAACCGAGGTTGACACGTGATAATAGCCACGAGCAGACGAGCACTACCTTGAGCTGCAAAGCATGGCAGCAGCCACGTACACTAGTTCTGTGAACTGCCAGCTTATAAGAAAGGTTACAAGTCTGGGTAAGACCTTTTCTTTTGTTTTGCTTTTTGAGACAGGGTTTTTCTTTGTGATAGCCCTGGCTATCCTAGAACTCACTCTGTAGATCAGGCTGGCTTTGAACTCGAAGAGATCTACCTGCCTCTGCCTCCAAAGTGCTGGGATTAAAGGTTTGTGCCACCATAACCAGGTTCTGGGTAAGATCTTAAAGGGTTTCTGAATGGGTAGTGGACATAGTAAGTCCTATATACAGAATGGACCCTTTTAAAAAGTTAAATATGTACCTATACCTTGCTTTCTGTTGCAGATTTATCCACTATAAATAAAGAGCTTTCAACATTCAGAATATTAAAGATAATGTGTATTCCAGCCAGACATAGTGGTTCATCCCTTTAATTTCTGCAATTGGGAGGTAGAGGCAAGCAGAACTCTGAGCTCAAGGCCAGCCTGGTTTACATAGTGAATTTCAGGACAGCCAGAGCTATATGATGAGAGACCCTGTCTCACAATTTAAACATAAAGTATATTTCTTTCATTAAAGAGAAGTGAACTTTTGTTGGTAAAGCTTCTTACAAAGTTGAGGACTTTGATATAAATAGTTTGTTTTATACAATTGCTTTTTGAACAGTATAGTTTTATGTATACCTTGGTGAATGTTTTGTGTGCTTACAAACATACTACTTTTTAAAAAATGCATTTAACTTAGAAAAAACACAGACACACCTGATTTTCTTGGGTTAGAGGTGGTACAATAGGAACAGTTTGATTCCCAGAACCCACCTGGTGGTTCACAACTCTAGGAGCTTTTAAAAATCTATTTTATTTTATTAGGATTACCTGTATCTCTGCCTCCCTTCTCCACCCAGTTCCTGTAACCTCCCAGCACTCGGTAGGGGAGAAAGACGAGAAGAGACAAGGTCATAGTTCTCAGGCTACTTCCTGCTGCTTAGGGTGGTTGGGTTCCTGGGAACAAGTTCAGTCTTGATCTCCGAAAACACCAGCCGCCTTCTTTCTCGGAGCTCCCACTGCACCTTTATTCTTTTCTCAGAGTCCCCAGAATTAAACTGTCTGCTGCTGGCAAAGATCATACCCTTTCAGAACCTCCAAGAGGCAAATAGTCTGCTACTGTGGACAGTGTGAACCAGCCCCATATCCCACACCTGGGATTAAAGCAAAAGCATGTTTATATAACATAACTGAGGTTTTTTGTTTGTTTGTTTGTCTGTTTTGGCTTTCCGAGACAGGGTCTCTTTGTGTAGCCTTGGCTGTCCTGGACTCACTTTATAGAGCAGGCTGGCCCAGAACTCACAGATATCCACCTGCCTCTGCCTCCCAAGTGCTGGGATTACAGCCGTGTGCCACTGTGCCTGGCCATAACAGAATTCTTAAAGACACTAAAATTTCCACTACACACAACCATCCATAACCTCCAGGGGGCTCTGATGTCCTTTCTGACCTCTGGGTACCAAGAACTTACATAATGCACATGTATGCTCATGCAGGCAAAATACACATAAAATAAAACAAAGAAATCATACACAGACTCCCTCCCTCCCTCCCTCCCTCCCTCCCCTCCCCTCCCTCCCTACCTCTGTCTTTTTGAGACAGGATTTCTTTGTGTAGCCCTGGCTGTCCTGGACTCACTGTGTAGATGACGCTAGCCTCAAACTCAGAGATCCACCTGCCTTCTAAGTCCTGGGATTAAGTGCCACCGTGCCCTGCTCAAACTGATTTCTTTTAGATAAAATTTCAGAGATTGAATGGCATCGTTAAAGCCTCAAAGTGTTTGAATATGAAGACTTATAGAAGGCAGGAGGTGATTGACTCTAAAGTGCATTTTGTGTAGTTACTTCTTCATAGACTCAGAGTTGTGGGATTTGTTCATAGTTGGAGAATTATAGCACAGGTGACATAATGGTATTTCCTTGTACATCCTCATTAACATAGGGGTTTGTTTAAAAATGCTGTTTTTTCCTCGAGACACAGTTGTTTCTTAAAATGTTCATCCTGAGACTTGCTGAGATTTGAAAGTTACTGTCAGGTGTGGCTAGCTAAAATAACTTTCTTTAGAATTCTAGTTCTGGGGTCTAGAGAGATGGCTAAATGGTTAAGATCACTTGTTATTTCTGCAGAAGACCCAGGATTCCCAGCACCCACTTGGTGGTCCACAACCACCTTTAATTCCAGTTTGAGAGTATCTGGCACCTTTTTTGGACTTTTGTGTTTGCTAAGGATGTACTTACATACATGTAGGCACAACACTTCTATACATGAAATAAAAATAAAAAATTATAGTCCTCAGTTTTAAAATGTCAGGCATGTCCAGCACTGTTGGTGTGTGTGTGTGTGTGTGTGTGTGTGTGTGTGTGTGTATGTATGTGTGTAATTTTCTTGCAACTGGAAAACAAAAGTTCTGGGACTGCTTTTTATAGTAATGCCATGGTGCTTACAATACAAGTAAATGGTAATGAGATGTTGGTCAGCTTGACAGTGTTCTTGCAGTCTGCCCAAACTGTGCCAGAGAAATGATAGTGGGAAGAGTTTTCCTGTAGGGGCCTCTCTTAATGAGAAATAGAAACATGGCCCTTTTGCCTATTATGACACTGTCCCTGGCTTGTAGTCATTGCCGATCCCTGTTTTGTTCTTTTGTTTTGTTTTGTATTTTGATTCTTATATTTTTGTTTTTCTTGAGATGACATCCCTATTTTTCCTTATTCTCAAAGCTTGTGGACTCAGAATACTTAGTAGCTAGAACTTCAGTTACTGCCTACCGTGCCCTTCTTTATTCCTGGTCCTGAAAATGGCTTAGAGTGGACCTGAAAAAAGTTGTCTCTAAATTTTTCTTTCTTTCTTCCTTTTTTCTTCTTTTCTTTTGTTTTTCGAGGTAGGGTTTCTTTGTGTAGACTTGGCTGTCCTGGACTCGCTTACGCTGGCCTGAAACCGAACTCAGAGCGATCTACTTGGCTCTGCCTGGAGTGCTGGGATTAAAGGCATGGGCCACCACGCCCGGCTTCTTTGGTTTTTGCTTCTTTCTTAGCTGGTCTTCCTCATGAGATGTTCAGCTTGCTGTGGGTTTTTCATTCATGTTATCTTGGATAAGAATGTTTGGGGGTCTCTGCAGGCTTTCTTCTGTAGCTACAAGATGAACTGAACAGAAGAGAGATGGGCACACTGTGGGTTTTCATGGACTTTAGAATGGTTGAACTATACACTTCATATTTATAGAGTACTAGGTGGTCACAAAATGTTTACATTCGCAGAGCGATCGATGTCGTACTCGGACGAGTCTCGACTGTCGAATCTTCTTCGGAGGATCACCCGGGAAGATGACAGAGACCGAAGACTGGCTACTGTAAAACAGCTGAAGGAGTTTATTCAGCAGCCAGAAAATAAAGTGGTGAGTAAACATGCTCACAGGTGCTGAGGGCTGTCAGCTTTCCCACAGCACACAACTTGGTTTGGTGTTCAGAGGTCTTAGCAGGGAAAGGTTTGCTTCTAGGAAAAAAAGTATTTTCTTAACTCTGCACTTGACTTTTTAGGGCACCCTTAAATGCATTATATGTGATGGCTGATGTTGGAATCACTTTTTTTATAAAGTGCGTTTTTTTAAAAACATACTTTTTAGCTTGTGGAGTTTCCTTTGACAGTACAGCGTATCTATTTTTCATACATAACGTAGAAGCATGGTGTGCTTGTTTGATGTCTAGTGACCAGGGCTAAAGAAATGGGAAGGCTGGGCCTGGAGATGGGCTCTCAGGTTAAGGCTGTTCACTGCTCTTGCAGAGGTCTTGAGTTTGTTTTTCAGCATTCCTGTTGGACAGCTCACAGTTGCCTGCAACCCCATCTCCAGGTGATGGGACACCTTTGGCCTCCAAGGACACTTCTGCATGAGTACACACACACACACACACACACACACACACACACACACACACACACACACACACAGAAATAATGGAAAGAAATGGGAAAGCCCTTCCTTTGAAGGCAATCTTCAGAAGCAGTTAGAAAGTATTTCTGTACTCTTAAGTAATTTTCTTGATGTTAAGAGCTTGATACAGGAGAAAATTACTAAGAATGGTACAGAGTGCAGAAGACAAGCTCCTCCTCTCAAGTTCTATTATGAGAAGTTTGAGTATTGAGCAAGTAGAAGGGTGTACAGTAAAGCTCACGCTGTCACTCCTCGAGTCTGTCATTGGTATGTCACTATATTACTTTATCATTCCATGGAAATGCTCTTCAGAGTTTTTCTATTAAAATGAGGTTGAGTGTGTTTCAGTACTGATTACGACTCTTCAGACTTTTACTCTTTCCTATCCTGAAGGGGAGAAACATGCCATCCTCGTGTGATTGAGAACTGGCAATAACAAGTAAACTGAGATGCTGTGTAATCATAATCTGAATTGATTGATAAGTTTAAAAAGTTTACAATGTTGTTTTTACGTAGGAATCTGAAGTGTCTATAATTTTTTTTTTAAGGTGCTAGCTAAGCAGTTGGATAATATCTTGGCTGCTGTTCATGATGTGCTTAATGAAAGGTAAGTAACTAATAATGGTCACATTTAGGTGACTTAGATGGTAATTGTAGAAACTATTAAAATAAACATGATGTACTCTGGGCTCCATCACTAAGTCTTCATAAACCTGTTATTTATTTGTTAATTATTGTTGCATACAAATGGGATCTACTTGAAAGAGGCCCTTCTTTGCTAAGCATTGGCTTGTGGAAAGACATGGGCTGATACTTTCATAAATGAAAGTTACTGTTCTAGAGTTTTAAAAATGCTTAGAGAGTAGAGGGAAAAGGGAACTACATTTTTCAGATTATTAAGTTTCTCAAAGATGTGCAGTTATTTCAAAGAATTGCAGCATTGAAGTACACTCAACTTGGGTCACTGGTGCTTTATTATTTATTTATATTTTGGTTTTTCAAGACAGTGTTTCTCTGTGTAGCCTTGGCTGTCCTGGACTTGCTTTATAGAACAGGTTGGCCTTGAACTCACAGTGATCCACCTGCCTCTGCCTCCTGAGTGCTGGGATTAAATGCCGATGTTTTATTTTTATGTAATTACTTAATGTTATACTTAGTTTTAGCTGCCATCCCTTTAAGTTTCTGTGGTTGAGCTACTAGATATTTCCTACGTTGGAGTCTTTATTTGTTGGGTGTTTCAAAGAAATGCAGTGCAGTGTAGAAGAAATATAATGTCTTACAAAGGGACTTATAAATGTTGTAGAGTATAGAGAACATAGACGTAGAGTGGGTAAAATTCCACCTTTTTATTTAGTTTGAGCTTTGGAAAGTCATTTAGGAATTTATTATTATTTTTTAAAGATTAATTTATTAAGTATACAGTGTTTTGCTTGCATGTTCACCTGCATACCACAAGAGGACACCAGACTTCATAGATGGTTGTGAGCCACCATGTGGTTGCTGGGAATTGAACTCAGAACCTCTGAAAGAGCAGGCAATGCTCCTAACCTCTGAGCCATCTCTCCAGCCCTATTTAGGGATTTTTTAATACATGGGAGACAGTTTTTTGTAAGATGTGTTATACTTTCATCATTGAAGACTAATGCCTTTGTATTTTGTCTGGTTTGCATTAAAATAAATACAGTAGCAAGTTGCTTCAGGAGTTGAGGCAAGAGGGAGCTTGCTGTCTTGGCCTTCTCTGTGCTTCTCTGAGCTACGAGGCTGAGAAGATCTTCAAGTGGATTTTTAGCAAATTTAGCTCATCTGCCAAAGATGAAGTGAAGCTCCTCTACCTGTGTGCCACTTACAAAGCGCTGGAGACTGTTGGGGAGAAGAAAGCCTTTTCCTCGGTGATGCAGGTGAGAGCCAGGTACCATAACAGATGGAGTGAGGTGGAGGACAGGACCTAGCTGCCTGCTGTTGAGCACAGCACTGTACAGATGACGTACCCTTTGAATTTGAGTAAAGCTAGGTTTAAAGTAATTTTAAGCATTTTTAATCTGTTTATTTTTTAGAAGCTTCCTTTTGAAGTTGCTTAATACTAGAGTGACTTGCAAATTTAAAAGTAGGAACTCCACTGAGGGAGTTGGGTCACAGGGCCCCTCCCAGCTTTTGAGAGATGAAAGCTAACACAGTTAATTTCTAAATCTTTAAAAAAAAAAAATCTCCTCCCCTTCTCACTTCCCTAAGTTTAGGTTTGATAATGACAAAAATTATTAATCAAAATAATGCAAACACTAATTTATGAGAGAACACCAGTTTCTGTTTAATTCCACTTCACATCTGAGTATCTGGATATGTGGAAAATCTTATTGCCAGTTTAGGGTTTTGGTTTTGTTGGTTTTTTTGAGATAAGGTCTTACTCTGTGGTGCAAATTGTTTTCTAATGTCTCGCCTTTCTGCCTTAACCCCTTAAGTGCCAGGGCTCTAGGCTGTATCTGACTTGTCAGTTTGATCTGAGCAACATACATGTAACATATTTGTTGAGGAAATGTTTGGGGGGAAATTTTTTACTTGGTTCCTGGAATAGCGGATGTCTTTTTGTTTGTTTGTTTGTTTGTTATTTTGAGAGGTAAAGTCTTAATGTGCCTACTCTGCCTCTCTCTTTACAGTGCCTGGGACTAGAGGGCTGTGCCTCTATGTCTGGCTTAATTTGCCTTCTTACAACTTAAGAACTGTTTCATTTTGAGTAATTAAAAAAAAATGTATGTATTTGTGTACACACACGTACACACACACACACACACACACACACACACAGAGCTAGGCATGGTAGTGCACACCTTTAATCCCAGCACTCAGCCATCAGGAGGCAAAGGCAAGTGGATCTCTGTGAGTTCAAGACAAGCTGGTCTACAAAGCGAGTCTAGGACAGGCTACAGAGAAACCCTGTCTTGAACCCCTTCCTCCTTCCCCTCCCCCCAAAAAGAAACTATTGGGAAGGTTTCTTATAATTACTTGTAACTAAACAACATAGCAGGCTGGTCTAATTTTACGCAAGTTTTTTTTTCTAACTATAGTTTGAAAGCGTCCAAATCCACAGGGAGATATATAGATCAGTTGAATAAATACTTTTTTGTTTTGTTTTTCTGAGGCAGGGTTTCTCTGCATAGCCCTCACTGCCCTGGAACTTGCTCTGTAGAACAGGCTGGCCTCTGCCTTCTGAGTACTGGACTTGAGCCGTATGCCACCTCTGCCTGGCTTAAATACTAAATTTTTATTTATTTATTTTTTTTTGTGGTGGGGAGTTAGGTATTGCTGAAGATTGTACACCAGTCCTCATGTATATTAGTATTGCTGAGGCACACTTTCATCCCCTGCTTAATCACACTTCACTAACAATCGTTTTTGCATTTTAAGACGGTTCTCACTCTGTAGCCCAGGCTGGCCTGCCTTCACGATGCTGCTCCTGCTCCTGCTCCCTAAATGCTGGGATTACAAGGGTGCACAACTAAATCTGACTAGTAGGTGGTTAAAAATGTTTTGGTAGGTGATATTATGTGTGGTATGCATGTGTTTGGAGGCCAGAGGTCAATTTTTGGTGTTTTTCTTCTTCCTCCTTCCTCCTCCTCCTCCTCTTCTTCATTATGTATATAGTGCCCTGTCTGCATGTGCACCTGCAGGCCAGAAGAGCGCATCAGATGACATTGTAGAAGGTTGTGAGCCACCATGTGGTTGCTGGGAATTGAACTCGGGACTTCTGGAAGAGCAGTCAGTGCTCTTAACGTCCGAGCCATCTCTCCAGCCCTTGGTGTTTTCTTTTATTGATCTCGACGTTAATTTTTTGAGACAGGGTCTATCCCTTATAGTTGTTTTGTTTTTACTTACACTTTTTTTGGGCGCTGGGGCGTGGGTTCAAGACAGGGTTTCTCTGTTTAGCTTTGGCTGTCCTGGACTCACTTTGTAGACCAGGCTGGCCTCGAACTCACAGCAATCTACCCGCCTCTGCTTCCTGAGTGCTGGGATTAAAGGCCTGGCTTCCACAGTTTTTGTGGGAGTATTTGAAGGTAAATTAAATAATATGACAATTTACCCTGTTAAAATTTTAGTATGTATCACCGAAAAATAAGTAATACACTTGTATAGCAGCACTATTATATACCCAAGGAAAGACATTTTATTTTGTATATAATCTATGTTCAAATTTCTGAATATTTATATCTATGGTGTCTATCATTGCCTTTGGTGCTGTCCTTTTTTAAACTTTTCTTAGAAGAATAGTTTTATGCTAGGTGTGGTGGTATATACCTTTAATCCCAGCAGAAGCAGGAGGACAGCCTGGTCTACAAAACAAGTCTGGGACAGCCACGGCTATACAGACAAACCCTGTCTCAAAAAATTTTACGCACTGCTTATTTTATTGTATTTCCTTTCTTCCTTCTACTGTACCTTCCTGAGTAAAGTCAGTTTAGACATTTTTGAGCATGAATGCTCCATTGGTTCATTCTCAGTACTGTATTTCAGACACCTGACAGCAGGTTCTTTCTCTATTGGACATGAAGAGTGAACCCTGGTTGCGGGGATGATCACCAGATCTTATTACGAAGCTTAACTTTTCCTTTCAAATCAGCAGTCTGGATCTGATGTCTTAATCTTTGGATGTCCTGGTGTATTGGTAACCTTTCATTCAGTGATTTTAGCATTTAGATTATAACATTGGCTACTAAACAATGGTGATTTAAAATTTTTGTCTTTACCTTTTAAGAAGATTCATTTATATTATGTTTATGAGTGTTGTGTGTGTGCAACCATGTGTTTGTGTTGTGCCTGCACACCATATAAAAAGTCATCAGATCCCCTGGAACAGGAGTTAACAGACTTTTGTGAGTTGTTCTGTGGGTGCTGAGAACTCAACCTGGGTACTCTTCCAGACAAGAAATGTTCTTAGCTGCTGAGCCATCTCTCCAGCCTGGCATTACATTCTTTCATTACACACACATTAAAAACATGAGCATGCAGGGGCTGGAGAGATGGCTCAGAGGTTAAGAGCACTGACTGCTCTTCCAGAGGTCCTGAGTTCCCAGCAACCACATGGTGGCTCACAACCTTCTATAAATGTGATCTGATGCCCTCTTCTGGCCTACACGTGTACATGCAGGTAGAGCACTGTGTACATAATAAATAAATAAGTCTTTTTTAAAAAAATGAACATGCATGTTACATATTAAAAAGAATGTTGCTGTGTAAGGATTTATTCTTCGGTGTTTTGAGTAAACACCAAAAACACTTGTGTTTGTAGCCCAGGCTTTTCTGATATGCTTACTCTTCCTTGGCCTCTCAAGTGCTGGGTTTCTAGGCTTGTGCTACAGCTCCTAGCTTTATCTTACATCTTGAATGTAAGTGAGATGTGTTAAAGAAATCAGTTTCCCGGGCACATCTTAGCTTTTTAGGGGTGTGTTGGTGGGTAGGATTATGTGTCCCTGGTTGGCATGGGGCTTTCTATGTAGGCCAAAGTAGCCTTGAACTTTGAGAACCATCTTCCTCCCGAGATTAACAGCACATGGCTCCATGTCTGGGTACATCTTACTTTTGTACTTTAAATTCAGTTGCAGCCACAGAGTTACTTATGAATAACTATATAGAGGTGTTACTTAGCATTAAAGTTACTTGATAGGAAACAAATAGTTAAATAACTATTAAAATAGAGAGCAGTATTGGTTCTCATCCTAACACAGTTGACTGAACTTTTACTTTTGTAAAAAAATATTAAAGCAATAGGGTTTATTTTCTTTTGAAAATACTAAACTTGAAACATTTATATAGAAGTGGTAGAATTTTGTAGTCTAGTTTTTTGTTTTGTTTGTTTGTTTTGCTTTTTTGAGACAGGGTTTCTCTGTGTAGCCTTGGTTGTCCTGGACTTGCTTTGTAGACCAGGCTGGCCTCGAACTCACAGAGATCCATCTGCCTCTGCCTCCCGAGTGCTGGGATTAAAGGTGTATGCCACTACCACCTGGCTCTAGTTTTACATTTTATATATTATTGAAAAAATTTTATTTTCTTTGTCATCATAATCAGTTGTCAAGTTAATCTTTTTATTTTCTTCCTACTTGGTCAAATGTTTATTATCTTAACTTTGTTTTTCAGCTTGTGATGACCAGCCTACAGTCTATTCTTGAAAATGTGGATACACCAGAATTACTTTGCAAATGTGTTAAGTGCATTCTTTTGGTGGCTCGATGCTACCCTCATATTTTCAGCACTAATTTTAGAGTGAGTTTCTCATTCCCTTTCTCTGCTGTGGTGATTGTGGGAATAAGTGGGACATCAGATAGAAAACAAGCAAGCTCTCACCCTTTGTAATCAGTGGTGTTGTGGACGAAAGGAGTTGATTGGTGCAGTATGTATCACGACAGTGCTGATAGTGACGGCAATGATGATAATTTACTTTCATAAAATGTAACAACTGCATTTTTTTTCTGACATTAGTACCTTCAGTATAGAAGAGAAATATTTCCTCAGTGTCATGACTACAGTTCTTTTATTCTGCCTCTAATTCAGTCTACCCATGTCAGGTAGATTGAGCATTTTTTTTAGGGGCTTTTAATGTGATGTGATTTTACTGATGAAATAGTAGTGAGACCATAAAATGACTGGCCTCCTGTCTTCTTGTCTCTCAAGGATACAGTTGATATATTAGTTGGATGGCACATAGATCATACCCAGAAACCCTCCCTCACACAGCAGGTGTCTGGTAAGTCTTTTAGCTTATGTCAGTCCTGTACATACTGTGCAAAGACGTGTTGATCTGATTTAGAAGAAAGGGTTGCTTCAGGGAGGTAACACTAGCTATTAGAAGTGAGTACCACTTGGTAGCTCTGACTACAGAGTTGCGCCTGTGTCTCAAGTCATCTGTAGGATGTTTACAAAAGAGAAAGTTAAGAGACTAGAAAACTCTGAGACCTAGAATAGAAGATCTGGTCATTTGTTTTTATTGTTGCTTTTCTAGTCATTTTAAATGAGCCAGAAATATTTGGGAGAGTGTCATGTATGATAGAGAACAAATGATAACTGAACTAACTCGTTCACACACACACCATTTTCATATGTTTCCATTTCTCTCTCTCACTGAATCTTGGGTGTAGTAACTTTTGAGATGGGAATGGATGGCGTCATGCTGCTGTGAAGCTACATGTGCACCTGTGGTGACCTGTCCTGACCCTGGGGTGGACAGCTGGGCTGATAATACACTGTGACACACACACACACACACACACACACACACACACACACACACACACGACATTGCAGATGTTAGCTGACCCTGGGGTGGACAGCTTGGCTGATAATACACGGTGCCACACACACGCACACACACAACATTGTAGATGTTAGCTTAAAAATTATGCAAGATTTACATACTAGTTACTGAAGGATGTTAATTTCTATAAAATTAAAAGAGGCTTTTAGTGGCAGTCCTAATGTTGTGATACAGGGCATGTTTTAAGAGCAGGTAGCTTGAAAGCAGGTTCACTTATAATTTTATTATCCTCTACCTTTTTTCTTTTCCCCTCAAAATTTCTTCCATGATGTCAAGGGTGGTTGCAGAGTTTGGAGCCATTTTGGGTAGCTGACCTTGCATTTTCTACCACTCTTCTTGGTCAGTTTCTAGAAGACATGGAGGCATATGCTGAGGTAAGTTGTAGGAAGCCAAGTTCTTCTTAAAGGGTTAAAAAGAATGTTTAGAGATTTTTAAACAGAAGTAGATTTATTTAAAAATAAGTGAGACTGATAATTATGTGATCAATGAGGTTTGGTTTATTCTTATTATTCTTACTTGCTATTTTTAAGTTAACAGAAAGAGTCAAAAATTATCGATTGATATTATGTAAAGTTAGAATATTGTTGATAACAGATAGTTTTCTTGAAGGCAAATCCCATATTTTATAACCTATTACCAAAAAACAGATGATGCTGTTCAGAAATGAAAACTGCCCCTAAAGATGCTGCCCTCCAATATTCCGAGTCTCCCATGTAATGCTACCCAGGACACGCTGTGGCTTTACTTCACTGGTGCCACTGTGTGGATGTGACATTTTCAGGGGGCTTCCTGCAGCTTTTGCCCTTGCTCCTGGCCTGCCTGTTGGGGCTAAGCCTTTGCTTTCTCCTATGGGAGCACCATGATTTCTATTTGGTGTTCAAGACTATCCCAAATACTGAATTTGTTTTAGTTCTTTGCTACTTATAGTCACTATGAGTTCATTATTCTTCCACTTTCTTCACTGGAGTGTTTGTTTTCTTCAGGAAAAAGGAGCAGAATATTACACGTGTGTTTCTGTGAACATATAGAAGGCAGGGAGTGCAGGTTGTTTTACACACTCCCATTCCCACTCACCTATACAGATGATTAGTCTTTCAAAAGCTATCCATTTTCATAGGTAGAGACCCTTTGGCATTATTAATAGGGTCTCTGTGTAGCCTTGGCTGGCTATGTCACAGAGATCCCTTTGCCTCCCAAATGCTGAGATTAAAGATGTATGCCACTCTGATTAGCTCTTCTCTTTTTTTATTTGATACTTAATTATCTGTAGAAATATGTTGGTTCTAATACCCAATCTCAATCATTCTCTTTGGATATATATATGCATACATATATATCTTACACTGTGAACTAGATTATAAGTGTATAGAGTAGGTCTTAAAATTTCTAACCCCTTTGGAGGTCTTTGCAACTAAAATTTCTCTTAATTGGTAATAATGTTTTCTAGGGCTACGTGTGGTTGTACATGTTTTTAATCCCAGCACCTGGGAGGCAGAGTTGGATCTCTGTGTGTTGGGGTCCATCCTGGTCTACATATTAAGTTCTAGACCAACCAGTGCTACTTAGTGAGAGCCTGTATTAAAAGGGAAAAAAGAAAACAATCTGCCAGTTAGGTGACTTTGGGGAGAATTGGGAACTCATAGGATACGTCTCAACTATTCCAGATGCTGAGATAAGAGGATCGATTGAGTCTTGGCAATAAAGTGTTGGGGGTATATGGCAGGAGATTATAAAGAAATAAGGGCTGGAATATAGCTCACTATAGAGTGCTTTACCTAGTATGTTCAAGGGCTTGGACTTGGTTTATGATTACCCACTTGTAGCAAAGCGCCAAAACAACCTCACACGATTCTACTTCAATAAGAGTGTTGTATATTCACTCACATCTAGGACCTCAGCCATGTGGCCTCCGGGGAGTCAGTGGATGAAGATGTTCCTCCTCCATCAGTGTCATTACCAAAGCTGGCAGCACTTCTCCGTGTGTTCAGTACTGTTGTGAGAAGTATTGGGGAACGCTTCAGCCCAATTCGGGGTCCACCAATTACTGAAGCATATGTCACAGATGTGAGTGTCTTTTAAAAGCCAGGTTATATTGTGGGGGTCTCCTGTACCCATTGAATGAACTATATTAACCTTGTTGTTGTTGTTGAATATTTTAAATGTGTTTGTATCTGGTTATTTTTTTACTCAGAATAGTAGGAAAGCCTACTCATCAACCACCATTCTCAAACTCTCACCCCACCAAGAAAGGGCCACCCTCAATTCTTACATACCCTTGAAACTTCTCTAAAGAGTTCCTTCACAGACCCATGTCTGTTTGTTTGTGTGTATGTTCATTGGTTCATTTGTTCATTTACTCAGTCATTTTGTGGTATTGGGGGTTGAACCTAGTGCCTTGCACAGGCTCTGTTCCCACCTGCACCTCATAAAGCATTGAGCTTTTTCCTTAGCCATCACTTAACTATTTTTAATACATTTTTAAAAATTTATAAAATAGTATTACTTTTTCTTTGAAAATTTAGTCTCCTTGCTGGACATGGTGGTTCGTGCTTTTAATCCCAGCAATGGGAGGCAGAGGCAGGTGGATTTCTGTGAGTTTGAGGCCAGCTTGTCTGTAGAGTGAGTTTCAGAACAACCAGAATTATGTGGAGAAACCCTGTCTTGAAAAACAACCAAACAAACAAAAAAATTGATACTCCTTTTAGTTTTCAACACACTAATGGTAGTAGTAGTAGTAGTAAATAATAATAATAGCAACAATGAATAATATAACAACAACAAACTACTACTATAGAGAAAGTGTCAGAAGGCACTTTTCTGGATTGAATGTGTAGTTTGTGGTGGAGCCTTTGCCTTTCGTGAAGCCCTGAATGCTATCCCCACTAATGGTGAAAACAAACCTGTCATTTTCTCAGGAGTCACATGCTTGTGTATTCTTTGATGTAAAGAGATACTGTTTTAAAATGTCAGCCTGAAGCCAGGTATGAGATTTGACCAGATTACAGCACTTCACTGGTCAGTGTGCAGCGAGTGCAGTTTAGCAAAGAGAAGTGAGCCCTGAGCACTGCTCTAGGGTGAGGACGGAGATTCATGAGTGGCAGCCAGGAAAGACTGTCTACATGACTGAAGCGTGCTGCTGCTCAGGCACAGTGCTGCTGTTTTAGGTGCAGGACTTTGGACACAGTGCTAGATAAAGGAGGTACTGTGTAACTGTTGGTAAGGTAGCTGTGTGTTAGAGCAGAAGCATCAGGTTGTGCATACAGTTAAGCCTGCATGCTGATAATGAAACCTTCAGAATGGCTTAATTTATTCCCTTTTTATTACTTAAAAAGTTGTTGCTTGAAAAGTAATGGAGTTGTAGTAAAGGCGGTTAAAGCAAATGAAGAACAAAAGGAGAGGAACATAAGCACTTTCAGAGTAGTTGTATTTTCAGTGTGTTATGAAGAAGGCCTTTGGTTGTGACTTTTTGAATAGCATTAATGTAACATGTATACAGGTTTTAAAGTAAACCCACTGGGTATTGAATTGTTACAGATCTGTGATACTTTGTAGCATGAACATTTAAAAAATGTTTAAAAATTTCTTATAGTAGAAATTTAGTACATAAATATTGTTACACTTTAGTGATTTTTGCAAAGTTAAATTGTCTGGTTTTTATGAACCTTAACAGGATTGTGCACACCAGGAGTTTTTACCTAGAGAATTTCCACGGTTCAGTGGTAGAATACTGGCTACCATGGTCATTGATATGCAAACTTTAATATTAGTTTAAAGTAATTTTAGTATTTACTTTGAAAAGATTGTTTATAAAAAGTCCAAGATTTGTGTTTAAGCAAATGGGAGCAGAACATTCCTAAGTGTGCTAAGTTGTTGTGTATCATAATGATACAGATACCGTATTTTTTTATACAGCCATTTGTAATTCGACAAGTATAGGCGAACTCAAGTGTGACAAATTCTATTTCTCATGATAGTAATTTGAAATATTTTTTGCCCAGGAATATTTTTTCCTGTTTTCCTTTTTGGGAGAGGCTTTCTCTGTGTAGCCTTGGTTGTACTGGAACTTCATCTGTAAATCAGGCTGGCCTCTAATTTACAGAGATCTACCTGCCTTTGCCTCCCAAGTGCTAGAATTAAAGGCATGCGTCACCACTGCCCAGCAAGATTTTTTTTTAAAATTGCATTAAAGATGCCCATATTAGCTACCAAGAATGGGAGAATCGGCTGTGGTCTGTGCAGAGGTACACAACGGTAAAACCAGCCTGGATCATCCATTTTTGCCCCCATCTCAGTCAAAAAGAAACAAAAAGATCCTGAAACAACAAGAATGTTAACAAGACATATTTTTCAGTTGAAGCTGCATTAAATAGCAAATAGTGGCATAGAGAAGCTTGTGAGTGTTTAAAAAGGTGCTTGTTTTCCCCATTTACAGGTTCTATACAGAGTAATGAGATGCGTGACGGCTGCAAACCAAGTGTTTTTTTCTGAGGCTGTGTTGACAGCTGCTAATGAGTGTGTTGGTGTTTTGCTCGGCAGCTTGGATCCTAGCATGACTATACATTGTGACATGGTCATTACATATGGATTAGACCAACTGGAGAATTGCCAGACTTGTGGTACCGATTATATCATCTCAGTCTTGAATTTGCTCACATTGGTATGTGAATTACTCCTTTTGTTGTTGTTTTTAATTGTTTATATATGTCTGTAAGTTTAAGTTGATGTGGAAGAAATTATAGAGCTTTACTTTGTGCTTTTAAACAGGGATTGCTTTTATTTTTTTTTAAGAGTCCGTTAATTCTCATTTTTCTACTCCAGCATGCTTTTTTTCTAGTTACCAATTTGACTTTAGTGTTTGGTAGTTCACTTTAGTCTATAACTTACCTGATTTTGTGTTGATAACATGTTCCCTTTTGCCTTTGACTATTTTCAAAGACCTACTTATATTTTATTTCTTAGAAAAAACCTTACGATTCTTTAATTTCTTTTCCTTTGTTTTCTAAGCTATATATAACTGCTTCCTTTAAAATATATTGGAATAGTGAGTGAGTCCTTATACCTGGTAGTCAGTTCCTGGCTCGTTCATGCAGGCTGTCTATTGCCTCTTACAGCCACTATATCCAGTCTTACAGTTTTTAAGAACTGCTGGGCATGGTGGCGCACACCTTTTATCCCAGCACTCAGGAGGCAGAGACAGGCAGAGCTCTGAGTTCCAGGACAGCCTGGACTACACAGAGAAACCCTGTTTCAAAAAACCAACTCCCTCTCCCAAAATAAAACAAAACTGAACCCTCATGATGGTTTGTTTGTTTGTTACTTGGATTTTGCAGACAAGATTTTTCTGTGTAGCTTTGGGTGTCCTGATCCTTTTACATTAACATGTTTTTCACTTAATAATGCACATTTAAGGTTCTTTGTGTCTTTCTGTAACTTAAGTAAGCTTATTTTAAAATTTTGTTCTTTTAGATTGTTGAGCAGATAAATACAAAACTCCCATCATCATTTGTAGAAAAGCTTTTTATACCGTCATCTAAACTACTATTTTTACGATATCATAAAGAAAAAGAGGTAAGTAATACATTGATAACAAGTTGGTTACTTCTGACATTGAAGAGTTGGCCTTTTGTTGCTTTATGAGTGTGAAATGATAGTTAATGTTGAATATAAAGTGATTACAATGAATACTTTGGTTAATACTTATTATCATACTAAGCACTTTTGTGAATGAGGTACCTAATGACCCTTTCAGAATACCCATAATTTACTTTGATTAAATGGATTTTTCTAAATTTTTACAAAAGTGAAGAAGCAGATTTATTTCTAATGTTATAAATTCAGAAACATTGCATATATTAAAAATAAAAATTAGTAGCTAATATACCTCCTGGGAAATCTCACATTAACAGCTTTTAGCAGATTTTCATTTGTAATAAATCCAGGGTTTTGTGAAAAGCTCAGTAATGTACAGGTTCCTTAAAGTTGGTGTGCACACCCCCTCCTTCCCCCCCCTTCCCCCAGGGTTTCTCTGTGTGATAGCCCTGGATGTCCTGGAACTCTCAAAGACCCACCAGCCTCTGCCTCTGCCTCCCGAGTGCTGGGATTAAAGGCGTGTACCACCACTGCTAAAGTTGGTCTTCTGAAACGAAACTTTTGGGTGTTACTGAGTTTCTAAATCTTGCAGGGTCATCTCTCTAGCATGCTGCAGGTTGTGTTTTTTAACCAGTTCTCTGAAATCTTCCTTTTGTAGGTTGTTGCTGTGGCTCATGCTGTTTATCAGGCAGTGCTCAGCTTGAAGAATATTCCTGTTCTGGAGACTGCTTATAAATTAATTTTGGGAGAAATGACTTGTGCACTAAACAATCTGCTGCACAGTCTCCAGCTCCCTGATGCCTGTTCTGAGATTAAGCATGAGGCTTTTCAGAATCATGTATTCAACATCGACAATGCCAACTTTGTAGTTATATTTGATCTCAGTGCCCTGACTACAATTGGAAATGCCAAAAATTCATTAATTGGGGTGAGTCTTTACTTCTAAAGATTTAGTCATGTGTTCATTTTGTGTTGTTTCTTCTTTTGAGGCCGGGTTCTGCTGTATGGCCCAGGTGGGCCTTGAGCTCACTGTGCTCTTGCTCAGCACCCTGAGTCCTGGGACTACTGGCTGCACCACCACTCCTGGCCACAAAGACTATGCATGGTTAGGTCCTTGCCATCCTTCTCTGCCTCATTTTCTTGTCTTTCCTCTCCTTTGTAATAAAGTTTATGTAGACCAGGCTGACCTCAGGTGCTGAGATGATAGGCATTATCACCATGCCCGTTCATAACCTCATATATTTATTTGTGTGTGTATGTGGTAGCAGTCGGGGGCGATGGGACAAAGTTCAACGTTTAGTACCTTCTTTAATAGCTATTATTTTTTGAGATAGGATCTCTCATTGAACCTGGAGACCACTGATTGAACTAGTTAATTAGTTTGCCCAGTGAGCTCCAAGGATCTGTCTCTTGTCTTTTGAGTGCTGGAATTACAGGTGCATACCTACGTTAGTGAGTACGAGAGATTTGAACAAAGGTCCTCACGCTTGCGTGGCAAGCACTTTGCCTACTGCTTCATCTTCTCAGCTCGGACTCTTTTTTTAGTTTTTATTTTTTTGGAAGAAGAAAGATCACTTTTTCTAACTTCAGAAAAAGGGGCTGGAGAGGTAATGGCTCAAGTAATGAGAGTAAGTACTGCTCTTGACGAGGACTCAGGTGTGGTTCCCGGCATCGCTGTTAGGCTGCTAAGTAGCTTGTATCTCCAGATCCAACACACAGACAGACAGACGCACGCGCACGTGTGCACACACAACAACAACAACAGAGAAAAAAATTTCAGCCAGATGTAGTAATATATGCTTATAGTTTGAGCACCGAGATGATAGAGGCAGGAGGGGTGCAAATTCTAGACCAGCCTATAACTAGATACTATTCCATACAATGAGACTCTTCAAAATATGGACAGTTCTTTACCTCTCCCTAGGGATTCATACAGAATTAACAGTTGGTGGGGAGAGCGACTTTGTGCATGTAGACTCTGGAAAGGTGCTTGCTTAAGTTTCTGTAAACAATATGAATGCATTTATTGGGTTTCCAAAAACACCCACAGTTGAAGTAGAGAGTTTGAGAAGGCTAAGTGGGACTGAAAGGGCATGAGGTGGATGTAATCAAAATACATTATATACGTGTGTGAAAATACACTCATGATGTCATCTACATGTACAGAAACATACCAGTGTTAGGGAAGGAGAAGGCTGGGTGTATAACTAAGTGGCAGAGTTTCTTGCCCTGAATTCAACCCCAACACAAAAATGATATAATAAGAAATTGGAAGTGGCATTGATTTTATTTACTTATGTTTCTTTCTCTTTATTTTATTTTATAATTTTGACTTAGCTGTGTAGCTCTGGCTGGTATAAGAGATCTGCTGACTTCTGCCTTTGCCTCCCAAGTACTGGAATTATACTACGTGATTTTGGAATTATGCTACCTGATTTTGATTTTACAATTTCTGCACCTAGTTTATATATTTCTTTCTTTTATTGGATCACACACAGTTGAAAACAATTTTAGTAGAAAGTAACGTTCTGTATTAAGTGATAAAGTTCTGGAAGAAGGAAGACGTCTCAGTGCTTCTGTTTGCTGTCTCCAGCTTGTGTGCTCAGAGCACCCACCCTGTCCCGAGGTGCCTTCCTCTCTGCTGCTCTACCGTGCTTAGGAAGTCTTTAGGAAACTCCCTTTCTTCTATACCTGAGTTTTATTTTTGAGGAATTCATGTTCTATATAGATTGGAAAAGATTTACGTCCTGTGATTTGTCACAGGGAAGGATTCAGTGGTTGAGGCAGATAGTCAGATGGAGCATTGCTTCTTAGAGGAAGAGAGATGGATGAACAAGGCTCAGGGAGGCAATATTGATGGCTTTGTCACTGAACAGGATACCTTGCCATTTGAGAAAATGCAAGTTACTGTATCAAAAGTTCTTTGCCTAAACCAGACATCATCAAACTCACCCTTTCCCCCAAACTTAGTTGTACACCTGTTTCTTGCTTGCATTTTTTAAAAAGATAGATTTATTTTATGTATGTGAGTGCTCAGTTTGCTTGTACACACACCTGCAGGCCAGAAGAGGGCACCAGATCACATCATAGATGGTTATGAGCCACCATGTTGCTGGGAATTGAACTCAGTACCTCTAGAAGAGCAGACAGTGCTCTTAATGACTGAGCTCTCTCTCCAGCCCTCGTGCTTGTGTTTTAAATAGCTTAATGGAGGTATATCTCATACCATGCAATCACTGCCTTACACTGTTAGGTGATGTAATGATCCAGCATGATGTGAGCCGTCACCACTCTGTACTCCTTTTGTAAAGAAAGCTATATGAGAGACAGCCAGTTACTCCTTGTCATGGCTGATGCTTCACAACAGTTGCTACATTAAACAGAGATGCCACCCAGGCTGCAAAGTGTAACTTGAAAAACAGTTTGGAGATCTCAGCTTTGTGTACTAGATAATTTTCAAGCTTTAGTCCATCATTTTAGGTTTTCAGTGTCCAACAACACTTAATTCTGAAGGTAGATTGTGTATGCTGGTGTGTGTCTTAGGGGAGCCATAAATACACTTTGTTTTTACTTTGGCAGATGTGGGCACTGTCTCCAACTGTGTTTGCACTGCTGAGTAAGAATCTGATGATTGTGCATAGTGACCTGGCTGTTCACTTCCCTGCCATTCAGTATGCGGTGCTCTACACCCTGTATTCCCATTGTACCAGGTACTGTGCTCACAGGTCTCAGAAGACAACAGCGGGAAATGTTTTGTTTCTTGAGTTTGTTGACTTCTTTTGATGACAGCTGAAAAGATGGTCTCCACTTTGTCTTTCAGGCACGATCACTTCATCTCCAGTAGTCTTAGCTCTTCATCCCCTTCCTTATTTGATGGTGCCGTGATTAGTACTGTAACCACAGCCACAAAGAAACATTTCTCAATTATATTAAATCTTTTGGGAATATTGCTAAAAAAAGATAATCTTAACCAGGACACAAGGTACCTAAGTTAATTTTAGAAAATAATACTAAGTTCCTAAATTTATTAGTTCTTTGTTTTTTGAGACTAATAAATGTAGATTACAGCTTCATTGCAGAGCACCTGTTTTGATTCTGTTATCTGATTTCTGTGTACCATGCTGGGCCCTACTTTGGGGGAGCTTTTCCGGTGGCATCCTGTAGCTTTTTGTAAACAATACCATGATGGAGAAATAAATCTCTCTACGCTTAGCATTTTACTTACAGATTTATTTTACTTTTACTTTTGTATGTTCCTGTGTGTGTGTGTGCATATGATTGCAGTGCTCTTGGAGGCTTGTGGTATTGCACTCCCATGGAGCTGGAATAGCAGCAGGTTGTTGTGACTGGCTGGTGTGGGTGCTGGAAACTGAACGACAGTCCTTTGCAAGGGCAGGATGCACTGAACTACTGAGCGGCCTTTCCCCGGGCTACCTTTTTTTTTTTTTAAACCTGTCAGAAAAATCAAAAGAAATTGATAGAAGAAGAAGAATAATTTTGGTTTTTTGTTTGTTTGTTTGTGTGTTTTTTAATGTAAAACCAACTCTGTATTTTATTTTTAGGAAACTGTTAATGACATGGGCTTTGGAAGTGGCTGTATTAATGAAGAAGTCTGAAACATACGCACCTTTATTCTCCCTTCCATCTTTTCACAAATTTTCCAATGGTCTTTTAGCCAACAGTAAGAGATTTATGCTTTAATTTTAATTAACCTTAAAAAAAAAAAAGAATGTTGGGTAATAGAAGATAGCTACATCAACATTCTTCTTTAAATTTTTAAAAATGATTTATTTATTTTCATTTTCTGTGCATTGGCATTTTGCCTGTGTATGTCTGTGTGAGTGTGTTGGAATCTCTGAGTTACAGACACTTGTGAGCTGCCATGTGTGTGCTGGGAATTGAACCTGGGTCCTCTGGAAGACCAGCTGGGGCACTTAACTACCCTCCAGCACTGTCTACACTCCTCTTGATGTGAAGCTTCGTAGTCCTTATTTTAGTGCCATGAATAGTAGTCTTGAGTATTTTTTATTCTTAGTATTTGAAAACAATTGAATTTTCTGGTTTTCATCTGTATAAGTTAGTTTATTCCATGAAGTTGAATTTTTTTTCCTTAGAATAAGGTTTATATGGAAGTGGTTAACTTAAATTTTGTTGAATATTAATTTCTTAGGTGTTACTACTTACTGTCAGTGAGGATTTCAGGTAAGAGTAGGGCATAGTAATAGGTGCTTTCATAGTAGATGCCTCCTGTTTGGTGAGTGAGTGAACGAGTGGGTTCAGAACAGTGTGATAGATAGCATACACTTTATTGGGAGGGGCAGTATTTCTGAAAGTAACTTTTTTTTTTTTTATAATAGCTCTTGTTGAAGATGTGAATATCTGCATGCAAGCATGCAGCAGTCTCCATGCTCTGTCCTCTTCCTTGCCAGATGATCTGCTACATAGGTATGGACTAGAGGCCCCGTCCTTGAGTCTGGGTGCAGTGGCATAGCAATGCTACCATACCTTCTTTATCTAACATTTTTCATAGGTGTGTTGACGTCTGCCGTGTTCAGCTGGTCCATAGTGGAACTCGTATTCGACAGGCCTTTGGAAAACTGTTGAAGTCAATTCCTTTAGATGTTGTACTAAGGTATAACTATTTTGGCTCAGTATGTTTTACCATCTTGTAATTGTCTACCATAGAAAAAGATAAATCACCATGTTTACTGCATTAATTTTACATGTTACATAGTACTTGCTGTGATCAGAGAGGTGTCAGAGGATAAATCTTGAGACTTAGAAGAAGAAAACCTTTCTATTAAATTTTTGTGATCTTTATCATCTTATAATAATTAATGTAGAATAATTCATGTTGTTCCAAAAATGCATTTCATAGTAGTTTAGATTTTTTTTCTTTTTCAAAGGATTTGTTTATTTTTGTTTTGTGTGTCTGAGTGTTTTTCCTGTGTGTACGTACATCTCTGTGCCTCCATGTGCATGCCTGGTGCCCTCTGAGGTCAGGACAAAGGGGTTGGGTCCCCTGCAACTTGAGTTATATATACATGGTTTTGAGCTGCCTTTTAGGTACTAGAAACCAAACCTGGGTCCTCTGCAGATCAAGAAGCACTCTTAATAACCAAGTCTTCTCTCCAATTCCAGCAGTTCAGATACCCAAACTTTTATGGCTTTTAAGTTGATTTTGGAGCATTGTTTTGTTTTTGAGACAAGGTTTCCGCTATCCCCGACTAGCCTCTACCTTCTTATATAGCCAAGGAGAGTCCTAAACTGTTAGCCCTCTTGCCTTCCTCCAGAGTGCTGGGGAGTGGGGGAGTCACAGGTATGCACCTGTGAGCATCCAGAGGGATTTGTGTGTGTGTGCTGGGCAAACATTCTTAGTGCATACTTTCTCCTCGCTCCTTTTTTCTTTTTCTTTTCTTTTTTTCTTTCTTTTTTTATTTTGTTTTGTTTTTTCCTTTCCTTTTCTTTGCTTAGCAAGGTCTTGCTTTGTAGTCCAGGCTGTTCTTGAACTCAAGATCTCCTCGCCGCCTAAGTTCTGGGATTACAGGTGTGCACTAGTCTTTTCAAGAAGGATTTTATTTTTACTTTCTGTAGGTGCGTGCATTCCTGGGTATATATGCAACATGTGTAGATTTGTGTGTGTCTGTCTTCTGTAGTTGGATTCTTGGAGCTGACGTCAGGGGAAGTTTGTGAACCCCTGTGTGGGTACTGGGAGCTGAATTCACGTCCTCTGGAAGAGTACCAAGATCAGCGAGTACTCTTAACATCAAGCCATCTCATGACCTTCCTGCACCAACAATTTGAGAATTTTTAAGATTATAAAATTGAAATTATGATCTACCCTTACCCTTTGCTTGCTTTTTTTCTTTAAACATTGGTTGTAATTACATAGCCTTAGCTGTGTCTAGAATCCACTATATTGACCAGAGTGGCCTTGAACTCAAGGATCTGCCTGCCTTTGCTTCCTGAATACTGGAATTAAAGGCTGGACCACCATGTCTTGTGTCCTCTGTCCATTTTTAAATCTTGGTTTTGTTTTTTGCTTCTGTTGAAGTTACAGTGCCCCCTTTATAGAACCTGCTAACCTTCCTTCTAAAACACTGTGCATGACGACTGCTTTCTGTTAACAGCAATAACAATCACACAGAGATTCAGGAGATTTCTCTGGCATTGAGAAGCCACATGAGTAAAGCACCAAGTAACACGTTCCACCCTCAGGACTTTTCTGATGTCATCAGTTTCATTTTGTATGGAAACTCTCACCGAACAGGGTAAGGTTCTTTAACTCTTTCATTAGAGAAAGGTACTTTTGAGACTCTCTTGAGAATTGCACTCAGAGTTGAGAAAACAATCACCCAAGGTATCATGTTTGAAAGAAAGTAATGTTCTTTGGTAGCTTGTTGTGGGTTTCATCAGCTTTGGAGATAGATACATTTGTACATCAGAACTGGGCGGAGACATTCGCTGATGATTGACACCTGACTGATCGGATTGACACGAACTTTGGAAGGGAGGGTTGGAGGTGATGATATTGTCAAGATGCTCAGTTGTGGTGAATGAAATATAACCTGGCAGCCAAACTGTCATGAGCTGCGTATCTCAGCTTGTTCTTCCATGCAGTCTCTTCTTTTGCTGTGAAAAATTGGTCCCAACTCCCATTCCCTTGCATTTGTTTTGATTATTAAGATGAAGTTGTCATTGTTTGTTACATATGAAACTACTTTTCCTAGGAAGGACAATTGGTTAGAAAGATTGTTCTATAGCTGCCAGAGGCTGGATAAGCGTGACCAGTCCACAATTCCCCGCAATCTCCTCAAGACAGATGCTGTCCTTTGGCAGTGGGCTATTTGGGAAGCTGCTCAGTTCACTGTTCTGTCAAAGCTGCGAACCCCACTGGGCAGAGCCCAGGACACGTTCCAGACAATTGAAGGTAACCAGCGTTTGGCATTCTTCAAACTTCGTGATGTAGATCTTAAATTTCAGAAACCAAGGCTTTCCTATAATAGAGATTTCAGAGTATTTTTCCTTCTATAGTGTTTTCTAAGTATTTTTGTAGATGTTTTAGAATAAGTTTTGTTAAATAATTGCATTTTTCATGTGAGTATCTCTTTTTGTTCAAAAGCTTAGGGGATTATATGGACAAACATTTTCCTCAGAAAATGAAGATATTTAATTTTTGATTTTTTAAATTGATGAATACATAAACAGGATGCATTATAAATTGCTTTTATTAAGAGTTTTCTGTGAGTCAGAGAGTGTTATTGCTATCTTTGCTTCAGGTATCATTAGAAGTCTTGCAGCCCACACACTAAACCCTGACCAGGATGTTAGCCAGTGGACCACTGCAGATAATGACGAGGGCCACGGGAGCAATCAGCTTAGGCTTGTTCTTCTGCTTCAGTATCTGGAGAACCTGGAGAAATTAATGTATAATGCCTATGAGGGATGTGCGAACGCTCTGACATCACCGCCCAAGGTTAGTGTCCGATGAATAGTGGTGCTTTGCAATAGCTTTCATTGTGGCACCTGGTGGGATGTATAGGGCTGAGATCATGGTAACCAACTGTGTTTACTTTGTATGTGTTAAAGACATCTTCACTATAATTTAAACTGGTCCTGAGTTCTTTTTTTCTTTCTTTCTTTCTTTTTTTTTTTTTTTAAAGGTCATTAGGACTTTTTTCTATACAAATCGACAGACTTGCCAAGACTGGCTCACTCGGATCCGCCTTTCCATCATGAGGGTTGGATTGCTGGCAGGTCAGCCTGCAGTGACAGTGAGACATGGCTTTGACTTACTGACTGAAATGAAAGCAAATAGTCTATCTCAGGTAAAGTGGTACATTTGGAATGCATTTTAACCGATTGTAGAAATTCGGATTTTTCTATGATGGAATTCAGTCTGTACGTAAATGGGCGTTAGGTCTTTTTCAAGGCTTTTTGTCTAATATCTTACAAAACTAATGACTTCTCCATTACTAATTTCACTTTCCCATTATCTCCCTATGACTAACTCATGTCATTTATGTTTTCTATATAGAACATGTTAAAAATAAGAACTCCCTGTTCCTAAATAGTGGGGCTTAGGAATAATTATAAGAAATTTGTCTGTGGAACACAGTCCTGTAATGTGTGGCAGAGTTCTTAATTTAAGTAGGTTCAGTAAAAATAAATAAAATCTAAAACAACTCGGTAAGATAAATGTTTTGTGATGATTTTTAAGCTAAGCTAAATAATGTGACTGTTTTATTTATATATATATTGGCCAGTAGCTGTCCAGTAGCGATCTGAATTTCAGTGGTATTGAAGCCTGTGGCTAATCTTTCTATCTGCCCTTTCCAGGGAAATGAATTGGAAGTAACTATCATGATGGTGGTTGAAGCACTGTGTGAGCTCCATTGTCCTGAAGCAATACAGGGAATTGCAGTCTGGTCATCTTCAGCTGTTGGTAAAAACCTTCTCTGGATTAATTCAGTGGCCCAGCAGGCTGAAGGAAGGTAAGTTAGAAGGAAAGAAATAGGTGATGTTATTTTTTATGTTCAAGTCCTATATTGTATATTAATAAAAATGGCTTTGTCCACTTTGGTCATTGATACCTACTGTAATCACTTCGGTAGGAGGCATCTTTCATTTGTTTTTTGATTAGTGTCCATGCACGAGTATCTCATAAGTTGGAACTTTTGAGAAATCATACTAGAAAACCAGGTTTTTCAGTTTCATAATTGGCTTTAAACATTTTTTTTTCTTTCATTGAAAACCTTCCAGATTAGATTCCAGTGTAATACTGTGTGTTGCTGAAGTGTTTGCTCACAACTCTATGGATTGCATGTGTAGATTAATTCTGGTCTGGGTGAAGTTGAAGTAGTTTTTAAGACTTTGGACAGAGAAATAACCACTTTAATTTGGAAAGATGGATAACCGGGTGTCTGCAGGTTTTGGTGTGCCTAAAGCTCCATTTTCTTATGTGGAAGTTTCTTCTTCTATAGAAACAGCAGTCTATTTTCTAAAAAATGTTCTAAAAAATATTTTGCCATGTTATATACTTTACAATCTATGCTGGGCATGGTGGCGGATCTGAGTGTGAGGCCAGCTAAGGCTACGCAGAGGACCCCTGTGTCAAAAACAAACAAACAAACAAAAAACGCTAATAATTAATTAATTCCACAACCTGGTATTTCTTAACAGACACCATTACTTATTTGTGAGTATACGATAGTTTGACATACTTTATTGCTGGTCATCAAAGTTGTTAGGTTGTTTGCACTAGTTGTTCTGTACTGTCTTGGTGTGAAGCAGAAATCTATTTCCCCTTCCAGAAAACTGACTAATTGTCCAGGTGCGATTGATTGATTAATTCATTCTCTCATCATTAATTCTTTTAGAAGTGAGATACATTTGAGTACTTAAAAAAAATAAGACTACTTTAATTTGCATTTAAGGTTTGAAAAGGCCTCTGTGGAGTACCAGGAGCACCTGTGTGCAATGACCGGTGTTGATTGCTGCATCTCCAGCTTTGACAAGTCTGTTCTCACATTGGCCAATGCTGGACGTAACAGTGCCAGCCCCAAACACTCCCTAAATGGTGAGCATTTGGTGTTTAAAATAAAAATGCTAAAGCTGCAGTTGATTTGTGCAGCTAAACTTACTGTGTGTTTCCAGGAGTCTGTGTTCTATGAAATCTTTACAGTTTTCAGTTTTGTCTTCTTTAAAAACTTTTTTTACTTAGGTGAATCCAGAAAAACTGTGCTGTCCAAACCAACTGACTCTTCCCCTGAAGTTATCAACTACCTAGGAAATAAGGCCTGTGAATGCTACATCTCTATTGCTGACTGGTCTGCCGTGCAGGAGTGGCAGAACGCGGTCCACGACCTGAAGAAGAACACTGGCAGCACCTCACTCAGTCTGAAAGCTGATTTCAACTATATCAAGTAAGGACAGCACCCTTTGCCCTGGCAATAGTCTTCCTCTGTGGTGAGATACTAAAATTGGTTATATTTATAACAGGAAGCCAACACTGGGGCAAGGAAGGAATCCACCTAGTGGGAAGATAGAGTATATATAAAGAGACACTGCTTTAGAGAGGGTCACACAGGACAGCTGTATTTCTGAAGTACTGTTGAATATTCTAAGGAAATTTAACGATGGGAGTTAATTAGCACCTGTAAATTAGGTTATCCATTCCTCTTTAATTATGCATCTCAAAAATGAGAATTTAGTGCATCCCAGACACATGGCTGGTAGGGCAAAGCTCATCAGAGTTTGGTTCTCTGTTCCTGCCTTCCCGGTAATTGAAAACATAATCTGTGGGAGCATCAGTATATAGTAAAGCTGTATATAGTATTTATCAGTATGTAGTACAGCTTCTAGCTCTTCAAAATGGAGAGTCAAGAAATAAGAGAAAAGGCCTTGACAAAGGATTGAGTAGACTTAGCTTTTCTGTGTCTCAAGGAAAACAGCTAGGCATAGACAGTTTACGATAGCTATAGTAGATAAGAGTAAGGGCAGAAGAAATCAAAATCTTTAAGTTGTTGGGCTTTTTTGTTTTGGAAGTTGGGAGCGGGGCAGGTGAAAGTGTGGAACTAGAGAGCACAATGGGGACATAGGGAACCTGCCACCAGAAAACCCGAGGTCCTGTAGTGGGATGCACCACAGTTATGGGCACTAGACAGGAACAGTTCAACCATTGCTTGACTCTCACCTGACAAACAACTGCTTGTAGGACAGGTTGGAGCAGGAATTGGGTAGGCCAGCTGGGGTCATTTTCATTGCTGCTTTCAGATCTGGTGGTCAGAGAAGGGACTCAGTGAAAAAGGGAGCTGAGAGCAGTGCCCTCAGTGCTTGAGAGGTGGGGCCAGGACTTTCACCTTTAGTTATATAAGCGAGTTCCAAACCAACTGAGTGCTTGCCAAAGAAAGATAGAAAAGAGAAGCTGAGAGCAGGCATTTTCCTTCTGGGTGGAGAGTAACTATAGTAGAGATGGGGACAGAGAGCAGTGTGGAGCTAGTATGAGTGAGGCCTCTCATTTTGGCGTTGGAGCACCAGGGCCATAGGAAATGACTGCAGAAAGACATAGAAAGTTGAAATTCTTTCAGGGATGGTAAGTGAGTTTCAGCAAAAAGCAAAATAAACAAGCAAAAGAAAGGTTTGAGGGATGTCTCAGTGCAAGAGTCGGGACTAAGGTACAAAACTTAGAGGATAGGAGACTAACAGGAGAAAGGGCAGGCGCGATTCCGTGGCTTGCAGAGAGCAAGTGTTGAAAGAATGCTGTACGCTGCCGATGTATTCACAGGCCCCTGCATCACTAACTGCAGCACACAAAAAAGAGGGAGAGGACACTGGGGGGAACAAGCTCAACTGGTTGTCATGGCCAGGACCTTCCTGTTTGTCACTCCAGTTGTAGTGTTGCTGAGATGAGAGCCACATCAAGATAAAATGGTGCTTTGCTTCCGAAAGCCCTTTCTTTAGATACCTGCTCCTTTCTAGTGCTTGTTCTCCCTGCAGCCCCACAGTGGTTACACAGGGCTGGTAAGGTCTACCACAAGCTGATGGGTATTTTAATTACAGGTCACTAAGCAGCTTCGAGTCTGGAGAGTTTGTTGAATGCACTGAGCAATTGGAATTATTACCAGGAGAAAATATTAATCTGCTTGCTGGAGGGTCAAAAGAAAAAATAGGTATTTGAAAACAGTTTTCTTTTTTTCATAACAAATTTCTTAAAATTTTGGATAGCTTGTATTTTCCTAGGAAATCTGTAAGTTTCTGTACATTTCTTGGGTGTCCTAGAATATGTGGGTTATGCTATTAGTAGTTGATGAAGCAAATGAAAAATGGCTCAGTTAAGACTAAATTATGAAAAGGGGATGTTGGTACTTTTTAGATTAACTTACGCCTTTAGTTTGAGAAACCATAAAGCAGTGTTTGGGCTGCACAGTTTCCATCTTGATGAGCACACGGCACGCTGTTGTAGGATTCAGGGCTCTGCTGTGCAGATTGAGGCTTGCCCTTTGGAGAGTAGTACTTTGACAGAGAGCTGTAAAAACCAACCAGGACCATTTTTGATGTGTGTTTGACAGAAAAGGCTTTTCCTCTTGGCTTTTGTAAGTCAAGATGTACTATTGTTGCCATGTGATTAATCTTTTGTTTACATTTTAGAAAAATCATGCAATTTTAAAAAAGAGAGACAAATCATTTACTTTAAAATGACTTCCTTTCTGAAATTGATTTTGTTTTTATGTTCTTTTGGAAATAAATATGAATTCTGCCTGAATTCATGAGATTCTCCTACCTCTGCTTTCTGAGTGCTGGTGTTAAAGACAAGCTCACCTTACCTGGTGGTTTTGATTTTTCTTTCTTTCTTTCTTAGGTTTTTGTTTGTTTGTTTGTTTTTGTTTTTTGTTTTTTAAGGCAGGGTTTCTCTGTGTAGCCTTGGCTGTCCTAGACTCATTATGTAGACCAGGCTGGCCTCGAACTCACAGCAATCTACCCGCCTCTGCCTCTCAAGTGCTGGGATTAAAGGCATGCACCACCACACCCAGCCTGGTTTTGGTTTCTTATATAGGTGCTAAATTAGTGCCTTAACTGTTGGTGTGTACTCAGCTCTGAACTTAATTTCATATATTAATATTTATATAATTATATTTTATTTGTCTTAGATAATTATATTTTATTTGTCTTGGAATTATTTTGGTTTTGTCTGGTATAAATGAATTTAGCTACTTAGTTAAATTTGTACCAGTAAGCTTGGGATTGAGGAGCTAGCCCAGTCACTAAAGTGCTTGCCATACAAGCATGAGGAGCTGAATTGAGTCTGTAACTTCTATGTCAAAAAGCCATGTGGGTGATATGTGCTTCATAACCCCAGTGCTGGGAAGGGAGAGTAGGCTGGCCAGTGAGAGACTCCAGACAGAGGTGGAGAACAATAATGGAGCGGACCTGTGGGTTTCATACGCATACAGTGCACACCACTAAATAAGAAAGTGAGCTTAAATTTCATGAACCAAAGTGAGGGAAAGCTCACTGAAATGGTTGCATCCTTTTTAGAATCAAGTTTTATTCTGCTTTTGAATAAATTATGAATAAAAGGAATGGGAGAAATAGGTTGCTTGCTAGTGTTTGCATCTTTAAGGGCAGGTGATTCTTAGAAGCATGAGGTATAATTTTATGTTAAATAATACTGTTTATATAGCCATCTGAAATGCTTTATGCCTAGCTACCTGAACTTAATAATGAAAGGAGGTATTCATTTATGAAGTATTATCAGAATGTTAATACTTTTGTACAGTAAGAACAAATTAACTCAACACAATGTGTCTAACTTTAGATATGAAAAAGCTGCTTCCTAACATGCTAAGCCCAGACCCACGGGAGCTTCAGAAATCCATTGAAGTCCAACTGTTAAGAAGCTCGGTCTTCTTGGCAACTGCTGTAAACCATGTGGAACAAGATCAGAAATGGCAGTCCTTAACCGAGTGAGTCACTAGTGTACATTGGCAGGTGGCTGTGAGGGCTGTTGAGATTGAAGCTACAGATGTGTAGAAACCCCTAAAAGCAAATATCTTACCATGCTTATAAGTCTACTATAGAGCAGGCTACTTTCCTTACTGTGGCCTCCGATTTTTTTTTTTTTTTTTAATGCCAAATGGCAGTGCCTTGGCCATTTGATATTAGTAATGACAAGCTGAAGAGTCTTGTTAAATGTTCTTCCAGAAATGTGGTAAAGTACTTGAAGCAAACCTCACGCATAGCTATTGGACCACTAAGACTGTCTACGCTCACAGTGTCGCAGACCTTGCCAGTACTGAGTACCCTGCAGCTGTACTGCTCATCTGCTCTCGAGAACACAGTTTCTAATAGACTTTCAACAGAGGTGTGTGTAGATTTTTGTTGTTGTTGTTTAATTTTTAGTTTATGTGTATCGGTGTTTTGCATGCGTATATGTCCGTCAATTACTTATATGTTTGATGCTCTTAGAAGCTGGAAGAGGGCATTGGATCCCTGGGACTGGAGTTGTAGATGGGTGTGAGCTATCATGTGGGTGCTGGGAATTGAACCTAGGTCCTCTGAAAGAGCAACACGTGCTCTTACCACTGAGCCGTCTCTCCATGCCTGAAGTGTATTTTTGTAAGCATTTTCTATGAGGATTAAAGTGGTAATATAGATCAAAGACCTCATTTTCTCAGTTTTTAAAGTACAATTTGTAATTGACTGAGCTGATGAACTCAGAAATCTAAAATACACTTCTAGACAGATTTTATTTATTATTGGTTTTTCAAGACAGGGTTTCTCTGTGTAGCCTTGGTCGGCCTGGAACTTGCTCTGTAGTCCAGGCTGGCCTCAAACTCATGGAGATCCGCCTGCCTTTGCCTCCCCAGTGCTGGGATTAAAGGTGTGTGCCACCACGCCTGGCTTTTTTTTTTTTTTTTTTTTTAAGATTCATTAGTTAGACACTGTTCTGCTTGCATATACACCTGCCTGCCAGAAGAGAGCACCAGATCTCATTCTAGATGGTTGGACCTTTA
The DNA here is from genome assembly GCF_964271855.1 of Acomys minous. Lineage (NCBI taxonomy): Eukaryota > Metazoa > Chordata > Mammalia > Rodentia > Muridae > Acomys > Acomys minous. The sequence continues at coordinate 147,857,193 of NC_140484.1, read as the reverse complement.
GAAGAGCAGGTGGCACTCTTAACCTCTGAGCCATTTTTAAAATTTTAATTAATTCAGTTTTTGCTCTTCTCCCACCCCCCAAAGACAGGGTTTCTCTGTAGCCTTGACTGTCCTGGACTCACTTTGTAGACAAGGCTGAGTTGTTTTTTTTTTAAATAACTTATTTTTAATGTACATTAATGTTTTGCCTGTGTCAAAGAGTTGGATCCCCTAGAACAGGTATTAAAGACAGTTGTGAGCTGCCATGTGAGTGCTGGGAATTGAACCTGGGTCCTCTGCAAAAATAGTCAGTGCTCCTAACTACAAACCATCTCTCCAGCCTCTAGACAGATTTTCATTTGCGGTAATATGGGGCAGATGAAAGCTTTAGCTTTTTGGATTTGACTCAGATACCCTGAAAGAGAACTGGGCAGTGGTGGCGCATACCTTTTATCCCAGCAGTTGGGTGACAGAGGCAGGTGGGTCTCTGTGAGTTCAAGGCCAGCCTGGGTCTAAAAATCAAGTCCAGGACAGCTAAGGCTACACAGAGAAGAAACCCTGTCTTGAAAAGCCAAAATAACAACAACAACAACAGAAAAGAGCACCTTTGCAAAAGAATTGCAATCTTTGAAAATTATAGAGTAGTCCAATGCTTTTCTGCAATTTTTATTTATAGTAAATACTCATTTTTACAAATGTACTTTATTTGTAAATATACTGACAAATTGTACTTGATACTATTTATTTGTTTGTTTATTTCTGGTTTTTTGAGATAGGGGTTCTATGTGTATCCTTGGCTGTCCTGCTCTTTAACAGACAGGCTGGCCTTGAACTCAAAGAAATCCACCTGCCCCTGCATCCTGAGTGCTAGGATTAAAGGCGTGTGCCACCACTACCCAGCATTCTGAATTTATTTAATAAGACAAAGGTTTTCTGTTTGGGTATGTCTTAGTTTCTTTTTTAATGCTTTGGTTTCAAAGTGTGACCAAGGCAGCCTGTAGAAGAAAGTGTTTGATTTGGGCTTATAGTTTCAGAGGGTTACAGTTCTGGACAGCAGACCAAAACATGGCACCTGAGAGTTTTATGTTTCGATCTTTAAGATGGAGGCAGAGAGAGAGAGCAGGAGGCACTGTGACTGCCTGTTGGAGCTCAGTAGACTGCCCCAGCAACTCTGCTCCTCCAGCAAAACCACATGCGCTAACCCTTGCCAAACAGTCTAACAGCCAGGGACTGGGTAGTCAAGTAATGAGCCTGTGGGGGTCCTTCTCATTGATACCATCTCAGGTGTGAGACGCGTGGTAAAAGGTTGTGCAGAAGTTGCCATAGATCTGTCTAAAGGCTGTACTCTATTTTGAGTTCATTAGGAGAGACTATTTTACACAGTCTTCATCTCCCTGCCAGGACTGTCTTATCCCACTCTTCAGTGATGCCCTTCGTTCATGTAAACAGCATGATGTGCGGCCATGGATGCAGGCATTGAGGTACACTATGTACCAGAATCAGCTGTTAGAGAAAATTAAAGGTAACACTTCTCTCCCCTCCCCTCCCCTCCGCTCCTTTCCCCTCCCCTCCCCTCCCTTGCTAGCCTATTCTTTACATAACCATGGCTGTCATGGAACTTACTCTGTAGACTGGCTGGCTTTGGGCTTACAGAGATCCACCTACTTCTGCCTCTCGAGTACTGAGATTAAAGGCATATGCTACCTCTCCACCCCATTTTGCTTATCTTAAAATTAGCTTTACTGTGATGTAAATTAACATTTCATGGGTGAGTTTTCTCCCATTTTCTTCTGTGTACCCAGAAAGTCCTATGTTTCTCTGTTCATTTTCTTACCGTTGCCCCGTGAAGTTGATGATTTACTTTTTAACATTTTTGTTGATGTTTTCACATAAATGGAATTATGCTACATGCTCCCATATTTAGCTTATTTATGTACATCTTGTATATATATGTGCATGAGGGTTATTTTTGTTTGTTTTTGTTTTTTCATGACAGGGTTTCTCTGTAGCTCTGGCTACCCTGAAACTTGCTCTGTAGACCAGGCTGGCCTCAAACTCTCAGAGATTCACCTATTTCTGCCTCCCAAGTGCTGAGATTAAAGGTGTGTGCCACCACTGCCCAGCTGCTTACATGATAGCTTTAAGGTTATCCCATGTTAACTTGTCAGTAAAGTAGCCTGTTTTTATTGTTTAGTAATAGTATTCTATGTGGATGTGCCATCATTTGTTTGTTTCTCCATTCTTTGGTAGGAGTTCTCAGGTTTTCTAGTTGGGTAGCTAAATATGAAGCTGTTATAAACATTTGTATTTATTTTTATGTTGCTGTAACCAAAACCTGACTATAACCTTAAGGAAAGAAGGCCTTACGTTGGCTCAAAGTTTGAGGCACAGTCCATCATAGTAGAGAAAGAATGAGGTTGTTGGTCACTTCTGCCACCAGGAAGCAGAGGGAGTGCGGGGGAGGGAGAGAGAGAAATTAGTATGTACCAGTGTTCAGCTTGCTTTCTTTTTATTCAGCCTGGGACCACAGCCTGTAGAATAGTGTCTGTACCATATTTAGGGTTGAGTCTTCTTATCTCAAAAGTTAAACCTTTCTGGAAACACCCTCACAGATGGACTCAGAGGCCTGTTTCTGTGGTGGTTCAAATCCTGTTAAGTTGACAGGATGAACTATCATTACATTCATGGTCAACACTACAATACAGTGACATTTGGGAGGGGGGGAGGTTGAGAAAGGATTTTGAAACACAAAAACTCTGTCTTGAAAAACAAAACAATAAAAATTTTTTTTTGCCTAGTTTTCTTATCAGGGAGAAGAGACAAGGTCTCTCTCTGTAGCCCTGGCACTTGCTGTGCAGGCTAGGCTGGCCTTGAACTCACAGATAACTGTCTGCCTTTCCCTCCTGAATGTTGGTATTATAGTTATGGCCACCATGCCTGGCCTATTGACTACTTTTTTCATTTGTTCATTCGTCCGTCTGTCTATCCACCCATGCATCCATCTATGATGGAGTCTCATTATGTAGTTCTGGTTGTCCTTGAACTCAGAAGTAGATCAGGTTGCCCTTAAATTCAGAGATCCAGTGCTCAGATTAAATGTGTATATTACCATGCCGGGCATCTTTTTCCCATTTTTAATGAAGTGATGAGACTTGTTTATGTGTTCTTTGTACAAATTCTTTGGTAGATAACGTGTACTACGATGTTAAAGATTTTTACATGCCTCGAATGAATGGCTATTTATGCAAATTCTATCTCATTTTTTAAAGGAAAAATGTCTTGTTTAGGTGATTTTACTGCTATAGAAGAATACTCGCCTGAATTAATTTTATAGTTTTAGTTGATTACATGGTGACTAAGGTTACTGAGTAAATCTTTAAGTGTTTAATGTCATGTAATCCTACTTCCAAGATGGGCCTTGCACTATCAGTCAGTAATTGGCACCTGAGTAAGCTAACCTCTCATTGGGTTTAGAACACTGGGTGGTCAACATTTGTAAATTGAAGGCCCTTAGGTTGAAGCTTTTCTGAGGTTCTGTTCTTTTAATTTATGTGAGAATTGCCCTCATTTTTGAGGTGAAATATATAAAAGCCTTACCATAGGATGAGTGACAAACAGGGCTGCAAAGCACCACAAACTCTCTCCCTTCCCATATGAAACACTGCTTACATTGAAAAGAATGTGAGATGTGCAAATCCATTTCCAATCTGTTTACTATTAGACAAAGCCTAGAGCAGGTAGTTTGTGCCACACACTGTGATTAATGTTAGCAAATATAGCAAGCAAGATAGGGCTGTTATCTTCATTGTTAGAGCCAAGGAGGCCTTAGAGTCCAGCAGGGGGAGCTGAGCAGTGAGTGAGCATCTCAGCACTGTGTTAAGTGGGAATTAAATAACAAGGATGCTGATTTGACTCTAGGTACTAGTAGAAGACTTTAGGAAGATGTAACATTTAAGCGGAAATTTGAGGGTAGAAATGAGAGGGAAGGTGAAGTGACTGCATTAGGAGGTCGATGTGAAAGTTACAGGCAGCTTAAACAAATTCTTAGGGGACCCAGTTTGCCTGAGAAAGAGGTGCGTTTGGATGAGATTGAGACGGGAGGTCAATGCAAGGCCATCAGTGGAAACGCCTCATTTAGATGGGCACTGAGAGAGTATCAGCGGGTTCTCCAGAAAAGTAAAGTTCCATGTTTACTTGTGCTGGTCACTTTAGTTGCAGGTTGCTTACTAGATTACAAGAGGCTAAGGATGAGGCAAGGGAACCAGTTTCCTGCTGCTAAGTAAAGTACTTTAGGGATATGGCAGTAAGGAGCGGGGGAGTGAATCATCTGTTCACATGGAAGGTAAACTCTAATGTAATTGCCAAGCACCTGCTCAGGTGGTGGTCCGTCTTTGGGAAAAAGCAAACAGGAGACGGGAACAGTTTTAGAGAATGATAGAGAATTCGTTTACCATATGGTCGCTCGCAGGCACTTTGGAGTATAGCTGTCCTTTTGGCGGGTAAGACCCAGCTCCATTCTTGGGTAGAAGTTTAGAATCATTGGCATTGGTACGGCTTTGAAGCCACAGGACAGATGCCTTGTCCAGGGGGCAGTGGAAAAGAATTGTCTAGAGAAGGGGTCTTTGACTGCTTTGACCTTTATTTATTCTCTTTCCTACTGTTTGACCTAGGCTCTCTTCCCTCCTTCCTTCCTTCCCTCCCTATTTAATGTACTGTGTTTACCATCTTTAAAATACTTATTTTTATTTTATGCATATGAGTGTTTGCCTGCATTTGTGTGTGTGTACCACATGCATTCATTAGAGGCCACAAGAAGGTAACAGGAAGTGGTGACCCATCGTGCTGGGAAGGAACTGATCCCAGCCAGAGTAGTACAAGTGCTCTAAACTGACGGCCACCTCTCTAGCCTCTGAGAGGGTCATTACTAACAATTCAGATATTACAAGCTTAATTTTTTGTGGAGAATGATTTTCACTTTGCTCTACTTGATTTTGTGTTTCTTCGCTTAAACATTGTTATATGCCAAGCACTGTGCTAGTTTTTGGAGTTTGAGGGTTAGTTCCCTTTGTTTGGGGAGGTGGTAAGGAAGAGAATGCTTAGGAAACACAATCTGGAATTAGGTGAGTTGGGAACTAATGAGACATTTTCTTCTTTCCAGAACAAACAGTTCCAATTAGAAGCCATCTCATGGAACTAGGTCTGACGGCGGCAAAATTTGCTAGAAAACGGGGGAATGTGTCACTGGCAACAAGACTGCTAGCACAGTGCAGCGAGGTTCAGCTGGGAAAGACGACCACTGCCCAGGACTTAGTCCAGCATTTTAAAAAACTGTCCACTCAAGGTCCTGTGGATGAAAAGTGGGGGCCTGAGCTTGATATTGAAAAAACCAAGTTATTATATACAGCAGGTTAGTAAAAACATAAAACTGTATGCATGCCTCTGTGTGTGGTGTAAGAAGTATTTTAGAAAAAGAAATATTTCCAGCTTTTGTAGAACATTGTTCTTGGAGTGTCGGTTGTTTTATAATTGATATTTAATATTACTTTGAAACAGTTGTGAGCTTAGTACAGTATCCTTCAGTAAGATATGTTTTCAAAAATCATTGATTATTCCTTAACTCATTTTTCCCCCCTTTTTGGTAATATGGTGTGCCTGCTTTTTTGTATGTGTAGGAACATGCATGTGAGTGCAAGTTCATGTGTGTGTGAGTGTATGTGTGTAGGCCAGAGGTTGACTGTGGGAGTCCTTGATTGCTATCCATTTCATATTTTTGACATAGGATTCTTCACTTGAACCCAAAGCTAACTTGGTTAGGATAGTATCATTAGCCAACTTGTTCTGTGTATTCCCTATATCCCCTCTCAGGAGTGCTGAGGTTACAGGTAGTCTGTCATGCCCACCTAGCATTCATGCGGATTCAAGCTGTGGTCCTCAGTGCTTCCATGACAAGCATTTGGCTCACTGGTCCATTTTCCCAGTCCTGATTTTTTATTATTGTTATCGTTACTATGACAAGGTCTAACTTGCCTAGCTGACCTGACACTCACTATATCAACCAGGCTGACTTCTGCCTCCTGAGTGTTGAGATTAAAGACATGTGTCACCATGCCTGCCTGGCTTTATAGTATTTTATTTTATTATGTCCTAATTTTTGTTATTTTATGTGTGAGTGCCTGCATGTACATAAATGTACTGCATATATGCCTCATGCCCACAAAGGCCAGAAGAAGGTGTTGGATCCTATGGTACTAGAGGTGCTGGAAGTTGTAAGCTGCCTGATCTAAGTCCTGGTAACTGAACCTTGGTCTTCTGCAAGAGTAAGTGGGTGCTCTTAACCTCTGAGCCCATCTCTCTAGTCCCTGAATTTATTTTTTTATTTTTCAAGACAGGGTTTCTTTGCATAGCCTTGGCTGTCCTGAAACTAGCTCTGTAGACCAGGCTGACATTGAACTCTTGCCTCTGCCTCCTGATTGTTGGGATTAAACATGCGTGTCCCTATCGCCTGACTTTATGTTTTTGAAAACAGCAAAATGAAAAATAATTACTTTGTCTGGGAATTACTTTATTATTAAGGGTAAATTAGTGGTTTTGTGTGTACATGTGTTTTTTTTCTATAGGCCAATCGACACACGCAATGGAAATGTTGAGTTCCTGTGCCATATCTTTTTGCAAGTCTGCAAAAGCTGAATATGCTGTGGCTAAGTCAATTCTGACCCTGGCTAAATGGGTGCAGGCTGAATGGAAAGAGATTTCAGGACAGCTGAGACAGGTGTACAGAGCTCAGCAGCAGCAGAACCTCCCAGGCCTTTCTACTTTGTCTAGGAACATACTCACTTTAATAGAGCTACCATCTGCTAACACTGTGGGAGAAGAACACCCACGGATTGAGAGCGAGTCTACAGGTATGGTTTCATCCTTTTGTTAGTTAGCTTTAAAAAATACTCATTTAACAAGTATAAAATCAGTGTTAAGCTAGCTATAATAGGCCACAAAAAGAACTACAAAAATCTGTTGCTCGGTAGTAACACTCGTACCTAATGTTGTGTATCCAAATCTTTTTTAGATGCAGGTTGCTTTCCTGACTTAGAGCGCCATTTTTGTCCTGATTCCTGAAAGGGTAAATGTCAGGAGCAGCAGACATGTAGCAGTAGCTTGTGTTACACTTGGGTATTGGCTCACAGAAAGCATAGAAAGACTGAAGCTTCTTTTTCTTTTTTGCAGGGGTGGGGTTGTTTGTGTTTTTCGAGACAGGATTTCTGTGGGTAGCCTTGGCTGTCCTAGACTCACTTTGTAGACCAGGCTGGCCTCAAACTCAGAGATCCACCTGCCTCTGCCTCCCGAGTGCTGGGATTAAAGGTGTGTGCCATCACCACCCAGCAACACTGAAGTTTCTTGGCCCTATCCAACGCTAGCAAAGGTAGCAAAGATCAAGAAATGGGTGGTTGGTGCTGGAGAGATGGCTCAGAGATTAAGAGCACTGGCTGCTCTTCCAGAGGTCCTGAGTTCAATTCCCAGCAGATGGTGGCTCACAATCCTCTATAATGAGATCTGATCCCCTCTTCCGGCTTGCCAGCATACATGCAGACAGAAGACTATATTCATAGTATATAAATAAACCTTAAAAGAAAAGAAATGGATGGTTGATTCAACTAAATAAAATTTATTGTTTTCTTATTTTTTTATTTTTAAAATTTTTTTTTTTTTTTTTTTTTTTTTTTTTTTTTGAGGAGGTCTGGGTGCTAGAGTTTGAATCCAGGATTTTGGGCATGCTAGGCAAGTGTTCTAATGCGAAGCTACATACCCACTTTCTGGTTCCTTTGTTTTCCCCGTTTTTTGAGACAGAGTCTTCCTCTGTAGATCTACCTAGCCTGGAACTTGTTATGTAGATCAGACTGGCCTGGAACTCACATAGATCCTCCCACCTCTGATGCCTAACTTCTGGGATTAAAGGAGTATGCCCCCACACCTGTTCAATATTTCTTTAAGACAGAATCTTCCTTCCTATAGCCCCTAGCTGCCCTCACACTCTAGGCTAATGCTGAGTTGAGGGAGGTGGCACTGTGTCTGTGTGTTCTGCTGGGCATAGAGTCCATGCTTCATGCATGCTGTGCAGACATTCTTCTACTGACTTTACATCCTAATAAGTTTGGAAGAAAACCAATCTTTTTAATTAACACAAGAGAAAAGACCTCCATTTTGTTGTGCTGAAACTTGGGGTTTAAAATACTTCCACTGAACCAGGCATCCTACAGCATGTACAACACCCAAGCTATTGCTGAAGATAGTGTCACTAAAGGCATAAAAGTGTCCACACATGCTAACATAAGCTTATGGGAGAGACTGATGCCTTTTAAATACAGTCACATTCCCAAAAAGTAACCAAATTTGGGCCATAACAAATTACGTACTGTGATAATGTTGGACTTATTGCTTACTTACAAATAATAAAGACTTAACAGGTCAGTGGGAACACTGTTAGATATTTCTGAATGTAACACTGAGCTCTTTCGTTATTTTCTCTATCATGACAGTGCATATTGGTGTTGGAGAACCTGACTTCATTTTGGGACAGTTGTACCATCTTTCTTCAGTGCAGGCACCTGAAGTAGCCAAATCGTGGGCAGCATTGGCTAGTTGGGCTTATAGGTGGGGCAGAAAGGTGGTTGACAATGCCAGGTATGTATGTTTCAATGTGCAGTTGACATAACACACTGCCAAGTGGAGATGTAAAGTGTCTTTGGGAGAATTTTGGTATCTGAAATACTTGATGACTTGTTTATTTTTATAGTCAGGGAGAAGGTGTTCGTCTGTTGCCTAGAGAAAAATCTGAAGTTCAAAATCTGCTTCCAGATACTATAACTGAAGAAGAGAAAGAGAGAATATATGGTATTCTTGGACAAGCAGTATGTCGGCCAGCAGGAATTCAGGCAAGGAAATGGGATACAGTGGTATTGGGGGAATATTGTCAAGATTCCTGTTGCAATTCATGGTTTTTGAGGAAATTGTCTACTTTATTAAGTAAATAGTGAATAAGGTTGAGGCTGTTTGTGTTGCAAATAAAATCTCTTGAGTTTTAAGATGACATGCAGTTGTCTTTTTCCTAAGATGATAATTTCTTGAGAAATCAAGTGATTTCTTCAGGGTCCTATTGAAAACAGGTGAAGTTCATTTTGTGTAAATAAATTTCTTTTAATTAACCTTTAATCTGAAGTTAAGTTCGGGGCTCTTCCAGAGGTCCTGAGTTCAGTTTCCAGCAACCACATGGTGTCTCACAACCATCTATAATGAGATCTTGTGCCTTTTTCTGGCCTGCAGGTGTTATACGCAGGCAGAACACTGAAGTTAGGTTCTTGGCTGCTGGTGTAGTCATGGATAAAAGCACACTATTAATGTATGTGAATGAGGCTGTAGGTTTAATCCCCAGAGCTGGAAATGCAGGAAATGTAAGGCTCTTTACAAGGCTACCTGGGGGGCTTGAGAGGTAGCTCAGAGGTTAAGAGCACTGACTTCTCCTCCAGAGGTCCTGAGTTCAATTCCCAGCAACAATGTGCATGGTGGCTCACAACCATCTATAATGTGATCTGATGCCCTCTTCTGGCTTGCAGGTGTACATGCAGCCAAAGCACTGTATACATAATAATAAATGAGTATTTAAAAAATAAATAAAAGACTACTTGAGAGCTTTTTCATGGGGATACCTCCCTCATGCTCCAGATTCTTCACAAGGTTTATGCATGTGCGTTTAAGAATAACTAAGTGACTTGGCAGGGTGGGGAGGGAATTGGAAGAAGCTAGGGCTTTGGATGTGCTAGTAGGCAAGAGTTCCTGCCCTCTCAGCCCTGGTGATTATGGTAAATTAGCTAATGTGGGACGCAGTGGACTGGGTGAGCGTCACCGTGCTCCTTCTTCTTCTAAGTCTTTTAGTTCTGTAGCTGTTGTAGATGCAGTATTCAAAGGCGTGGGTTTTATTTGCAAGGATAAATTCTGTTGACTAAGTTCTATTCTAAAAATTATATCTGTGAGTCTCTGTTATTGTTAGACATATTTACAATCCTGTAAGTAGAGTCGTGTTTGTTGTTCATGTTCTGTTCTGTTTTTCATATCCTTTTGAACAGATTATTTTTCTACATACAGAATATTATTGTGTTGCTTAGAAGTGTTTAAAATACAAAAAACCCAGTAGTCTTTAGTTTTTGCCTAATTGGCTACATTAAGCAGATTGTAAAGAGAAGCTTTCTAATGGATTTGGTATTTGGAATTATTTAGTGTATCATAATGAGAAAAATGTTTACATGTGATAGATCATGTATCTTCCTTCCTTTTTACTTTAAGTGTTATTCTGTGTCCTCCTTTTCTTTAGGATGAAGATATAACACTTCAGATAACAGAAAGTGAAGATAATGAGGAAGATGACATGGTAGATGTTATCTGGCGGCAGTTAATCTCAAGCTGCCCATGGCTTTCTGAACTCGATGAAAATGCAACCGAAGGTGTCATTAAAGTGTGGAGGAAAGTTGTAGACAGAATCTTCAGCCTGTATAAACTGTCTTGCAGTGCTTATTTTACTTTTCTTAAGCTCAATGCTGGTCAGGTAGGTGGCACTGTCTTCTGTCCTGTAGACAGCGAGCAGTAGCAGAAATGGTTTTCTTATCCCCTTAATTGTTCACTTAGATTCTGTTAGATGAAGATGACCCCAGGCTCCATTTAAGTCACAGAGCAGAGCAGAGCACTGATGATGTGATTGTGATGGCTACCCTGCGGCTGCTGAGGTTGCTGGTGAAGCATGCTGGTGAGCTCCGGCAGTATCTGGAACATGGCTTGGAGACAACACCTACTGCTCCATGGAGAGGTAATGGCCTAAGTCACATTTCCTCTATGTTTCTGAGTGGGATAGAAGTAGTTTGTTTAGGTTCTTTATTTGAAAATGTTAGAGAGTAGCTGTGCGGGTGTGTAGGACAACTTGGACTCTTTGGTGTCTCATGAAAACCTCTTCTGTCTTGTAAAGAACTGAGAGGCTAGAAGGAAGAAGCTTTTCATTATCAAACATCAGTTTGGGGGAGAGGGTGTGTGTGAAATAAATATAGGAGTTAGTATAACCCTTTGTCACAGTAATTTCATCTCTCTTCTTTGTGGCATATGCTGGACATAATCATTCAATGTTGGAATTGCTCTGGACTGTGATTACAGTTCCACCCTAAGCAGACTTGCAGAACAAGAACAGCTTTCTTACGGACCTTTGTTACCACAGCGATAACTTTGGTGCCCTTAAGATCTGTGCTGATGCTGACATAATTAAGTTGTATCTGCATTTCCAAAATTAATAGGTTTTAATAAATTCATTTCTTTTCCTGAAGGAATTATTCCACAGCTTTTCTCACGCCTAAACCACCCTGAAGTATATGTACGCCAAAGTATTTGCAACCTTCTTTGTCGTGTGGCCCAAGATTCCCCACACCTCATACTGTACCCTGCAATAGTAGGAACCATATCGCTTAGCAGTGAATCCCAGGCTTCAGGTATGCAGCATTAAGATGCATTTGATTATTTACTTGAGACAGAGTCTAACCGTGTCGCCCTTGGTGGCTTTGTTTGTTTATTTGTGTTTTTGAGACAGGATTTGTCTGTGTAGCTTTGGCTGTTTTGGACTCTTCTGGTCACTTTGTAGACTAGGCTGACCTCCAACTTAACAGAGATCACCTACCTCTGCCACCCTGAGTGCTGGGATTACAGGTGTGTGCCACTCGGCCTGGCTACCAGTAATTTTTTAAGTCTCTTTGGGTGATGTATTCTCAAGTTAAGAGTGTAGTTTTTTGGTGTTTGTTTGTTTGTTTGTTTGTTTGTTGTTTGTTTTTTGTTTGTTTGTTTTAGTAATGGCACTGACTTACCTAAGAGATAGCTACCGTGAGTCCACAATAAGTGTTTTGCATGTTGTTACCCCTTAAAATACCCCAGGAACTCAGCATAGAGCTGTTTAAGGTGCCATTAGACCATGCTCTACACTCTGGGGAGGCTTCTTGTTTGTTTGCCATCTTCCTCCAGCTTTTCTCCTTAGTTTACAGTATTTATAAACATACTTGAAAAGGTCAGCCTGTAAAAATGTAGAACACCATCGTCTTTAGCTTCATGAACAGGACTGTGAAATAGATTGTCCCCTCATACCCAGGATGTGCATATATCCCTGTTGCATTCTACTGTAGGAAATAAGTTTTCCTCTGCAATCCCAACTTTACTTGGAAATATTCAAGGAGAAGAACTACTGGTTTCTGACTGTGAAGGAGGAAGTCCTCCTGCTTCTCAAGATAGCAGCAGAGATGAACCTAAAAGTGGTTTAAATGAAGACCAGGCCATGATGCAGGATTGCTACAGCAAAATTGTAGATAAGCTGTCCTCTGCCAACCCAACGATGGTCTTACAGGTACAAGAAAATTGATGTGTTTGTTTTAAAGTAGCATTCATTGCAACCCCTCCCCCCAAATCTTAAAGCTAATTATCTCTTAGAACCATATCAAAGAACCAAAACTTTAGAACCTAAATTGATGTTGGTGCTGGTGAATTTTCTGAGAAATGAGCACTAGCTGTGTCTGGTGGACGCTGCCTTGTGAGCCATGTGGATGTGTTGTGTCTGCAGGTCCAGATGCTTGTGGCAGAGCTCCGTAGGGTCACTGTGCTCTGGGATGAGCTCTGGCTGGGAGTTCTGTTACAGCAGCACATGTACGTCCTGAGGCGCATCCAGCAGCTGGAGGACGAGGTGAAGAGAGTCCAGAACAACAACACCTTGCGCAAGTACGTCTTCAGCCCTCCGCTGGGAAGACAGGGCTGCTGCTCTTGTCTTTAGAAGTGTTGGTTTTATGTGTGTGTTTGCCTGCCAGTGTGTATGTGTAGCACATGTGTGCCTGATGCCCACAGAAGTCAGGAGAGAGCATTGGATCCCCCTGGAACTGGAGTTAAGGATGGTTGTGAGCTGCCATGTGGGTGCTGGGAACAGAATCTGGATCCTTTGTAGGAGCAGCTGGTGCTCTTAACTATTGAACCATGTTTCCAGTGCTCTCCCTACTTTTTTCTTTTTAAAGTCTTAATCAGCACAACAGAGTTCAGTCTTAATCATTTTTAACTGTAAATTGAGTGGCATGAAAGTGTGTGCTCACAGTGCTGTGGCCTCATCACCACGTATCTGTTTCTTTCCATGATTAGTGACTAGCACTACACTGGGTAAGATCCACCAGATTATTAATTTTTTATCATTTATGTATGTGTGTGCGCTGTGCAAATGCAGATCAGAAGAAACTTGTGCAGGTTGGGTTTTCCTTTTACTGTATGGGTCTTGGAGGTCATACTTTGGGTTATCAGATTTAGCAGCAGATACTCTTACTAGCTGAGCCGTTGTGTCAGCCCTCATAAGCCAGGTTTTACTCTTGGATTCATCTGTTAGCAGAGGCTTGGGTTTGTTTTTAGCTGTGTGAACAATGCTGCTCTGAACATTGGTGTGCAATATCTGGTTGACTCCTTGGAATAATCTTTATGTTATGCGGTGGATTTGCCAACTAATGAGATTGTCTTGTTAAGCATAGGAATCTTTTCAATGATGATTGTGTCATTTTATTTTCCAATTTTGGGAGTGTGGTGGTTTCGAGGCAGGGTTTCTCTGTGTAGCCTTGGCTGTCCTGTAGTTGCTGTGTAGAGCAGGCTGGCCTCCTCAAACTCACAGAGAGCTCTGTCTGCCTCTGCCTCCCTGAGTGAAGAAACTAAAGGTGTGTGCTACTACCGCTCAGCTTTATTTCCAATTTTCAGTACATGAGGATTCTGGCTTTCCCCTACATTGTGATTGTATGTATGTATGTATGTATGTATGTATGTATGCATGCATGCATACATGCATGCATGTATGATGAATGGTGTGGGTGCATGCATGTCATGGCCCTTCTGTAGTGGTAAGAGGATAACCTGGGGTGTTGGGCCTCATCTTCCACCTTATTCAAGGCAGAATCTTAATCTCGGTCTCTGTCCTCCCTTCCCCTTTGCTGTGTGCATGAGGCTAGTTGACCCACGAGCTTCTGGGGAGTCTTTGTCTACCTTGCATCTGTCTCCCTGTCTTGTGTTGTGATCATTATATGACTTTTGAGGGTTCTCTTCAGACATTCATGCTTAAATGGCAGACTCTTTTACCTGCAGAGCCATTTCCTCAGCCAACAGTTGGCAATTTTCTGGGAGTTTTGTTCATAATCCTCAGAGATTTAAGTTGTATCTTAATAGTTTTGATTTGTGTTTTCCTAATGACTGAAAACATGTAGCTGCTTTTTGTGTCTTAATTGCTCAGTGTGTATCTTTGCAGAATGTTGAGTTAAGCTGTTTTGCTATTGAGATGTAGACTTTTAAAATTCTGGTAAGAGCTCCCTGGTAGATACATGATTTGCAAACATTTCTCACCACTTTCAATCATCAGCTTAGTCTATATGGTATCATATTCAAGGAATCACAATTACATCTCTCTTACTGAATTTCTTTTGTAGTGTTATGTAATAAGTTATCTGTCAGTATTCTATATGTTTTTTGATACTGTTTACTCAATACTTGATAAATTTAATTTGTCTCATGTTTATATAAAACTTAAATAACTTTTTGAATGAAAATGTCTTTGGTCAGAGAAGAGAAAATTGCCATCATGCGGGAGAAGCACACAGCACTGATGAAGCCTATTGTGTTTGCTCTGGAGCATGTGCGGAGCATCACCGCTGCCCCTGCAGAGACTCCTCACGAAAAGTGGTTTCAGGATAACTATGGTGATGCCATCGACAATGCCCTCGAAAAACTAAAGACCCCGTCAAACCCTGCCAAGCCTGGAAGCAGCTGGATTCCATTTAAAGAGGTACAGCATAGTTGTAAAAGTCCTGTTAACGTCCCCATGAGATACAGACTTAAAGCAGTGTGCTTACCTTGGAACATGAGATAAAGTTTTATAAGCCTGCTGAAGTTATCTTGTGATTATTTGCTGGCAAGGAAAGTGGAGAAAATTACTTTTTCATTTTGAGAATTTGGGGACTAGAAGGCAGGGAGGTTGGCAGATACTATTCCTGTATATACTAGGCATATACTATAAGTCATTAGCCTTAGCTGTTTGGTATTTTCATAGAAGGTTAGGAAATAGATTGGGGGGGGGGTGTCCTATGTAGTTTTTAAAGGGAGAAGTAGACACTTGTAATAGTTCCCAGATTAAGCATCCCTAATTGGAAATGCTCCAAAAATCTGAAATTTGGAGTCATGTTCAGATTTTTTAAATTAGTGATTTCAAGTAAGATTAATGCCAATATTCTAAAATCTGAAGAAAAGGTGATAAAATGGTGAGTGATAAAATTGGTTAATATTTATTTGACCTATTTTGTAATCAATATAGCAATATAATTTGCTGATTGGAATGATTTGTAGATTCATATATTTGAGAATCTTTGTCGTGTTCTCTTTAATTCTATTTTCTCTTTAGTCTTTCTCTTTCTTAGCAAAGGCACCATCAGTTGGGGGAGCCTCTTTGTATCATACTTTTTCTTTTCCATTTTTTCTTTTCCTTTTCTTTTCTTTTCTCTGACACTTGGGGTTTTAATTGGTTTCTTTGTTGAAAACAAGAAAAAAAAAACTAAATCTAAACAGAATAAAAGTACACACAGTTTCAGTAAATGAAAACTGCTCAGTGTGATGGTGCATGCCTTTAATCCTAGCACTCTGGAAAGCAGAGATAGGTGGATCTCTTGAGTTTAAGGTTGTCCTACTCTACATAGTAAGTTCTAGGACAACCAGGGTTGTACAGAGAGACCATGTCTCAAAGGCCAGAAAAGAAAAGAAAACTCTTGATGAAATATCCTGAGCACAGGGTGGTAGTGGCACACACCTTTAATTTCAGCACTCAAGAGGCAGAGATAGGTGGATGGGTCTCTGTGAGTTCGAGGCCAGCCCAGCCTACTGAGTGAGTTCCAGGAGATCTAGGACTACACAGAGAAACCCTGTCTCAAACAAACAAACAAACAAACAAACAAACACACACACACCACAAAAAGAAAGAAAATGAAATGTCTTGAAGCACTAGACAACAAAGCTAACACAAATTATGATGTTTCTTATGCCCAGCCTATTTATTAGGCAGGACCAAGCTTCCATGGTCCTTCCCAGTTTCTTACTTGTTTCTGTTAATAAAGCTAAAAACCTGGAAGAGATGTGTATGAAATAAGTCACTGAAAAATGTTTTTAAGATTGTAGTTTGGGTGGGAGAGATGGCTCGGTGGTTAAGAGCAGTGGTTAAGAGCAGATCTTCTAAAGGATCTGGATTAAGTTCCCAGCAACCACATGATAGCTCACAACTGTTTTTAACTCCAGTTCCCAGGGATCCGACACCCTAACACAGACATACATGCAGGCAAAACACCAATGCACGTTTAAAAAAAAAAAACTTAAAAAAATAAAAAGATTGTAGTTTGTTTTTGTGGCTATCAAGCCCAGGGACCTTGAATGCTAGGTGAGCTCTCTGCTATTCCAAATCTCTGAGTTTTGTATCCACATTCCATGTTTGATTAAACAGTGGTCTGTTTGTGTGGGCATGCCAGGATTAAGGGGAGATTTTTTCCAGTCTCTAATTTTTTAAACAAAACTTACTGAAAATTAATTACTTTGAAAGTTTAGATATTATATATTAGTTTGAGCTTGATACATATTAGCTACAAGCAGGGATAGAGCTGTAGAGCTATGTTTGCTACTGTGTTCCCTGGGGATAGATCTGTGCATGGTAGATAACATTCATTGCTCCCTGTGGCTAGTAGCAGAGCTTCTCATGGGTTTTGTATATTTCAGGTGGTCAGCTTTTAAGTGTTACTTCTCTTAAAATGTTGCCTGTTTTCCTCTGTTTAGTTTTATACGGCCTCTTATAAATTGGCTTCATGATTGAGCTATATTTATAACTTGATCTCAGTAACATTGCAGGTGGTGTCCCACAGCTGTATCTACTTTTTGCACTATTATAAAACTGATTGGTTTGTTCTGGCATAGCTCACAGCTCCATAGTGATGCTCTGAGGAAATTTCTTCTCATCTCTTCTGATTGTCTTGCTTTATCTGCCTGAAAAGGGGGTGATGTCTTAACAAGTAGTAATCACAACGCAACATATGAGCACAGCATTCTCTGCTTCAAGGGTGGCCTCATCTCTAGCATCAAATTAAACATAAGGACTAGAACAGCACGTATTCATGGGGATGTTTGGGTTTACCTTTATACCAAGTACAATGAGAAGAAGAAAATGCTATACCAGAATGCAGACTTGTTTTTCTACCTTATGAACATAGATAATGCTGAGTTTGCAACAGAGAGCGCAGAAACGTGCAAGCTACATCTTGCGACTTGATGAGATCAGTCCTTGGTTGGCTGCCATGACTAACACTGAAATTGCGCTTCCTGGAGAAGTCTCAGCCAGAGACACTGTAACAATTCACAGTGTGGGTGGAACTATCACCATCTTACCAACTAAAACCAAGCCCAAGAAGCTCCTCTTTCTTGGATCAGATGGGAAGAGCTATCCTTACCTTTTCAAAGGTAGAGTTAAAACTGAATTGTGTTTTTAAGACAAATCTGAGTGTGCATGCACATTAGGGTAATACTTTTGTGCATGAAAATTCTGTATTTGAGTCCTGTGTGAGTTTTGAATGGCTGGTTAGCTGCATGTCATAGTATTTCACCCTCTGCACCTTGCTAATGAACTTATATGGGAAGACCAACTGAGTACATACAGCTCAGTTTTACTAACTAGTGCTAATACCACTGGAGACAGTTTGCTGATGTTGTTAAAGTGTGTTCATTGCAAACTGAAACTGTAGGGAGTGGTGTGTTCCCAGGTCCATTTGTTACCCACCCTGGTAACTTTGATTTGTTTTCATAGGACTAGAAGACTTGCATCTGGATGAGAGAATCATGCAGTTCTTATCTATCGTGAATACTATGTTTGCTACAATTAACCGGCAGGAAACACCTCGTTTCCATGCACGACACTATTCTGTAACGCCACTGGGGACGAGGTCAGGGCTGATCCAGTGGGTAGACGGAGCCACACCATTGTTTGGTCTTTATAAGCGATGGCAACAACGAGAAGCTGCCTTACAAGCACAAAAGGTTGGGCAAAACTGAAGTGCAGCTGTGTTCTTACTGGACTTTTATGGACAAATGTGTGTCAGGGCATTCTTTGTGACTGAAGTTGAGCGTGTTTGTATGCTTATAGTAGGTTAGAGTAGACAGACACTTGATGCCATTAGCAGGTGGCAGTGAGGCAAACCTTTATTGATCAGTAAAGCTTTCAGACATACGTAGTGCACCGGGAGTGGTGGCGCACTCCTGTAATCCCAGCACTCTGGGTGCCAGTGGCAGGTGGATCTCTGTGAGTTCGAGGCCAGCCTGGTCTACAAAGTGATTCCAGGACAGCCAAGGCTACACAGAGAGATCCTATCTTGAAAAATAAAAAACAAAACAAAGACATACGTAGTAGCAAATTGCTCAGAAATTTGATATTTCATGCCTTCAATGCTCTTAAGAGCTCTTAAGTTAAATTTGTAAATAATAAAAAGCTTTAAACCTGGATTATTTTCAACATTTAAATAAGAACAAAGTTTAAATGAGTACTTCCTTGATCACTACAGTATTCTATTTTGTGCCTGTGAATTTTATAATTTGGCTCAGACTAAGAATGTATCTGGGCAGTTTACTACGTGAAGCGGCAGAACTGAATAGGAGGCCTGGGTCTAGCCAGGGACCTTATGCTGGTGGCTACTAAGAGCGGTAGAGCTTCGAACTTAGCGTAGTTTTCTTGTCTTCATTTTCATGGTATTTATTTTTGTGGTGCTTGAGAATCTAATTCCATGGCCCCTAGAGTACTAAGCCCTCCTGTACCTTCAGCCTAGGCAAGTTCAAAAATTAAGCACAGGCTTATAGTCTAATTATTGAACAGTGAGTAAGTTAAAGATAGGAGCTGGGGGCCTATTTAAACTTTGTGGAACATATTTCTTAATAGCTGTGTTTATTTCAAACTGAATTATTGGTGAAGAATGAATATGAATTAGTGGATTATGCCTTTAAAAATTAATTGTGTTGGGGCTGGAGAAATGGCTCAACAGTTGGGAGCACTGACTATTCTTCCAGAGGATCTTCGTTCAGTTCCCAGCACCCACATGGTGCTGCCTGTAACTCCTGTTCCAGGGAATCTGACATCCTTACACAGACATACCTGCACTCAAAGCACCAATGTACATAAAATAAAAATAATTTTTAAAAAATGAATTGTGTTAGTATAGATTGGATTTTAAGTTGAGCCTCAAGAAAACTTAGCAAGAAACCAATCTTTAAGCAAACAGGTAGCACTTAATTACAAGAAAGATAAAAGTTCAGAAGAGCTGACTTTCGATTTTGTTTTGTTTTTAAATATGAAATGTAGCCAGATAGGGTGAAGAATGCTATGAAAAATCAGTTTTAAAAAATACTTTATAACTTTTTTTGCTGAAGTAAAACTAATCTTTTCTTTTAAAACATTTTTTAAGGCCCAAGATTCCTACCAAACTCCTCAGAATCCCAGCATTGTTCCTCGTCCCAGTGAACTTTACTATAGTAAAATTGGCCCTGCTTTGAAAACAGTTGGCCTTAGCCTGGATGTGTCAAGGAGGGATTGGCCCCTCCATGTGATGAAGGCAGTGTTGGAGGAATTAATGGAGGCCACACCCCCAAACCTCCTGGCCAAAGAGCTCTGGTCATCTTGTACGACTCCTGATGAGTGGTGGAGAGTCACACAGGTATGCATCACTGGAGGCTTGGTGTCGCCAATGTTACTCTGGCTTTGATCGTACCCTCTTTTGTCAGCCTTTCTGGTCTTTTTTCTCTTTCTTTCCAGACTTTTTGAGTCCTGTACTAGAATGTCTCTTGCAAGTTGTTAAAGGGTGGTGGGGATGATGGATGAAAATTTAAAAGTAAATGTTGAAAGAACTGAAGTTCTTTATTTTAAAACCTAGTCTTGGGCTGGGGAGATGGCTCAGCCATTAAATGCTAGGCTCGCAACCAACAATATAAAACCTAATCTTTTGGCCTGGGCACGGACCCCAGCACTCAGGAGGCATAGGCAGGCAGATAGCTGTGAGTTCAAGGCCAGCTTGAGTTCCAGGTCAACCAGGGCTAAATAGTGAAACCCGTTCTAGGGGAAAACAAAAAACAACCCCAACCCTAGCCCCACCCCCACCCCATTCCTGGGGCTGGCACTGGCTTTCTTTGAGAGTACCCAAGTCTGATTCCATCATCCATGTCAGGGTGTTCACATTTGCCTGTTAGTCTAGCTCTGGGGGATTCAGTGCCTCTTGATGGCCTCCTCTGGACTGACTCTAATGGGCACATATCCACATATATAGACACATAATTAAAACTATAACTAAGTCTTTAGCAACTACAGTGTCGCTCACAAGCATTCTTGATATTCTTTAGCCCTCAACATAAAATGCCCCTCACAATGCAGATCCTGAGCAGCCACGGGCTGCAGTCTTGAGGAGTGCTTTGTGGTTATTGGTTTATTTCAGAGCAAGGGGCTAGGATTACAGAGTTGTATTGACCTTAGATCATCTAGTGTTTTTTAGAGGAAGACTGCCTGGTGATGTTTACTTGCTCCCTTCTCTTCAGTCCTATGCAAGATCCACTGCTGTCATGTCTATGGTTGGCTACATAATTGGCCTTGGAGACAGACATCTGGATAACGTGCTCATAGATATGACAACTGGAGAAGTAGTTCACATAGATTACAATGTTTGTTTTGAGAAAGGTAAGAAAAATTGGGCTTTTACATTTATTTGAAGGTCAGATTTTTTTGTGTTAAGGGCAAAAATAAAATGATTTGTCTTTTTAAAGGTAAAAGCCTTAGAGTTCCTGAGAAAGTGCCTTTTCGTATGACACAAAACATTGAAACAGCACTGGGTGTAACTGGAGTAGAAGGTGTTTTTAGGCTTTCCTGTGAGCAGGTATGCCTTTCCTCTTTTGCCCTGTAGTGTTACTGTATAATAAGCATGAGAGGAAGTCATAACACATTTTCATATGGAAACTTGCCTTGCGTTTACTGAAGTACTTCTAAAAATAGGTTCTCCACATTATGCGACGAGGCCGAGAGACTCTGCTTACACTCTTGGAGGCCTTTGTGTATGACCCCTTGGTGGACTGGACAGCTGGCGGTGAGGCTGGGTTTGCAGGCGCTGTCTATGGTGGAGGTGGCCAGCAGGCTGAAAGCAAGCAGAGCAAGCGAGAGATGGAGCGTGAAATTACCCGTAGCCTCTTTTCTTCCAGAGTCGCTGAGATTAAGGTGAAGCCCAAGGATATAGTGGCACTATCAGCTTTTTAACAGAGCAGGTGTACCTAAGGGTTGACTGTGTAGGGCTTCTTTGGGTATAAGGAGTCGGTGTCACCTCTGATAGACTGTTGTTCTCCCACACAGACACATTCACCAGTGTGTCTTATTGAATAATTGAATAGCCTTTCCTCCTTTTCAGTAGTCCGAGATCTCAGGCTTATTTTCTGTGGCCTGTGGATCTGTTCATTTTATGGCTAGGTAAAATGTATTGCTTATCCTTGTACATTGGAGGCAGTGCCACAAACTTTGTTTCTTAGTTGGGATGGTAGGTAAAGCAGGGCACCTAGATGTGCCCTTCTTCGCTGTTCTGATCGAGCTCTCTTCCAGGTGAACTGGTTTAAGAATCGGGATGAGATGCTGGTTGTGCTTCCCAAGCTGGACAGCAGCTTAGACGAGTATCTGAGCCTGCAGGAGCAGCTGACAGATGTTGAAAAACTGCAAGGCAAACTGCTGGAGGAAATAGAATTTCTAGAAGGAGCTGAAGGAGTGGACCATCCATCTCGTACTCTGCAACACAGGTTTAAAATAATAATTGATTTGTGCCTCTCACTATACACTGTTATGAAGAATGTTTGTATTTGTGTAAGCACCATCAGCTTTAATTAGTTTTCAGCAACTTAAATTTATATGAATTCTGTTAATTGCTGTGGTTTCAAAGTGCAGATGCTCAACTACTTTATTATAGGTTTGTTTTGTTTGTTTGTTTGTTTTGACAAATTATGGGATGCAATTCTATATCTAGTGAGTGATTAGAACACTTATATTTAGAAAACCTGGGGTTTGTTTCTCTCTCTGGTTGTGAGTCTTTTATTCATTTGGGCCGTGGCACTTATTTCACCTGCTTTCTTGAGTTTATAGTCAAAGCATGCAAGAACTAGAGAGATAGCTTAGCAGTTAAGAGCACTAGCTGATCTTGCCAAGGACCTGGTACCTGAGTTTAGTTCTGAACACCCACATGGTGAAATCCAGTTTTCTCCTCACTTCCCCAGCCTCCTGCACATAAACTTCAGACAAAACACACACACACACACACACACACACAAAATCCTGGCCAGGTGTGGTGGCATCTGCCTTTAATCCACACACTTGGGAGGCAGAGGCAGGTAGATCTTTGGGAGTTTGAGGCTAGCCTGGTCTACAGAAATCCTGCTGTCAAAAAAAGCCATATATAATTATAATAGGATAAAATAAAAGTTAAAAATAAATATTTAAAAAAAACATACAGTTAGAGTGATCAAAGCAAACGAACCTCCCGCAACAGGCACCTGACACACTAGCCTTGAACTCACAGAGCATTGCTAGAGGCAGTTTTCCTTCAAGGAATCTCATAGTCAGCATATGTGTTAGAGTTTGTTTTAAATGTTATGAGAATAGTTGAGGAAATTGCAGGGACATTTCCTGCATAAGAAGACGTTTGAACAGGACCTTTGAGATTCAAAAGGAGCTAACTAATCTTAAGTATTGACAAAGCCTTGCCTTTACTAGATAGAAGAAAGAGCTGAAAATGATCTTCGGCTTTGCTTTCTTGAGTAGATATTCTGAGCATACTCAGCTACAGACCCAGCAAAGAGCTGTTGAGGAGGCAATCCAGGTGAAGCTGAATGAGTTTGAACAGTGGATAACACATTATCAGGCTGCATTCAGTAACTTGGAAGCGACCCAGCTTGCAAGTTTGCTACAGGAGATAAGCACACAAATGGACCTTGGTATGTGAGCGTGTGGGTTCTGTCATTGTGTGTTGGAGAGGATGGGATTCTAATATTTGAGTCTACTCTCAATGACTACTGGGTTGTAATGGTGTCATTGGGACTATCTTTACTACAAGGTCCTCCAAGCTATGTACCAGCAACAGCCTTTCTACAGAATGCTGGCCAAGCCCACCTCATCAGCCAGTGTGAGCAGCTGGAGGGGGAAGTTGGCGCCCTTCTGCAGCAGAGGCGGTCTGTGCTCCGTGGCTGTCTGGAACAGCTGCATCACTATGCTACTGTCGCCCTGCAGTATCCAAAAGCCATATTTCAGAAACATCGGATTGAACAGTGGAAGGCCTGGATGGAAGAGCTTATCTGCAACACCACTGTAGAGCGCTGCCAAGAACTCTATAGGAAGTAAGTTGAAAGCATCTCATTCTCTTCATTTCACTCAGGGAAGCTGGGTTGTATTGTAATTTGCTGTCTTGGTTAGAGCTCCTTTCTACTGCTGTGATAAAGACCATAACCAAAAAGCAACATGGGGAGGAAGTGGCTTATTTTATCTTAACATTTATAGTCCAACATGAAGGAAGTGAGTGTAGGAACTCAAAGCATGAAGCTGGAGACAGGAGCTGATGCAGACACTATGAAGGAAGACTGCTTACTGCCTTGCCTGCTCAACTTGTCTTTTGTTTTTGTTTTTTGTTTCTTTATTTTTGTTGTTGTTGTGGTGGTGGTGGTGGTGGTGGGTTTTTTTGTTTGTTTGGTTTTTGGTTTTTTCGAGACAAGGTCTCTCTGTGTAGCTTTTACTGTCCTGGACTCACTTTGTAGACCAGGCTGGCCTTGAACTCACAGCGATCTGCCTGCCTCTGCCTCCCGAGTGCTGGGATTAAAGGCGTGCGCCACCACGCCTGGCTTTTTTTTTTCCTTCTTCTTCTTAAGAAGTGTTTTTTTGTTTTGTTTTGTTTTTAATTTATTCTTGTTACATCTCAATGGTTATCCCATCCCTTGTATCCTCCCATTCTTCCCTCCTCCCATTTTCCCCTTATTCTCCTCCCCTATGACTGTTCCTGAGGGGGATTACCTCCCCCTGTATATGCTTCATAGGGTATCAAGTCTCTTCTCGGTAACCTGCTGTCCTTCCTCTGATTGCCACCAGGTCTCCCCCTCCAGGGGACATGGTCAAATGTGAGGCACCAGAGTACGTGAGAAAGTCACATCCCACTCTCCACTCAAGTGTGGAGACTGTTCTGACCATTGGCTGGTGCCTTAGTTTGAGCGGGTTGTCTTTTGTTTTTATGTTTTTCTAGACAGGGTTTCTCTGTGTAGCCTTGCCTGTCCTAGACACACTAGCCTTGAACTCACAGAGATCCTTCTGCCTCCGCCTCCCGAGTGCTGGGATTACAGGTGTTGACCACCATACCCAGTGCGCGCACTCTCCCTCCCTCCATCCCTGTCTCTCTCTCTCTCTCCTCCCCTCCTTCCTTCCCCCCCCTCCCCCCAAAAATGTGGTGTTGGGTTTTCAATATTAATGTTATGTTCGATCCATTCCAACAAGAGGGGCCTGCCCCACACCACCGTGGCCCACTGAGTCAGGACCCTGAGACCCCGAGGTAGGAGGGTGACCTGCAGGGTTCCAGGCTCAGAGTTCCCAGGACTAGGGGCCGAAGGTGCCCACTGCCCCAGAGACCCTTAAAGTGGGAATGGGTACTCAAAGGGCAGAAGTGGAAGTCCCCATTATCATGAAGCAAAGGGCTGTGTAGCCCCAAGAATAGCATCTATAAAGGCCAGCACTCCAGGTTTCCACAGAAAATAGCTGCCTTTTTTAAATTTAAAAAAAAAAATTTTTTTTTAATGTAACTCATATATCTGCCCATGGGCTGGGCCGCCCCCGTGCCCCCCCTCCCCCATTTATCATTTATCAAGAAAATACCCTGCAGCCTTGATTATAGGCAGTCTGGTAGAGGCATTTTTCTCAGTTGAGGTTCTTCAAGAACCAAGTATGTCTAGGTTTGTGACAAGTTGATAAGAAGCAACCAACACAATTGGATTTGTATTTTTTTTTTTCCTAAAAAATTATTAATAGATGGAATTTGAATGAAGTTTTTGTTTGTTTGTGTTTTAAAGATTTATTTATTTTTTATAGTTTTCTGCCCGCATGTACGCCTGCCCACCACAAGAAGGCACCAGATCTCATTATAGAGGGTCGTGAGCCACCATGTGGTTGCTGGAAATTGAATTTGGGGCCTTTGTTGTTGTTGTGTTGTTTTAAGATTTATTTATTGATTATTTATACAGTGGTCTACATATACATCTGCAGGCCAGAAGAGGGCATCAGGTTACATTATAGATGGTTGTGAGCCACCATGTGGGTGGGAATTGAACTCAGGACCTCTGGAAGAGCAGTCAGTGCTTTTAACTTCTGAGCCATCTCTCCAGCCTCCTTGTTTTTGTTTCTTTGAGACAGTCTGTCCTATATCAGCCTTCCAAGTAGCTGAAATTTCAGATTTGTACTATCAGCCCCAAATAATTTGGTTTGTAAGAGGATACTTATTGCAAGTTTGAAGCCAGCCTGTTATAGTAGGTAGACTGACTCAAACTACTAAAGGCTTGGATATAATCCAATATATATATGTCATGTGCAAGGCTATGGCTTCCATTCCTGCAGTACTGCAGAGAGAAGAGGAGGGTATTAATGTGACTTCATTCAGGGTTTCTCTTACAAGATGCTGTTTCTCTTAATTAGTGTATACAGGTGTTGGCATGGTAGGATTGTTTTAAGGAAGTTATATGTCATTGATTGTATCACTCAATAAACTCTCTTATGAAATAGCTTATGTTCTTTGAGACTTTATATGAAATGTAGTTAATGATCTTTATTTTTTGAGGATAGAGTGCAATTTTCTCATTTTGAAGTATGAATTTTATTTACAAGTAGGGGTATATTAATATAAACAAACATCTGTTTTATTTTTATAGATATGAAATGCAGTATGCTCCTCAGCCACCTCCAACAGTGTGTCAGTTCATCACTGCCACTGAGATGACTCTTCAGCGGTATGCAGCAGACATAAACAGCAGACTTATTAGACAAGTGGAACGCTTGAAACAGGAAGCTGTCACTGTACCAGTTTGTGAAGATCAGTTGAAAGAAATTGAGCGTTGCATTAAAGTTTTTCTTCATGAGAATGGAGAAGAGGGATCTCTCAGTCTAGCAAGTGTCATTATTTCTGCCCTTTGCACTCTTACAAGGTGAGAACTAGTGCACTTTGTACTAGATCATCTTATTGTCCCCACCTCGTATGTTTTATTTTAATTCCAAATTTAAAATACTATTAGTTTTGGTCTGCGTTAAAGTCACTTTCTTTTAGAATTGAAGTCTTCTCTAGTCTATATGCATTTAATCATCTGTTTCCATTGTCTACATAGACGCAACCTTATGATGGAAGGCGCAGCATCAAGTGCTGGGGAGCAGCTGGTTGATCTGACATCCCGAGACGGAGCCTGGTTTCTAGAGGAGCTGTGCAGTATGAGTGGAAATGTCACCTGCCTGGTGCAGTTACTGAAGCAGTGCCACCTGGTACCACAGGACCTGGATATTCCCAACCCAGTAGAAGCATCTGAAGCTGTTCATTTAGCCAATGGAGTGTATATATCCCTGCAGGTGAGCACACATGGTTCAGTTGGTAGAGTGCTTGCTTAGCATCATGAAGCCTGAGTTTGATCCCTAGAACCACATATCCAAGAGTGATGGCACATGCCTGGAGTTCCAGTATGTGAGGAAGTAGTAGCAGGAAGACAAGAAAGTTCAAGGTCCGGCTGGATAGATGGCTCAGTAGATAAGAGCACTGTCTGCTCCTCCAGAGGTCCTGAGTTCAATCCCCAGCAACCACATGGTGGCTCACAACCATCTATACTGGAATCTGATGCCCTCTTCTGGCATTCAGGTGTATATCCAGATGGAGCACTCATACATAAAATAAATAAAATTTTTAAAAATTAAAAAAAAAAAAAAATTCAAGGTCGTCTTCAGCTATGAGACCCAGTCTTAAAACAACAATAGCAAACAACCCCGAGGCAAAACATCATCAGGTGGTGTGGGTCTCGAGGAAGACATTGGCCCAAGTTTTCTAAGTAATGTTAGATATTAACATTGTCTTGTATGTTCTTAATCTGAAGAGCAATTTGACACTTGAATGTTACTTAAGCAGTCATTTAAAATGTTGCCATGGGTGGCTACATGGTGTGCATAAAGCAGAGACTGGGGTGAAGTTTATGGTTATTTTGACTGTAGAATATTGTTTAAGCAGTCATTTAAAGTAAGGATTGGGAGCCTGGCCTGGTGGCATATACCTTTTAATCCCAGCACAAAGGAGGTACAGGCAGGTGGATCTCAGTAGTTCAAGGCCAGCATGGTCTACAAACTGAGTTCCAGGACAGCTAGGGCAGTTATATAGAGAAACCCTGTCTCATAAACAAACTAAATAAATAAATAAGAGGGTTCTCAGAATGCTAACACATTTTTGTAGACTTTATACAACAGCTCTGAGACTTGGTTTTGCATAAGTTGTTACTTTTGAGATATACAGTTCTGTCTGGCCTGGATCTGGCCATGTTGCCCATGCTGGCCTTGAATTTCTGCCTCTTAGTCCCAAGGGCTAGGATTAAAGAAAGGTATGTACCACCATGCCCAACCAAACAGATTTTGCGTTTTTTGTTTGTTTTTAATTTGGGGCTTTTTGGGAGATGGGGTTTCTCTTTGTAGCCCTGGCTAGTCTGGAACTTGCCGTGTAGTGCAAGCTACTCCCAAATTTATGGCAACCTTCAAACTTGCAGCAATCTCTCAGGCTCTGCCTTTGGAGTGTTAAGATTACAAGTGTGTGCCACCATGCCCTTTGTGAGTTGGTTTTAACTTATGAGACCACATTATCAACTGTATAACTTACTTAAAGTTAGGAAAAGCATTAAAATATATATTCCTCTTTTTATAGGAATTAAATTCAAATTTCCGGCAAATAATATTCCCAGAAGCACTTAGATGTTTAATGAAGGGGGAGAGCACCTTAGAAAGTATGCTCCAAGAACTGGACAGTCTCATCGAGCAGACGACTGACGGCGTTCCTCTGCAGACTCTGGTGGAGGCGCTTCAAGCCTACTTACGAAACACAGCCATGGGGCTTGAAGAAGAAACTCATGCTCATTATATTGATGTTGCCAGGTAAATGTGCTAGCCAGCCATGTCCCGATTCTGCAGAGAGAGATGACAGGTTAGCAGTGGTGACAAGTGCCTGTAATACCAGGACTTTGGAGACTAAAGCAAGAAAAGGACATGGCCAGTTCAAGTCATCCGGTCTTTAAAAAGGAAAAGGTGGTGGGAACTAGGAGGTAGCCAGGAAATGAGATTCAGACCTCTAACCTAATTAAATTTAATTTTAATTTCTAGGGCAAATCTGATTACTGATAAATGCTTATACTTTAAAAAAAAAAAGTCCTTACTTCATAATGATTACAAATTTGTTAGAAATTTGTTAGAAATTGTCCGCAGTCCTATGTAAGGTCATCTCTATTCTGATCTTAGTATCTCTAGTCTGACCTTAGTACATGTATTCTGCCCAGTTTATGACACTTACTTCTATTATGCAGAATGCGTGTCAATTTTCATATATTATGTAGTAATTTTTTAAATGTCATTTACATTTGCATAACATTTAAATCACATAAGTAATTACTACACATTACTGTAACTGAGCTGGAATCAGTCAACTTCCTAATGGAATTGGCACTAACTACCAATTTCTTTATAATAGAGGTTCTCAGAATGCTAACACATTTCTGTAGACTTTATACAGCAGCTCTGAGTCTTGGACTTTGTATTCCCCAAACAGATTCTCCTTCAGGTGAGGATTTTAACACCATTTTCTTTTTCTCTAGAATGCTACATGCTCAGTATGGTGAATTAATCCAACCAAGAAATGGTTCAGTTGATGAAACACCAAAAATGTCAGCTGGCCAGATGCTTTTGGTAGCATTTGATGGCATGTTTGCCCAAGTTGAAACTGCTTTTGGCTTATTAGTTGAGAAGGTAAACATAAACTTTGCTTTATGAAAAGTGTAAGTGCAGTAATCATTTAATGTGAACAGTGGAAAGTGAGCATTTCTTTCATTTGCATAGTTAAACAAGATGGAAATTCCTGTTGCCTGGAGGAAGATTGACATTATTCGAGAAGCCAGGAGTACCCAAGTCAACTTTTTTGATGATGACAATCACCGACAGGTGCTAGAAGAGATTTTCTTTTTAAAAAGACTACAGACAATTAAGGAGTTCTTCAGGCTCTGTGGCACCTTCTCTAAAACATTGTCAGGTAATGCTGGCACTCTGGCTGAGGCTGTGTTCATAGTACTCTAGAGGAGACCATGGGGAAGGAGGCTTAACTTAGCTGTGCATTTGTGAACTCAAATAAGCAGTATTATCTGATCTTAATTGTTTAAGACCCATTTTAAGAAGATTTTCGTTTTTCTAGGATCAAGTTCACTTGAAGATCAGAGTTCTGTGAATGGACCTGTACAGATTGTCAACGTGAAAACCCTCTTTAGAAACTCTTGCTTCAGTGAAGACCAAATGGCCAAGCCTATCAAGGCCTTTACCGCTGACTTTGTGAGGCAGCTCTTGATAGGGCTCCCAAACCAAGCCCTGGGACTCACGCTTTGCAGCTTTATCAGTGCTCTGGGGGTAGACATCATTGCTCAGGTGGAGGCAAAGGACTTTGGTGCTGAAAGCAAAGTTTCTGTCGACGATCTGTGCAAGAAAGCTGTGGAGCACAACATCCAGGCCGGGAGGTTCTCCCAGCTGGTCATGAACAGGGCCACCGTGCTAGCCAGCTCCTACGACACAGCCTGGAAGAAGCACGACCTGGTGCGCAGGCTGGAAACCAGCATCTCCTCCTGTAAGACAAGCCTGCAGCGGGTGCAGTTGCACATTGCCATGTTCCAGGTGAGCAGTTGGCTGTGTAATTTGATTTTCCTTACATAGTTTATGCATGACAGTAGAAAGAAAAGGGTGTGAACTGTCTCAGCTGTGTCAAATCAAAGTAAATGTTTTCAAGAATTTTGTGTTTTCTTTGCAATTACTGCTTTTTTTTTAATGGAATGGAGTTTGTTTCATGTTTAAAGTTTGTTTTTTTACTTTGTTTTCAGCAAGACTGCATAATAAGCATTTTATATATTTATGTATTAAGTAACAGTGAGTGTTCTTGAAAATAGTTTGTAACAGTTGTATTTATTCAGGATGTAGGCAGGTCTGTGTCTTGCATTGTTCATTTTATAGTTAAATTTATCTCTAAGTAGTTTTCACTGATGCTCTAAACATACAATGCGTAGCTTTGGGTCTAAGGAAATCTGCCTTTATTCTTGGAAACTTCTTAAAGAAGAAGCCTGTTTTATCATGTAAACACAGACTTTGGGATAAGATAGATTTAGATTCCAACCAAACCTGACATCCCGACTGTAGGTTGAGGGTGGTGTCCCTATGGAGGATGACTATTGAGGGTCAGACAACAGTCTGAGGAAACTCAGGAATGGCTTTCTTAGGTATTCTTTAGTAAATGTAGGCTCTGGCATTGTCAACAAAGTTAAAGGCATTGGCAAATGTCAGTTTGTAGAATATGTTTTGCATAAATAGTGATTATTTGTTTATTTGGTCAGTGGAACTGTATCTTCTTCTATTCACAGTTTTATCATCACTGTTTTCTTCATGTTAGGAAAAGTAATGCATTCAACTCTAATTACATTAGTTGAATTTTAGTAGTCCCGCTTCTCGCACTTTGCCTATGGATTGGAGTGTCTGGGTAATGCTTTGACTTCTGCAAATGCTTTATGATTTGAAATACCACACCATTTGGATTTTATTTCTTTAAAAAAATCATCAGTGTTGGGGCTGGGGCTGTCGCTCACTTGCAGTTGGCAGTACACGTACAAGGCCCAGGGTACCCAGCATGAACTGCACTGGGTGTGCGCTTGCTTAGGCAGGAGATCAGAAATCAAGGTCATCTTTGGCTATATTGCAAGTTTGAGATCAGCATGGGCTACATGAGACCCTGTCTAAAATAATATTAATAATAATTAATGAAAAACCAAACACCAGCTGGGTGTGTTGGCGCACGCCTGTAGTCCAGCACTCAAGAGGCAGAGGCAGGCGGATCTCTGAGTTCAAGGCCAGCCTGGTCTACAAGGTAAGTCCAGGACAGCCAAGGATACATAGAGAAACCCTGCCTGGAAAAACCAAAAAAGAAAAGAAAGAAGGGGGGGTGGAAACCCACCAAACACCAACAATTTAAATTAACAGAAATCCTTCTATCTTTAATTCTGGTTACAGTTTTAAGCTCTTAAGCTTAATATATAACTATTGGAATATCATTTACTGGTACTATGAATTGAATCCAAGGCCTTACACATTATGTTAGGCATGTCACTAAACTAAACCCTGACTCCTGTAGAAGTTGTAGCCTAAATGACTTTTGTGTCTCTGTTTAGTCTCCTTGCCAGACACACACACACACACACACACACAAGTTTAAGGGGGTTGGTGGTGGTGTTTTGTTTTAAATCAAGCTGGTCAGGAACTTGTTAGCCTCCTGTCTCAGTGTAACAAGTACTGGAGTTGCAGGCTTTTTTTTTTTTTTTTTTTTTTTAAAACCAGACCTGAAAAGGTCAGTTGTTTTCTGGGGCATGTGCACCAAGTGTAAGACTTACCAGATCCTTTAAGAATTCCTATTTGAATGCCACATACCAGTGATCTGTGAAGCTTACCAGCGCTCTCCTCCATGTCAGGGAAATTTTCAGTTGGGTGTGGTATTTCTTGTATTCTCCCCAACTTATCGTCCCTTTAATGCAGCTTAATTTTCTGTCTTCTCCCAATCCTACCTCATGCTACTCTTCCCTTACTTATCTGAAGTTGTGTCCTGTTGGTGCTACATTCCATTTTTTCTTTACAACAGTGGCAACATGAAGACCTCCTTATCAACAGACCACAAGCCATGTCAGTCACCCCCCCTCGGTCTGCAATCCTGACCAGCATGAAGAAGAAACTGCATGCTCTCAGTCAGATTGAGACTTCAATTGGGACTGTTCAGGTATGTTTAGCTGACTTCAACTGACTTCCTACTGGCACATTCGGTTTATAGAAGTGAGTGACTAGTGACATCTGTGCCTATGTTTGGCTTCTAAACCAAAGTAATGTAATACAATCCCTTTCCACCTCCATTTTTATTTTTAAGTTCTATTTATTTATTGTTTTTGCACTATTCTGTCTGCATGTGTGCCTGCAGGCCAGAAGAGGACACCAAATCTCATTATAGATGGTTGTGAGCCACCATGTGGTTGCTGGGAATTGAACTCAGGACCTTTGGAAGAGCAGTTAGTGCTCTTAACCTCTGAGCCATCTCTCTAGCCCCATTTTTATTTTTAAAAAGTTTGTTTTTATTGAAAATAAAGTCCTGCTGGGCACTGGTAGCTCAGACCTTCAGTCCCAACACTTGGGAGGCAGAGGCAGGCAGATCACGGTGAGTCCAGGACAGCCAAGGCTACTTAGAGAAACCCTGTCTCAACCACCTCCCCTCCAGTAAAAACCAAACAAAAACAAAAACAAAAAACCATTATGAACTTCAATACCAAGACAGTATTTTTAAATTAAAGTTTTTTAAAAAGATTAATTTATTTATTATGTATACATGTTTTTGTTTTTTGTTCTTTTGTTTTTGTTTTTTTGTTTTTTTGTTTTTTTTGAGAAGGTTTCTCTGTGTGTCCTTGACTGTCCTGGACTCAATTTGTAGACCAGGCTGGCCTCGAACTCACAACAGTCCACCTGCCTCTGCCTCCTGAGTGCTGGGATTAAAGTTGCGTGCCACCACTGCCTGGCGTATACAATGTTTGAAGTGAAACTTTTGATCTTAGTTCTTTGAAGTTGCCCAGTAGCCTGCCAACTGAGCTATGTTCCAACCATGTTTCCTTCCTTCCTTCCATTTAGTTTTTGAGACAGGGTTTCTCTGTGTTCTGTATAGCCCTGTACTTTGTAGACCAGGCTGGCCTCAAATCAATAGAGATCCACCTGCATTTGCCTCCTAAGTGCTGAGATGAAAGGTTTGTGCTACCATGCCTGGCTTCTTTTCTTTGTTTTTAAACTTTATTTTTCTTGTGGTTACGTTGAACATGGAAGCAACATACAGCTCCAGCAATGTTTTTATTTTTTTATTTTTTTGAAAGATTTATTTATTACGTATACAGTGCTCTGCCTGCATATCTACCTGCACACCAGAAGAGGGCATTAGATCTCATTATAGATGGTTGTGAGCCAGCATGTGGTTGCTGGGAATTGAACTCAGGACCTTTGGAAGAGCAGTCAGTGCTATTTAACCTTTGAGCCATCTCTCCAGCCCCGTTTTTATTTTATTTATTTATTTTTCTCCCTTTGGCATAGAGAAGACAGATTCTTACCCTGTAGCCCAGGCTAACCTGGATGTGTCCATCAGCATTCGCAGTGCTGGAATTACAAGTGTGTCACCAACATACTGGGTCTGTATTTAGTTTTTGGTTTTTTCGAGACAAGGTTTCTCTGTGTAGCCTTGCCTGTCCTGGACTAACTTTGTAGACCAGGCCTGCCTCTGCCTCCCAAGTGCTGGGATTAAAGGCGTGCGCCACCACCGCCCGGCTTGTACTTAATTTTTAAAAAGCTGCTTAAAGAAAAACACTCAGGAGAGCAGAAGAAGGTGGATCTCTGTGAGTTTGAGGCCAGCCTGGTTTACAAAGCGAGTTTGAGACAGCCAAGGCTACAAATAGAAAACTCTATCTTGAAAAGCAAAACAAAACAAAAAAGTCTATCTTTGCTTACCCAGACATCTTTTGCTCTTATATACTCAAATAAAATCAAGTTGGATTCCAAAACAAAGGTGTTAGAGATGTTTTCTAAATGAAGCATGCCCACCCAGCTGCTTCTGAATCTGCTCGTACAATGCTTAACTGATACAGAGCGGGGAGTGTGGTAAGGCTCAAGGTTCATGCTGGCTTTTACAGGAGAAACTAGCAGCCCTTGAAGCAAGCATTGAGCAGCGGCTGAAGTGGGCAGGTGGTGCAAACCCTGCGCTGGCACCAGTACTACAAGATTTTGAAGCAACAATAGCTGAAAGAAGGAATCTTGTCCTCAAAGAGAGCCAGAGAGCTAACCAGGTACTACATCCTGTTCCTATCATGAAACCATTTGAATTTTGTCTTTAGGTACTTTTGGCTATCTTAGATCTAGTAAATATTGACAAAAATTAAAATATGCACTTATAGCCTTATTTGGTGTGTTTTCTCAAAGAGTCATATGTTCTCAGGACCGGTTCTAATTCACATTCTAGAAATGTGTAGTAGTGGTGTTTTTCACATAATTAGTCTTCCCCCACCCCAATGTGAGTTCTCTCTTCACAGGTCACTTTTCTCTGCAGCAATATCATTCATTTTGAAAGCCTACGAACAAGAACTGCAGAAGCCTTAAGCCTGGATGCTTCCTTATTTGAACTAATCAAACGGTGTCAGCAGATGTGTTCATTTGCATCACAGTTCAACAGTTCAGTTTCTGAGCTAGAGCTTCGTTTATTACAGAGAGTGGTGAGTCTTGTGGGAGCAGCTAACTGCTAGTGTTTAAAATGATTAGGCCAGAAACCTAATTAAAGTTATGTTATTGAAGGCTGTACGGATGTAACAAATTGTTACAGGGATGCAGTGATAATTAAATCTTGTTTTTAACTTCCATGGAACTTAACTGTTCACTAATATGTTGAATGAAAAAGATGCTTATGGCTTATGTGTAAGTTCTGAAGGGGAGAAAGTGTGTGCCGTGTGCTGTGAGAGTGGAGCAGACTGGATTGAGACGGATGCTAGAAAGGTGATATAAGCCTGAGCATACCAAATTACTGCACTCAGTGTCCTCCCTGAGTGTTGTATTTAGACTGTTTTAGGGAGTTCTATCTTCATTTCAGAGAGGAATGTGGGGTAAGTTTAAGGACCTGGTTTTATATACTTGTCATTCCCGTTGTATTACTGGTTTTACATTTCAAGCATTTATGTTCTGTATGATTATGCAGAAAAATGAGAATTCTTCATGTAGACCTGAAATTGTTAAGTATAATGCCTTCTAAGTATCATCAACTGATACACAGGGCCAGTAGTGGAGTTTGTATCTCTTGCTAATGGTGGTAATAGAACTTACTCACTTATTCTAACTGAATTAATGCTTATTGTATTTAGGACACAACTCTTGAACATCCTATTGGCAGTTCTGAGTGGCTTCTGTCAGCTCATAAACAGTTGACCCAAGATATGTCCACCCAAAGGGCTGTTCAGACAGAGAAGGAACAACAGATAGAGACCATCTGTGAGACCATCCAGAGCCTAGTAGACAGCGTAAAAACTGTGCTCACAGGTCACAACCGGCAGCTTGGAGATGTAAAGCATCTCCTGAAAGCCATGGCTAAGGTAATGCATCCCACTGGCGTAGTTTCCTATTTTAAGACATAAGCTTTATGGAAAGATGTGACACTTCGTAATTTACATTTTGTAATTTCTTTGTAACCATCAAAATGTATTTTCATTAACTTAACTTTTAAAGCAGACGTTCTGATTTTTATACAGAATCTGAGGCTTACATTGGTTAACTTAGTGTTGTGGAGTTGGTATTTTGGTTTTCAGTCTTTTCTTCTCCACCTGTATCTCCAAACATACATAGCTTGCCTCCAAAGTTAATGAACTCCTGCACCCTACTCAGCCTGGTTAATAAGGGGATCCATTCCCAGAAAAGGCTAAGTTACTTCATTATAAATTAGGTTGGACATTAGTTTTGGTATTTCTTTTTATTTGGTGCTGTAAACCAAGACCCTATTATAAAGAAAAAAAGAAAACTGGCCTATAGTAAGCAGATCAAACAATGACAGTTAGATCATAAGCACCTCTTAATCAAGAGGTGGCTGCCTTGAGAGGAGTTGCTGGAACAAACAAGACTGTTCCTAATGGCTTATGCATTGGTGACAGGACGAAGAGGCTGCTCTAGCTGATGCTGAAGATATCCCCTATGAGAGCAGTGTCAGGCAGTTCCTGGCTGAATATAAATCATGGCAAGACAACATTCAGACGGTTTTGTTCACATTAGTCCAGGCCATGGGTCAGGTTCGAAGTCAAGAACATGTTGAAATGTTACAGGAAATCACTCCCACCTTGAAAGAACTGAAGACACAAAGCCAGAGGTAAGAATGCTTTCTGGCTGACTTCCATGAAGCAGAAGCAAAGCATGAGAAGTGTGTGTCTTGTGGTTTTTATTTCCAGTTTTGCTCATGTATTTGTAAATAGCTATGTGGTAAAGCATTCCATAAATAAATATTTCATAAATTTTGTATTTCAGTATCTATAATAATTTAGTGAGTTTTGCATCACCCTTAGTCACCGACGCAGCAAACGAGTGTTCAAGTCCAACATCATCTGCTCCTTACCAGCCATCTTTTGCTGCAGGTATGAAAGAGGCCGGATCTTGATGTGTTGACAGTTTATATACACAGGTTTAGGAGTTCAGTTATGGGTGAAAGTTTATTATGTTTATAGTCACTGCATTTTTAGAAGGGCTTTCTTTAGCATTGTCACATACCAAGCTCAATTATCATTAAAAGAACTTAGCAAGATAATAGAAATACCTGTATTTAAATACTCGTTAAAAAAAAAACTTAGCTAGGTGGTGGCGGTGGTGGCAGCGCACACCTTTAATCCTAGGTAGATGCAGGGGGATCTCTTGAGTTCAAGGCCAGCCTGGTCTACAGAGCAAGTTCTGGGACAGCCAAGGCTACACAGAGAAACCCCATCTCAGAAAAACAAAGAGCCAGGCATGGTAGGTAGTGCATGCTTCTAATGTCTGAACTACGGCCTGCACTGGGGAGAGTGAGGCAGGAGGATTGTGAGTTTAAGGTAAGCCTGGGCTAATAGTTAAGACTGTCTCCAAAAAATTAAACAAACAAAGGAACCAGGGAGATGGTTAAGAGTGCTTGCCAGTCTTGCAGAAGACTGAATTCAGTTTCTAACTTCACCTCCAAGAGATATGATGCCTTCATTGGGCCACCTCCCCCCTCCCCTGACACACACACAGGGAGGGAGGGAGGGAAGGAGAGAAAAAAATGAAATAAAATCTTTAAAGTAAACGAACCCCCCCCCCCAAAATCAGCAAATTGGGTGAGTTTTAATACTGTTTTGTATTTAAAATGGATGGATTAATTTCACTTACAAAGAATAACTAATGTCAAGCATGGTGGTACATACCTATAATCCTAGTACTTGGGAAGCCAAAACAGAAGGCTTATAAGTTGGGCCTAAATAATCTCAAATTCCCCTCCCTCCCTCCCTTATTTTATTTATTCATTTATTTGTCAGTTTGTTTTAAGATGGCATCTCTACATAACTCTGGCTGTCCTTGCACACTCTAGGTAGACCAGGATAGCCTTGAACATACAGATATTATCCACCTTCCTCTGACTCCCTATATTTTAAGGCATCTGCCACATGCCCAGCTTTAACCTTTTAATTTTATAATTTAAAATTTTATTTTTGTTGGGGCCTTTAGAATGATAGAGTAACAATAGAAAAATCTTTTTGCAGTCTTCCATTCCAAATTAAGGCATGAAAACTACATATTTATATGATTATCTATATGGTTTTATATATACACATTATATATATTTATATATATATATTAATATACACATTGTGTGTGTGTGTATACATACATACACATTAGCACATAGACATCAGCATTATTTTGTCTTTTCCCAGTTAATGTTAAATTGGGAATTGCTTGATGTAAAGTTTATATATTTTTTTGAAAAGTACATTATTCTATGTCAATACTTACTAATTTTAAAAGACAGCATCTCACTGCTAAGCCCTGGGTGGCCTAGAGCACACAGAGCTCTTCTTCTGCCTCCTGGGAGCTGGAATTGAAGGTGTGGCCACCAGTTCATCTTTTCTTCCCTGTGTTTTTGCTACTGTCTGCTTCTCCTTCACTAGTGTGTTTGGGCCATGTTGTTTCCCCTACTCCAACTCCTTACTCACAGACTTCCTCCCTTCATACCCCAACTACATGTTTTTATTCTTTTAAAAATAAAAAAGATGCCAGGTGGTGTTGGCACACACCTTTAATCCCAGCACTTGGGAGGCAGAGGCAGGTGGATTTCTGAGTTCAAGGCCAGCCTGGTCTACAAGGAGAGTCCAGATAGTCAAGGCTACAGAGAAACCCTGTCTTGAAAAACCAATAAAATAAAAAAGATGGGGGCTGGAGAGATGGCTCAGAGGTTAAGAGCACTGACCTTCCAGAGGTCCTGAGTTCAATTCCCAGCAACCACATGGTGGCTCACAACTATCTATAACGTGATCTGATGCCCTCAAGCAGAGCACTGTATACATAATAATTAAAAAATTAAATTAAATTAAAAAGGTACAGCTGGATGTGGTGGCTCATGCCTTTAATCCCAGCACCCAGAGAGGCAGAGGCGGGCAGATCTCTGTGAGTTGCGTTCTAGGCCAACCTGGTCTACAAAGCTACACAGAGAAACCTTGTCTCAAAAACATGGATGGATAACAAACAAAAGCGCACACACACAAAACCAAAAACCAAATGAAACAAAATACTCTGAACTATAATGCATTAGCCCTGTTGTCATCGTCATCCATCATGTCTGGCTTGTGCAGTCTCTGTGCATAGATCCCTGAGTCTTGAAGGCAGGAGTGTGATGCAGTTAGTGTTGAATGCTCAGTTTCTCGTTCTCTGGTGTGCAATTGTGGGTCTCTGTTAATTAACCATTTACTTCAAGACAGTGCTTTGCTGATACTGTTGAGTGATGGTTGATCTGGGTCTCTGTTATGTGTGGAGGCTATGGCATTCCTGGAGAGCCATTCTGTAGTTACCAGAGAGTTGCCTAGGAATTGAGCTTGTCTGGAAGAAATGATTGATTTAGAAAGGTGATGAGGAAACTCCCCTACCCCCCCCCCCCTTAAGATGTTTAAATGTAATGTTTGAATGTTTTGCCTTCATTGTGCACCGTATAGGTGCTTGTGCCCCCAGAGGTCAGAAGACGGCATCTCAGGTATCCTGGAGTTCCATTTACCAGTGTTTGTAAGCCATCATGTGGGTATTGGGAGTTGAACCAGATCCCTTTAAAAACAGGACGTAATTTAAAACTGCTGAGCTGTGTCTCTGTAAATTTTTTCCCCTTACTTTGTAGACCAGGCTGGCCTTGAACTCACAGAGATCACCTGCCTCTGCCTCTCGAGTGTTGGTATTAAAGGTGTGCACCGCCTTACCTCCCTAATTTTTAAGGAACATTTTTTGTGATGGGTTAGTGTCTGTCTGTCTCTGTGTCTCCCCCACCCCCTATATGCATTCCAGCATTCAATCTTGAATGTCATTCACCTTTTTTTTTTCCTAAAGAATTTATTTTTTTATATATGGATGTTTGTTCCTGCAGTGCCCAGGGAGGCAGGGAGAAAGTGTTGGATTCCCTGGAGCTGGAGTTACAGACAGTTGTGAGCTGCCATGTAGTGCTGGGAATTGAGCTGTTGTCCTCTGGAACAGCAGCCTGTGCATTTAACTGCTGAGCCATCTCTCCAGTTCCCTACAAGACAAGGTCTCTCACTGGCACCTGGGGCTCACAGATTGGCTGACCAATGAGCCTTGAAAATCCACTTGTCACAGCTTCTCTGCACTGTAATTACAAGTACACCTGGCCTTGTAATCCCTAACTGAAGCATTGCTTATCAATGTTAGTATTTTATCATTGCATAGTGAAGGTGCTTATGTTGTACAGATTCATATATTGAGAGTCCCACTGTTAAGGCTTGCTTTTTTAGAAAGATAATTGTTATGTCAAGGGATAAGGGCTTTCTGTTTTCTAGACAGGGTTTCTCTGTGTATTGCGGCTATCCTGAAACTTGCTCTACAGACCAGGCTAGCCTCACATTCAGAGATGTGCTTTCCTCTCCCTCCCAAGTACTAGAAGTAAAGGCATGGATCGCCACCCCGGGATAGGACTTTAACATTATAAAATCAAGTTCATTCTCAAGGATAAGTACTGTGGAGTACTTGTTACCAGCCATGTGCCACCATCCCTCACCCCCAGTTTCTATGTGTGTGCAAATTGGGCCACCTTTTTCCCCCCCCTCTTTAGCGGTCCGGAGTAACACTGGCCAGAAGACTCAGCCTGATGTTATGTCTCAGAATGCTAAAAAGCTGATTCAGAAAAATCTGGCTACATCAGCAGATACTCCACCAAGCACCATCCCAGGGACTGGCAAGAGCATCGCTTGTAGTCCCAAAAAGGCCGTCCGAGACCCTAAAACTGGGAAAGGTAATCAGTTGGAATATGGATGCCTTATAACTGTATACTACACAAAGATTGGTTTGACTTACATGTGTCATTGTTTCATAGCTGTGCAAGAGAGAAACTCCTATGCAGTGAGTGTGTGGAAGAGAGTGAAAGCCAAGCTGGAGGGCCGAGATGTTGATCCAAATAGGAGGATGTCAGTTGCTGAGCAGGTGACTATTTTTTAAGCTTAAGCTATGTAATAATGCTGCTGGTAGGTTCAAGGATATCATTTTTCCATTTTCTTTTTTTTTTTTTTCTTCTTCCATTTTCTTATTTTATCAAGAAATACATAGGCCCTTGGCCTAGCTGGTTGGCTCAGTGGGTAAGGACACTTGCCACAAAGCCTGACAACCTAAGTTCAATCTCCAGATTCATATGGTAGAATAAATATTGCCAACTCAATTTGTCCTCTTACTTCCATATGTGTGTTCACACACCCACACTGAGTAAATGTTAATAAAAAGGTAAATCAGCCCTTACTCCTGCATTTAGGAGTCAGAAGGTTATTAGGAAGGCTGCTTTGCAGTTGTCAAAGGCTCACTACTTAATATTTTCCTTTCAGGTAGCCTCTTCCATAGAAATGTAAGCTATATGACTACTTTAATCATCCAATAAACTCAACTTAATTCTCACTTTAAAGA
Organism: Acomys minous; assembly: GCF_964271855.1. NCBI lineage: Eukaryota > Metazoa > Chordata > Mammalia > Rodentia > Muridae > Acomys > Acomys minous. Next base: position 147,816,068 of record NC_140484.1, on the reverse strand, counting down.
TTCTGAAAGTTTCAGATGAAGGGAGGATGACAGGTTTTGGAGGCATAAACCCCCCACCCACCACCCACCCTGTTTCTCTGTGTAGCCCTGGCTGTCCTGGACTCACTTTGTACACCAGGCTGGCCTAGAACTCACAGCGATCCACCTGCTTCTGCCTCCCAAATGCTGAGATTACAGATGCACGCCACTGTGCCTGGCTATGGTGTACACTGTTTGTATCGTTTTTTGGCCAGAGTTTCCTCCTGTTACTAGTTTTGTCTGTATGACACCCCCCCACCCCCCATCCACTGAGTCATTGAACTCCCAGCTGTTTATTTTGCAAAATGTTTGAAGTCTCAGAAAAGTTGTAGGGAATGCCATACTTTTTGCCTAAACTAGCCACTTCTTGCCCATTTGCGTCATTGCTTTGTTCTAAGTGGAACATTTCATGGCATAACTCTGAGAGCAAATGGTGGTGAGGGGTAGGTAGGCTTCTTAGGATCCCTAAGGTCCTAAGGGTTCTGGCTTTCCTAAAACCCCTGCCTGTGGTGGCCATATAGAGTGCTGCTTCTTTCCACCAGAGTGCTTGCTCTTCCTTTGGGTGATTCAGTTGACTAGAAACTTACTCTTAAGACAACTCATGCAATTTGTATATGAGGTGTGACCTTTCAAGTTCTCAGTGATTTTTCAATTCTGTCCTACCTATGTTCACAGGTTGACTATGTCATTAAGGAAGCAACTAATCTAGATAACTTGGCTCAGCTGTATGAAGGTTGGACAGCCTGGGTGTGAATGGCAACACAGTAGATGAGTCTGGTTAAGCGAGGTCAGACATCCACCAGAATCAACTCAGCCTCAGGCATCCAGAGCCACATCACAGTCGGTGGTGATGCAACTGGGGGCTTACTCTGAGGAAACCTAGGAAATCTCGGTGTACTAGGAAGTGAATCCTGCAGGACAGCTGCACTCAGGGATACGCCCAACACCATGGCCAGGGTCAAAGGTGAAGAAAGCAAGCTCACTGCCTGCACACGGAGATTGTCTTTCTGCCACAGAACAGCTGCAAACGTGTCAGGAGGTTAGCTGAGAAAGAAATCGGGCTGCTGCGGAGCACAGAGTGACTTGGAACTCCATTCCACCTGACCCTGTGTGAACAATCCAGGAAAACAAACCCGCTCAGAAACACAGAGAACTGGGGCCGCGAAGAATTCACAGCCACGGAAGAGGTGATGCATTCAGAATCTCGGGAAACGTTTGCCGCTCGGCAACAGTACTGGTTGGGTTGACCAGTTAAGTACCAAAAGGCTATGCTGTATGAATTTTAGAAGTGGACTGAGAAAATGGAGAGCAGTGTAACAGACACACTACAGTGGAGGAAATGACTTCTGAAATGAAGGGAAAGCACCCATGGATCCCACTCCTTCCCATCGCTTACCTGTTTCCCCGCTCCCTATTGACCCGCTCTGGTAGATTAGCCAGCTGTCAAACACACTTTTATTTCAATCCTTACACTTCATAAACTTTTGTCTCCTCCACACTGTTACGCTATTTGGAGACAGAAACAGGAGCTTCTCCAAATCCAGTGAAAACATGGAAAATTCAAAGGATTGTTTAAAGGTGTGATCATCACATACAAGATTTAACTGGTTATTTCAGTCATATCTGTGACTCTTATCATGTACAGTTCAGAATTGTCACTGTGCATCCGAACGTGATGAGTCTAACAGACACTGATTTCATGTGCACTCCCCTCTGCTTACAGTGTGCATTTTTTGGAGGTCATTCAAATTTTCCTTCTTCTGTGATTGCTGTAGTTTCTTTCATAGAAAGTAGCTGATCTGATGTAATCTTTTACCTTTTAAACAACCAGGATAGAGAACCTATTGGAGTTTGCATTGTTGATGACAGGTTCACAATAAAGTGATGTTCTGGTGGAGGTAGAGTGAAATGTTTTTTAATTGAGTTTTCTCATTGATACTTTTAATTTACGAAGTGTTATTTTCTTTTATGTTTCAGGGTGTAAATTAAAGGTTTGCCTGCCATTTGGGGGTTTGCTAGTGCTGCCCACCAGCACCTCTGAGCGTGGTGGGCAGTCTGTGAGGGGCTTGTTTGCCTTCTGCATCTTTTCATGGCTTGCTGTTTGTTGAGTGATGAGCCTAGTGAGTCACGATCAAGGCACCCTTCAGTTTAGCATTTTCAGTACTCACTCCTGATCCTCAATAGACGTCCAGACTAGAATAGAGCTAAAAATCACGTATCAACAGAGTAGCGCACAGTATTTTAAGTCTGATTTCCCTACATTTTAGCAACTAATGTGGTGGCTACTTATCTTTGCTAGCCTCTACACACAAGCCTCAAGGGCCCTATGGAAACACTCCATGTGGCTCTGGGCTCTTCTCTAAAAGCTACGAGTTGAATTCTAATCCTTACAGGATGGATGCCATTGTTAAGTCAGCACTTTCTTAATTATGAGTGTTGGAAGATGCTGTTTTCAGTTTCCACGTGTCCAATGACAAAGAATCTAGCACGTTGCATTTGATTTTGAGCCTTATTTTTACAAAACACCCTAGTTGGAATATTAATGCCATACTGTGTTTTGCATGCTGCTTTCTTCCCTAGAGGCATTGAGGGTAACTGTACTTGGTAACTTTTGCACTCTCATAATGTGTCGTTTTCAGCCATTCTTCATGCCAGGAAGAACTTTTGTCACGATGATAAAACCAGCTGAAACTTCTTTGTCCCGTGGGTAGGTTGTGGTAGTGGTCAGAAATGGCTTCTGCTTTGGTAATAGGTGACATTTATTCTCTAGGAGTTTCAGGCATCACAGGTACCTGGCATCTGAATCCAAACAGAAATAAGACAGCTTAGAAAAAAAGAAGAAGAAAAAAAAAAAAAACCAAAAAATTAAAATGTGCCTCTGGTGAAGTATCCTTTTTTTCTTTTAAACTGGTCATTGAGAGAAAGAGTAATGCATGATTATAGGGCAGATAAGAGGACTTCAAAGAACCAAGGACTTCAAAGCTTGCTGCTCACTGCACTCTAGATAAAACCCTCATTTGTATGGTTTGGCTTCCTGTGCAAATAGCCTTGCAAGCTGAACTTTTATAAGGAGCTTCCGGTGGAAAAACAGGGCCCATGGGGGATTGTCTTATGAAATCATGTAGAGTGCTGTAGTTTTGAAGTCATACTTTTTTTTTGGTGACAAAATACCTGTGGAAAACCAGGGATATTTTCTGTTTTTCCCTAACCCTTTCTCACCTTACTCTCCCCTACTCCCTCCTTCTGTCTTCCTTTGCTCCACTCTTTAGGGTCCAGGGAGTGCAGAGCAACCATACAGACAACCTCTTCTGTTTCAGGTTACCCTCGAGACTGAAATGCATTGCAGTTAGTGTCTTTAGTTAGGTAGTCCTCCAACCCCAAGTGGCTTCCTACCAAGCCGAAGCCTCGTACTTAGGAAGCTGTTTGTTTCTTTACCAAAGTGTCTTGTTTCTGTTTCTGGTCATGAGCTGATTACACAGTTTGCTAGATGATTTCTTTTGACACTGGTGGTGAATTCTTTTGAGGTGTGAGATTTCTGTGTGAAACTGATAGGTTTTAATCTACTTTCTTAAGTAGCTGATTGAGAGCTCATATCCCAAGTTCAGGGTGAGAGCTTGTAATACAGAGGAAAAACTCCCTTCACTTTGCCCTTAACACTTGCCTCTGTTACCTAAGGTTCGTTAGTTTTAATATCATCCAATGTTTGGTGTTGTCTGCATTGTTTTTTGTTCTAAATGTGGTTGTTCCAATGTGTGAAATTTAAGGAAAGAGCCATTTAATAAATGCCAAGCAGGGCAATGCAAGTACAGCCAAATATTAGAGTTGGTGTGCAGTCTTAGGTCCTTTTTAATCTGGGGTATTATAGGCAGTACTTTAAATCAGAGTCTTCCTGGCCTATTTCCCTCCACCTTTTTGTAATTACTTGGGGGCTTACTTGTGCAGTACTAAGATCAAAGGAGCTGGTTCTTCTTTTCTCCCAATTCTTTCTTAGTAACGAACACACCTACAACTAGCCTGCTATTCCTATTTATACACAGCAGATACCAGTGCTGTGCTATTAGCTGGATTTCCTGCAGTGCAGGGATGGAACCTTGCACGAGCTAGGCAAGCGCTCTACTGAGCTACGGACATCCTAGCCCTTAGATCTAGCACCCTGAGACATCTTTGTTTTACATGTGTTCAGATGAGGACGAAAACCAACATTGTTTTGTGTCTTGTTGAATTTATAAAATGCCAGTAATTTAGAATCCCCACTCACCCCCAAATCAAGGAGGCAAAAATAATGCACTAGTCACTGAGACTATCTTCAGTTCACTGGATAGGATAGGAAGATCCCTCCTAAGAAGTGCTAGCGAGCATCACAACGCTTTACAAAGATTCGAGAGGAGGCAGTTCACTGTTGACTGTACTTTGCCTGCTTTTGGACCTGGATAAACAACCTCACTATTTTACAAAAAGCAAACTGAGTTTGGGTTCAAAAAGGCAACATGTAGAGAAACCTTGAGAATTGGGGCTCACTAGGAACTTCTAGTGCTAATGTTAAAAATTCAAAATCAGCTGGATAGTCAAAGATGGTAAAGCATTGGATATAGTTGTGAAACAAATTTCATTTTTCCAAAACAGGCTGATTAACAGTGGTTGTTTTCCCTTTTCCTGAAAGTTTGTTTCAGCTCCTGTTTAAGATTATTGTGTTGCTTGTTTTTCCAGTTACAAGTCCCTTATGTTTCCACCTGGAATGTCCGGGGGGGGGGGGGGGGGCAATGACATCACATTTCATGGTTTTTTCTTTTAACCTTTAAGAGCAAGTTGAGTTGAACTGAATCTCCCTTGTCCTAGTAACATTGTACAAATAGTGGCTTTTTTTTTTAAGTTGTAATGCCTCTTGGTGGATATAATTTTGTGCTTGTATTTAAGATTAAAAGTTAAATAAATCACACCAGCTTTCTAAAAATGTCCATAATGCATCTTTTGGAAAACAATACATGCCTACTTTGCATTAACATGGTAAACATGGTAAAGATTGTATGAAATACCTGTTTTTCAAAAATAAAGGTTCAAGTCTTAAAAGATAAAGGTCTGAATTTATTGAAGTAGACCTTAGAAAGTTTGTTTGGGAATACAGATAGAGTTTTGTGGCTTTTCCCCCCTTATTATCTCTCCAAATTAAGAAGTTTAATTATCCAAAATTATTTTACTCCTTTTTGAGCAGCAGTGAAAATTTCTACCTCAGTAGGGTAAGTTTTTAGATAAGAATCAATACCTTGAGGCTGGAGAGATGGCTTAGCGTTTGGGACCACTCCAGAGGTCATGAGTTCAGTTCCCAGCAAATCATATGGTAGCTCACAACCATCTGTAATGAAATCTGATTCCCTCTTCTGGTGTGTATGAAAACAGAGAGCTCATACACATAAAATAAGATTCAATGGCTTTAGTCCCAGGGAAGGCAAAGATAGCTGGATCTCTGATACAGAGCAAGTTTCAAGAAGATTTGTGTTAAGGGCTTTGTTATCTGGCATGTTTCAGAAAGTGTCACTTTGTGGTACAGAAAGTACAGAAGAAGAGTAGCCATTTTTAATCCTGAGCCATATGCGAGATTAGTGAGAGCTGGATTCAGACCTGGGTCTGGAAACAGTCAACAAGTTTTGAGAAACTGCCTTTGGGCTTCCTTGTTCTGTATCAGCCTCAGTAGCTGGCGTTTGGACTAAACTCGGAAGCTTTCTGAAGTAATAGCCAAGTCCCAAGGTAGAAACGACAGATTTTAAAAACCGATTATCTGCCCTCTTAGGGAAGTGGGTGCTCCTTGGCTACCTGCAAGATGGGCCCCTAGCTGCTCAGCATGGGTCGTTTTGTCCTCAATAATGAGGAGGTGAAGGAGTGTAAGGTTTCTGTATCAACCGAGTCATAACCCCACTCCACCCCACCCCCACCAACACACTATTCCTCGAAGTAGCACTTTACCCGAGCTTCCTTCCAAGTCAAAACTATGTTGTTTGTACGTCTCACAAGGTCTATGACATATTGTATGCCCCTTTCATAGAACCACCAAGGTCCAGGAAGGACCAGGTACATTTAGGAGCACTTTAATTACGTTTAAAGAACCTGGTAATTACTTAAAGATCAAAATGTTTTTAAAAATGTTTAATCAAGGCCGGGCCTGGTGGCGCACGCCTTTAATCTGAAGAGGCAGAGGCAGGCGGCTCGCTTCTTAGTTCGAGGCCAGCCTGTTCTACAAAGCGAGTCCAGGGCAGCCAAGGCTAACACAGAGAGACCCTGTCTCGAAATCCAAAAAGATAAAAAAAAATTTTTTTTAATCAAAAGTAGTTGAAGCCAATATTTAACATGGCTTCTCCACACACCCATTAATCAGACGGAAGGGCTCCATCAGCTGAATTACCCATCCATTCCTGCATCTGACGCACTCCTCTAGCTACCCGAAGTGCCCACAGATTTATCACAATCAAAGTGAGGCGCTCCACAAACGATCCCCCCAAAGACCGGTTACAAATGAAGCCCTTTAAGAGCCCCGTGCGTCCTCCCTGTTCTAACAAGGCCTTGCAATGCTGCTAGCGAGAGGCAGCAGCACCGGGCACAGGCGTCGCTCGCTCTCCCTCGGCGTCCGCAGCCTCCCAGTCGCCTTAGCAGGCGGCCCCGGTCACGGCGAGCGAGCAGCGACGGCGACGACCGTTGAACCGCTTCCCTGCCGCTCCGCCTCCAGGGGGCCACACCCCTGTCCTCTGACTGGCCGAGTCCTTCCGCCCTGGGCAGCTTTGCTCTCTCTTTTGACCTGGATTTCAAGTCATGCGCTAGCCGTCGGTTGGCCTGGCTTCCCAGAAGCCGGTGTGCGATCTAACCAATGAGGAGCGAGCTTCGCAAGGGCTGTCGGGAAAGGCAGCCAACCTATATAAGCAGCTTGCGGGGCGTTCCCCTGCGCTCGGGTCGCCGTGCTGGTGTCCGGGAGCAGTGCCGCAGCTTCTTCTTTTATTTCCTGCTCGTTTGAGACCGCGCGTCCGGAACGATGGCGGAGGGGGATAACCGCAGCAGCAACCTGCTGGTGAGTTTCGGTCGTCAGCCTGTCCTCAGCGCTTCCGGCTGAGCCTCCTGGCCTCGCTGGACTCCAGGGGAGCAGCCAGGCCTGATCCTGCGGCTCCCTGCCCATCTCTACGGTGACGGTCCCCGCTGCCGATCCCTCCCCCGCCAGCGTCCCCCGGGGAGGCGTGCACGACAAGGCTTGGGCCGCGCGTGAGGAAGTGTGAGAAGGGGACCGTGGCAAGAAGGAACCTGGGTGGCAGGTTGGGGCACTCGGCCGCCTGGGGCCTTGTCTCTGCGCTCCCTGCTCAGGCGGGAGACCTGCTCCGCCCTCTTTGATCTTAATCCGATGTTCGGTTAGATTGTTGTCTGCGTGGTTCTCCCCCCACCCCCACCCCCACCCCCAAGACTTTGGCAAGGGTGCTGGGTCAAAGGGCTGCTAGGGAGAAGTAGTTTATCGCTGACAGAATTTGTTGGAGCTGGCTGCGAGTTCACCGCAGGAAGCTGAAAATGGGTTCAGCGGAGAGGACAGTGGGCACTTGTTTTGGAACTGGCAAAGGGCTCACAGGACTCCACGCAACTTTAAAATGGTTAGCACGGATTTGAAGGGTCTGTATGAGGAGGGATTAGTGGAGGACACGTTTGCTTCTTTGCAGGCTTTTGTTTTTGAGGCCAAGCTGGCCCTGCACTATGTATCCAGGTTAGCCTTGCTTTTGTCATTCGCCTGCCATGCACCTTCGAGTGCAGGGATTACAGTTGTGCATCGCCAGGCCCTGCTAGTCTTACAAATTTTACTGCATCACCTAGGCAAGAACGAGAGATTCTTTTATTTTCCCTATTGTCATTCGCCAGAGAAAGGCAGGCCATATCAGAAATGAAAAGAGCAACCAGCTTTTACAGGACGGTCTTGATTGTGAAAGATTGTCACTTTGGATTAGTGTTTAGAGGTGCTTGCCCTGTATCCTTAAATTCCCCCCTACAGCCTAAAGTAGAGATTGTAAAATTACATTTTCCAGTTTTAAAGAGCATTAATTGAAGTATAGCTTGTGAAATGTTTAGGATTTCTAGTATGAGGTGATATCAGAAGTGCTTAGTCACAGATTTCATCTTTATTAACATTAGCTGAGATTCTTCTATCCGTTTGCATATTTCTTTGTGAAGAGTTTATACTGTCACTGGGCTGTTCGTGTTTGTGGTTCCGGGAGGGGAATCCAGGGCCCTGCTGTGTTTTAACTTTCTTCCTTTACCAAAGTCCCTGGAGGCTCTAGGCCACAATAGCTCATTGTAAAGGTGTGCTTTTGACTAATTGTCAAATATTCGGAGAAATTTGAAGTTTAACTGAAATTCAGTCATTCATGCTGAGGAACCATTATGGAGGACTTTAGGGGCCTCACATTACTTAGTTTGAATAGTTTTTTTAATTCCACAATGACTGCCAACACTGAAATAAGTCCATTATACAAAGAGCTATTTTGGAGATTATATGTACTTACTTTTAGGGGAAAGGTTCTGATGGATTTAGAAGGGCTTAAATCAATAAAATGACCAATCAGCAGACCAATGCTAACCACCTGAAATGAACAAACATAGTGTGTCCAATTTAGTAGTATTCTGCGCCCTGCCTCACGGCTGGGGTGAATTGGGGGATGTTAGTGAACCATAGTAAGCTCACTTTCATGAATATTGACATATTTATCCCCACATCGTGACACTTGGGGAGTATTATGTTACATCATGGACATATGGCCCAGTGCTAAGGTGACATTAAAGCTAGGTTCTCTCCTGCCCACAGTTTCTCATGTTTGGTGCCAGCATTGCAATTTTTCATGACTCAGATTGCTTAGGATAACAGTGTTGTGTGTTTGATGCTGTAGAAGGATTTTACTCTCTGAGCCACCAAAGCGTAGAGATTGGCAAAGTAACAGCCTTAACTGTTGGTCACGTGTAGGCCGTGGAGACTGCAGGCCTGGAAGAGCAGCTGCAAGGCTGGGGAGAAGTGATGCTCATGGCTGACAAAGTCCTTCGCTGGGAAAGAGCCTGGTTCCCACCTGCCATCATGGGCGTGGTTTCCCTGCTGTTCCTGTAAGTGGGGATTCTATTGCTGAGTGCTCAGTCTGTCCACAGTATAGGGAGGCTTTGTAGTACATAATCCAGAAGGAATGCTGTTCTTTCAAGAGCTTGCCCACTTGCTAGAATTTGTAGTTCTTATGTAAAGTTGTAACCTGATACAGTTGAGTAAATCCCAGACACACACTTTTGTGTTTCCACACGCTTCTTTATATCCTAATAAATACTGGGGACCCCGGAGTTTTGACTGTTGCTGTTTACATTAACTGGTACAGCTGTGACAACATCATACCACTTGTGAGGAAATTAGAAGGAAGCAGCACTGTCTTTGAGAAGCTGTGGGCTAGTGAGTAAACATCTTTGCCTAGGAACAGTGACCTCTGTGGTTTTCTAACCTCGGTTAATTTTCTGTCTTTAATAGGATTATCTACTATCTCGATCCATCTGTGCTATCCGGTGTTTCCTGTTTTGTCATGGTTCTGTGCCTGGCTGACTACCTTGTTCCCGTTCTAGCACCAAGGATCTTTGGCTCTAATAAATGGTAGGTGGCTGTGTATGATTAGTGTCCTGTGATTGAATGAAGACTGTTTTCTACCTATCAGGTGCCTGCTGAAAGTTAGTCATTGCTCTTTTTTTTTTTTTTTTTTTTTTTTTTTTTTTTTTTTTTTTTTTGAGACAGGGTTTCTCTGTGTAGCCTTTGGCTGTCCTGGACTCGCTTTGTAGACCAGGCTGGCCTCGAACTCACAGCGATCCGCCTGCCTCTGCCTCTGCCTCCCAAGTGCTGGGATTAAAGGTAGTCATTGCTCTTATGTGAAGAATTTCTTACCTGATTTCAAATGCCAATCAAGAATTGTCAGTACTTATCCCTGTAGTTCAGTTTGGCCAAAAATTTGCTTTTTTTGTTGTTTATTTAGTGTTACTTCTGCACTTAAAGTAAGGGTATTTTTTAAGTGGTTTTTTTTTTTTTCAATGTGTAGGCTTTTTAAAAAAGATTTGTTGGGCTGGGCATGGGTGGCGCACACCTTTAATCCCAGCACTCGGGAAGCAGAGGGATTGCTGTGAGTTCGAGGCCAGCCTGGTCTACTAAGTGAGTGTAGGAAAGCAAAGGCTACACAGAGAAACCCTGTCTCCAGAGAAGAAAAAAAAGAAAGGTTTATTTATTTTATGCATATGAATGCTTTACTTTATGCCTGCATGCCAGAAGAGGGCACCAGATCCCATTATAGATGGTTGTGATCCACCATGTGGTTGCTGGGAATTGAACTCAGGACCTCTAGAAGAGCAGCCAGTGAGTGTTCTTTAACTGCTGAGCCATATTTCCAGCCCCTAAAGGTGATGTTTTAAATAAGAATTATAGAACCTTTTTTTTTTTAAACTTACTGATTCCCTGTGAGTTTGACATCATGTGCCCCAGCCTCTCCTATCTCCCTGTCCACCTGTAGTCTCCCCTCACCTTTGCAACCCCCCCCAAAAAACAGACAAACAAACAAAAATAATCAAATAAAAAGCACACACTGAAACAAGCAAACAAAAACCCTAAAGCATATAAAACATCTCACAGTGTAAGCTGTAGTATGTCACTTTTTTTAACCGTAACATGTATGTAGTAGAGGTCAGACTTTGCAAAGTTAGTTCTCATTTACCATGTTAGGTCTTGGGGATTGGATTCAAGTCAAGAGGCTTTGCCACATGTACCTTTGCCTGCTGAGGCCCCTCAATGGACCTTGGACTCAGTCGGTTTAAATGTGTCTCTTTGATGTGTGTAAGTCAGTCCTTGCTTGTGAGTGTGTACATGTGAGGACAGCCTCATGCCAGGGGCAGTGGCAGGTTCTCTTGTTAAATGCATTACATTATACAGTCACCAACTTTCCCCGAACACAACAGTGTTAGGCCATCACGGCAACTTAAAAGCTGGTTAAAGGACGCTCCAGGTGTCAGTTCTTACCCTCCATTGTGTACACCTTTAATCCCAGTATTTGGGAGGCAGAGGCAGCCAGATATCTGAGTTCAAGGCCAGTTTGGTCTACAGATCAAGTTCCAGGACAGCTTGGGCTATACAGAGAAAACCTGTCTTGAAAAAAACAAAAACAACCCTCTACGTGTGCATGTCATTAGGCTTTTAAGCTCACTCTTTTGTGCTGTGTGTGTTGTAGCACACCTCTAATCCCAATGTCTGGGTGACAGACGTTGTGAGATTAAGGCCAGAGTGGGCTACATACACAAAACAGGCTCTGGGCCTGTCTTGGCTGCACAGACAGATGCTGTCACAGCCATACCCAGTGCTCTTCTACACATCCCCAGAACAAACCAAGAGGATGTTGTGTTTAAGGCTGAGTGAGATGGTGTGTTGAGGCATGCAGGAGTCGTTGACCACGTGCATTCTGGGTAGATGCTACTGTTGGGTACATATGAGCTGTTGATTCCATTTTTACCTAAGATTATAGTTAAAGTGGCTAAGGATTACTTTAAGTATTGAACTTCCTGTGGAGTGTTCTCAACCATGAGCCAGGAGCTGGAGGTAGAGCTCAGGACTTGGAATGCTCGCCCAGAACACATGGTGCCCTGAGTTCTGTTCCAGCCGGGGGAACGCAGGAACATACAGACGGAGCAGAAGCAAACGTGGGAATAGATTTTCTCTATCAGCTGACATTTTCAATTGATTACTGTTCTGCTTGTACTCAAATGATGGCAAGTTACATAATCTGTAAAAATGACAGCATTTCATGTGTACCTTCTGGATCTTTAAGAACAAAAACAGAATCACCTGGGCGTGCTGGTGCACACCTGTAATGCCAGCACTGGGAGGCAGAGGCATCAGATATCTGTGAGTTCAAGGCCAGCCACAAAGTGAGTTCAGGACAGTCAAGACTGTGACACAGAGAAATCTATCTCAAAAAACTACCCCCCCCCAAAATCACATAATTGCAGGGAGTTAGGTTAAAATGTAGTTTTTTTCGTTTTTGTTTTTGTTTTCTCGAGACAGGGTTTCTCTGAGTAGCCCTGACTGTGAACTGTAGTTTAAATAAGCATATTTCTTTAAAGAATGATGAATCAGAGTTAGGATTTGTTACTTAAACTGCTTTTCCCTTGCCATGAAGAGTTAATACTGTTGGGCCTGACACTAGCCAGACAGTAGTCCACTAACTCAGTCCTGGAGGACCGTCTTCAGAGCTAAAGACGTAGTTCGTGTGAATAGCATGAATCATGTTTTGGTTATCCGGGATGATGCTATGGGAAAGAAGGAAGGAACACTGTAGCCACAGCCTCACCTTGACCATGGACAGCGTAGACCATCTGAGAAATCCACCCACTGTTGCTGCCCTTTGCCAGACTAACACCGGAAGGCAAGGGCAGCATGGTCCTCTTTAGTACTGGAACCAGTGCCACAAAGATTAGAAATGGGGGCTGGAGAGATGGCTTAGAGGTTAAGAACACTGTCCATTCTTCCAGAGGTCCTGAGTTCAATTCCCAGCAACCACATGGTGGCTCACAACCATCTATAATGTGATCTGATGCCCTCTTCTGGCTTGCAGGTGTACATGCAGGCAGAGCACACATATATAAAATAAATAAATATTTTTTTAAAAATAGAAATGAGAAAAATAAGGTATGGTTTTTGGTTTGTTTTTTTTTTTTTAAGAGAGGCCTACTAGTTTTTTTTAACTGTTGTTTTCTCTGGTGCTTGCATTCTCTCACTGGGACTGAGTTCATAAGGAATTTTGATTGGGCTCTTATTTTTTAAAGTACGCGCGCGCGTGTGTGTGTGTGTGTCTCCTTTCACTGTGTGCACGTGTGTGCGTGTGTCTCCATCATGCGTGTCTCCCTTCACCATGTGCACATGTGCCATGTGGAAGTCGGGAGGAGGGGGAGCTTTACAGAGTGTAGCAGTTTCTCTCCTTCCATGTGGTTGTGGGCATTGAACTCGGGTTGCCAGGCAGCAAACAGCCTTCTGAGTCTCCTGCTGACCTGGTATAGAAATTACTCTCCTCCAGACACGCAGTGCAGCTGCTTGCAGCACTGAGAGGCAGGCGGGTGGCTGTGAGTTTGAGCCCAGCCTGGGCTACAAAGTGAGTCCAGGACAGCCAAGGCTACACAGAGAAACCCTGTTTCAAAAAACAAGAAAGAAAGAAAGACAGACAGACAGACCAAATTTGTACCATGGACACAAGCCCATGGAAGACGTCACTCTGTTACTATAGTTAATGCACTGTGGCTTTAGCACTGCACCATTATTAATCTATCAGAAGTATGCACACAGAGGCTGCTGAGGTGGGTCAGCTGCTAAAGGTGCATGCCACAACAACTTGATCACTTGTGTTTGAAACGTGGGGCCCACATGGTGGAAGGAGAGCCAGACCCCCTCAGGTTGTCCTCTGACCTCCACACGTGTCCCATGTCATGCATTACATACCTATACATATACTCACACGTAAATAAAATGTAAAGAAGAATATGTACTCAGGCGCATACTGACCTAGTCTACAGAGCAGGTTCCAGGACAGCCAAGGCTACATGTAGAGAGACAAACAAAAAGTACACAGGCATGCCTTATGTAACATACATTTCTGTTCGGTGAAGGGTGTCACTTAGGGTACCAGCTCCTTTTTAGAAGACCTGAGTTTGATCCCCAGTACTCACACCTGTCCAGTTCCAGGGACTCTAACGCCCGCTTATCTTCTTCAGATACCAGGCACTGCATGCAGGAGGTGCATAGACAGAGATAGACACACAAAGTAAAAGTAACACAATTTTTAAAAATTGCAACCACTTTTTTACCTACATCGGATAATGGTGACCATTTGTTTAATTTTGCTATTCCTGCCACATTTGGGGCACCCACCTGTCTTCTCCGTGCTTGTGAGGTAGAGGCAAGAGGGTCAGGAGTCTTACAGCACATTGTGGCCCATGCCTGTAATCTTAGTACGTTACAGTGCTGAGGCAGAAGGGTCACAAGTTCAGGGCTAGCCAGAAAGTGATTCTGTCTCAGGAAAATCAAAAGAGTAAATAAACTGTACTATAGCCATTTTCTTATAACAAAAAGAAAATCTCTTTTCTAGGACCACTGAACAACAGCAAAGATTTCATGAAATCTGCAGTAATCTAGTAAAAACTCGACGCAGAGCTGTGGGCTGGTGGAAACGCCTCTTTTCGCTAAAGGAAGAAAAGCCTAAAATGGTATATATACATATGCATATATTTATTTTTACTTAAATGTGAAGCAAAATAATGAGTTCCTTGTGATTTCAGTCTAGTCACAGCATTTTTTGAGGTTGGTTGTTTTGGGGGGATTTTTTTTTGAGAGAGGGTTTCTCTGTGTAACAACGTGGCTGTCCTGGACTCTTAGACCAGGCTGGCCTGGAACTCAGAGAGATCTGCATGCCTCTGCCACCACACCTGGCTAGTGACAGCATTTTTAGGAATAAAATTCAATATGTAACTACCCTTTGGTTTAATGCTTCCTTATATTCATGAATGTTATATGTGGTGGACTAAAGCATTGAACCACTGAAAGGTAAAATTTATATTTTGCATATAAACTTTTTTTTATTCTAGTAGAGATAATTCTTTTTTCTTTTCTCCTGCTGAAGTAAAAGATACATTAAAAAAAAACATGTTCTTGTGTCTTTGATTTGGTGGGAAGTTGCAACTGGAAAGGTAGCCTGGTTTATACCTTAAAGCATTTGTTTATATAGACACAGTAATTCTAAGAGGAAATGTATCCACATTCTATAAAAGAAAAGTAATTAAAATGGTATTATCTTTCCATCCTTTAAAAGGAAACTGTAAGCTCACAGGGAGGCTGTGTGTGTAGTACAGAGAGGTGCTTTGGGCTCTGTCAAGTGAGGAGGAGGCCTCTGTGTGTAGAGTGCTGATGCTTCAGGGTCGCCCGCGTTACTCTGTCACTCAGAGCTGACAAGTTGTTGGTTTTTCGTTGCCAGTACTTCATGACCATGATTGTTTCTCTTGCTGCGGTTGCTTGGGTGGGACAGCAAGTCCACAACCTGCTTCTCACCTACCTGATTGGTAAGTCTTTGAGGAAACAACACACATGCATCTTAGCAGGGAAGTGTAGCTGTGGTGTAGTCAGTAAACAGAGTCTTCACGGGGCCTGTGAAGGTGTGGCAAGGTGAGGACTGAAAGCTCCAGCCCCACTTGGTAGAGTGCTGAGTGTACCAAGCCCTGCGTTTGATGCTCAGTACTTGATAAAACTATAATTCAGTACTCGGGACCTAGATTCACAAGGCGCACACGTTCAAGGTCATCCTCAGCTATGTGCTACACACCATGTTCAAAACCAGCCTGGGCTACATGAGATCCTGTCTCTAGCGAAAGGACTCAAGTCAGGGCCAGCATGTGAGCACTGGGAATTGAACCAAGCAAGTGCTGGCCCACAGCTGCCTATCACACCAGTCTCCTCGAATCTTTGCAGGCACTGGACACACACCTAGACACATATATACAGTTAGGCAAAACACTTGTATGCACATAAAATAAAATTTTTAACGGGGCGGGGGGGCTGGGGGGGGAGACTGGTCCTTGTTTTTAGATTATTAAAGCCTTGTAGGAGGAAGTGAAGAGTAGTATGACAGGCAGCTCAGTGGTCTGACACCCAGCCAGGGGAAGGCTCCCAGCTGGAGTCTGTGGGGCGGAGTCCTGACGGAGCAGTGGGTTTCATGCTGCTTCCTCCAGATCTGCCTGCTTTCATCTGTGATAACCTCAGTGTTAAATGCTGTCTCCTCATCTTCCTTTTTTTTTTTTTAAAGTGATCTTCGTGCTGTTGCTTCCCGGACTGAACCAGCATGGAGTCATTTTGAAGTACATTGCAATGGCCAAAAGGGAGATAAACAAGCTTCTCAAGCAAAAAGAAAAGAAAACCGAGTAGTGTGGCTGCGGTGGAGCGCGCCCCACGCCCGGACAGCTGTCCAGTGCTGTCTGGACACTAAATGTTACAGTGGCTCTTTGCTTCCCTCACTCTGCCCTTGTTAATAGAGATTCACACAGGCCAGGTTTCCTGCTCTGTAGTGCCAGGTGTAGCTGGGTGCAGTCCCATCAGTATGACTTGTTTTATTGAATTTTTATGTTTGACAACTTCCTTTAAAATACTAAAGTGGTGAACGTTATTGTTTTGTACAGTGAGCTATGACTTTGGACAGTTGTTGATGTTTGCTTAGCTGTATTCAAGGCTGTAGTCTGTGGCTACAGGCAGCTGGTTCTACTGTCTGCTTAACAAACTACCTGTCTATGTGAGTTCAGAGATCAGTTTACCACTCCTGATGAAGGGACCACTTAAGATTCATTCCAGATCTTCCACTGTGGGAGAATACCCATGGAATAGGACAAGACCAATCCCACACCCTAGTGTGCATTCCTCTCTCATGAAGCATCGCAGTTTCAGGAAGCTTTGCCCGGCTGTTCACATGAGGAGTCTGACAGGCTTAGACTGACCTCTCATCCCCTTTGCACTGCTTCAGGTTAATCCTTAACAGCTTTTGAACAACAAGCTTCCAGAAGCTTGTATCTGGGAGTTTTAGCACTGTCTTTGTTCCAAATTTTCAGCTGACTTAAACATTTGTGACTTTACTCCAGAGCCAGCCAGGGGTAAAGTCTCCTTTGTTCACTCAGTAGAAAACTAGATCCTCTATTAAGTGTTAAGACCAGGAAAAAAGCCTTTAAAAACAAGCCTGGAAATTCTCTTTGTTTTTGTAGTACTGGCTGCATTTCGGTCACTCTAGGTTTGCGCTTGGGAGACAGTGTCTACACTGGTGTTTTGACTTTTCCCTTGACAATTCTCAGAAAATTGCAGGGCTGCAGCTGGGAACAGGCTGCTGATGGTGGCTGGTGTGTAGCGGTTGCAGCTCCGGAAGCTTACTGTGATCACATGCCCTCTGGTAGGTAGACTAGAGCAGTTGAACTCTGCAGGACTGAGCCTTGTGAGGGCCGGAACAGGCATGGGAACAAGTCCTCATCCCAGGGACTAGCTGTCACCTAGTCTGTGGGTCCATGGCACTGATGCTGTGAAGCCGAGTCTTGTGTCGGTGCTGCCTCTGTCCTCAGCACTGTCAGCGGTGGCTCCTGTTGTAGTAGCGTGTGTTTGTTTGATGGTTCATTGGCATCCACCTTAATTTTACATGTTTTCTTGTAAATAAGCCTGCCTTTCTACCTGGAAATTTCTTTCTGTGTGTGAATAATACATGTTCTACCAATTAACTACTTTGGCAGTTTTAATTATTTCTTCTACTTTGTTTTTGTGTAAAAGGGGAAAAATTAAAAAACGTTGGAACCTCTTTGTCTCCCTTTCTTTGTTAACTGTTCAGGGTTACCAGTCTGATTATTGACCGCCCACTTGTCATTACAGCGCTCTGAGGGGCTCTTTACGAAACACCTAGGCACCATGCTAGTTGAAAAGGGAAGCACTGAAGAGAAGGGTACCCCAATATATGAGAGGAGGGACCAGTAGAGACTCAAAAGAGCATTCGCTTCTCCCAACACAGGTGGTTGGTAATGATGAATAGATGACTTTTGTCTGCCTTTCAAAATTAGGCTTCAAGCTGGGCTTGGAGGCGCATGCCTTTTAATCCCAGCACTCGGGAGGTTAGAGGCAGGTGGATCACTGTGAGTTGGAGGCCAGCCTGGTTTACAAAGCAAGTCTAGGACAGCCAGGGATACACACACAGAAACCCTGTCTCAAAAAAAACCCGAAGAATTTAAAAATAAAATTAGACTTCAAGTTGGGATCTCATTAGGAACAGAATTCCTTTAAGCATATATGGATCCTTATTTGAAGGTTCAAGCCAAGGTTATCTGATGCTTTGAAATTGTTGGCTTAGCTGGGCATGGTGGCGCCCGCCTTTAATCCCAGCACTCGGGAGGCAGAGGCAGGTGGATTGCTGTGAGTTCAAGGCCAGCTTGGTCTATAAAGTGAGTTCAGGATAGCCAAGGCTGCACAGAGAAACCCTGTCTCAAAACAACAACAACAAAAATTGTTGGCTTGTAATATCTTGAGCCCAGCTGTGACTACATGGGAAGACTTTGTTCAGGAGATGTAAAATCCTAAAAAAAAAAAAAAACCACACTGGCCCTTAACCATGCACCTGTTTGTAATTGCTCAGGTCAGCCGTACATGGCCTGAAACTATAGCCATCCCATCCTCTGCTACCTCTGGCCATTGCCAAGGCCCTTTTCAAGACTGCTCTGAGTGCCCTCCTGAGGTCCATCATTCTAAGGCTCACACAGAGACATTTGGAATCAACTGGGCCAAGAAGGAAAGAACGAGTCCTGGTGGGTTCCCCGTACCCTGTAGGATGTGGGGTTTTTGGTGGGTTTAGACTGCTTCCTGTAAAGCTCAGCCTGGCTTTGGACTCCTGATCCTCATGCCTTCACCTCTCACGTGGTAGGATTACAATCCTGTGTCACTTCACCCTGCCTACCTTTTGAAAGGGTTTAAAGGTGTAGTTAAATGCCAGCAAGTTGCCAGGTGTGGTGACACACACCTTTAATCCCAGCACTCGGGAGGCAGAGGCAGGCAGATCTCTGAGTTCAAGGCCATCCTGGTCCACAAAGTGAGTCCAGGACAGCCAGGGATACACACACAGAAATCGTGTCTTGAAAAAACCAAAAAACAAACAGCCAGCAACTCATCTTTTACCGGTTCTGGTTTGCCTTTAACAAGTCACAAATATGAGTCAGTTTTTTTTTTTTTTAAAGATTTATTTATTATGCATATAGCCTGCACCCGCAGGCCAGAAGAGGGCACCAGATCTCATTGTAGATGGTTGTGGGCCACCATGTGGTTGCTGAGAATTGAACTCAGGTTCTCTGGAAGAGCAGATAGTGCTCTTAACCTCTAAGCCATCTCTCCAGTCCCAGTGAGTCAGTTTCTACAGGGTTCTTTGTTCCAGCCCAGCCATCCTGAGTTTCTTAGCGATTTCTACACAATTACCCCCTCATCTAGGAGGTCCTCACCAGTGTAGAGCTATCTAGATGCTGTGGCACACCAAGGACACACAGCAGGACCCTGTGGGACTAGGTAGCCAATTCCCCACCATGAAACCTACTAGTATCTTGGTCAAGTTGACTAGCACCCCTCCCCACCCCTGCTTTGCTTTGAATTCCTGAAGTTTTGACGTTGGGCCCATGTTTCTCAACTGTGAAATGGAGACATCGCAGCTCTCAGTATTTAAGTTTATGTAAGTATTCCTCTAGGAAAGCTGTAGCAACTGCCCAGGTAACCCACATCCCCCACCCAGCACTCCATCTTGCCACCTGTCTGTTGATTAACCAACTGGCTACACTGGGGAGTTCCGAAGGACTGGAGCTGCTGGCTTTGCTGCTTGACTCCCAGTACCTGGTGCAAGAGTTGGCACGGGCTAGGTACTCAGAGGTCAGATAGAGGCGGAGGACTGCAGCATACAGAGAAGGAGTACACTCATGTCTCTCCTGTGGAAACCCCTTGAAAGTAAGAGCTGTTGGGACTAGAGATGGCTCGCCTCTTCAGGGCACTGGCTGCTCTTCCTCAGCATTCCTCAGTCCCTATCTGCTGCAGGACGTGGCTGACATAGCCCGCCCTCCACCCTGAACTTTCAGGGCAGAGCTTTGCCTTCCGTGTCACTATATAATCTGGACATTTTGTTGCTATTGCTTTTTTCACTCTCTTTTCCCCCTTACCTACGTTTTATATGCTTTAACTTACTTTATGTGAAAAACAATCCAATGTCCTCACTTTTGTAATTATTGGAAGGAGGGATGTTAGGGTTCTGCCCCAGTCCACCTACCTGTGATGTCACAGCCTACCTGGCACTGGGTGTGGCCCTACCCAGGGCTATATAAAAGGACAAACCCACCTACCTCTCTCTTACCTCCCTTTCTCCCTCCCCCCCCATCTCTTTGTCTCTCTGGGATAAACCTCTCCCCTTCTCTCCCTCTGCTCATTTAATAAGCTTCTCCATCTATTATCTGTTGCCTGGCATCTTACTATTTATTTATTTTTTAATAAAACTTGGGGTATCTGGCCCAGGCGTGGTAGCACACGCCTTTAATCTCAGGCAGAGGAAGGCGGATCACTGTGAGTTCAAGGCCAGCCTGGTCTAGAAAGTGAATCTGAGACAGGCAAGGCTGCACAGAGAGACCCTGTCTCAAAAAGCCAAAACAAAACAAAAAACTTGGAGTATCTTGTGCTGAACACCAGTCCATTCAGAAGGCATGGCTGGAGCACGGAGGAGGCAATGCTCACTATACTGAATGCCATTGCTGGATCTGTGTGGTCTCTCATCCTCAGAGCAACTCCAAGTATTGGTGGTATCATCTCTATTTTAGAGATGGGGAAACCAATTTGTCCATTCATTTATTCTTCAGCTGTGTATCGAGAGCCTACTATGGGGCAGGTGCTTCTCTAGCCTTGTGGGTACAGCAATGAACAAAGTTTACTAAGCCTCTGTTGGCTTGAAGCTTCACTCCATGGTAGGAGACCTCAGTTCCCAGGCAAGTGAGGCAGAAGGATCAGTAATCGGAGGCCAGCCTGTTACAGCTGGTAACCGAAGACTGTCTGAAGAGGGGGAGGAGAAAACGTAGACCACAGCACTGATCCCCACTTGAGAGGGTCTGTCAAGATTGTTATGATTCAGCCGGTTGTGGTGGCTCAGGCAGAAGCAGAGGCAGATGGATCGATGTGAGTTCAAGGCCAGCCTGGTCTACAAAGCAAGTCCAGGACATCCAGGGCTACACAGAGAGACCCTGTCTTGAAAAACAAAACAAAAAAAAAAAAAAAAAAAAAGAAAGAAAGAAAAGAAAGAAAGAAAAGAAAAGATTACTACGATTGAGGGGTAGAGGGACTAGCTGAGGAGGAGGAGGAGGACCCCGGGCCGGGCTGCGCTGCGCTCAGCCTTTCCCTCGCTCCCTGGCACCAAGGCTGCATAAACTCAAGGGTGATTATTTTCCCCGCTTGTGCCTAATATGATACTACCCAAAGCTGAAGCAGTTTCCCCAGGCCGTCGCAGGCCACTCTGCTGAGCGTCTTCTCCCAGGAGTACCAGAAACATAAACAACACCACATGCCGAACATCACACTCCGGAGGCGACTGAAAGTTATTACCAGGGGTACCCGAATGATGCGGGAAAGAATGCGGCCACTGAGATGGACTGTGTGCCCTCGGTAATGGCTGGGAATACCCTGGAGGGATTTCTACAGACTCCACCAGGACTGGAGAAACGTTACCCTAAAGTGCAGAAATGAATTCCACTCATCTTCTTACAAGGAAAAAAGAAAAGAAAAGAATAGAGCTACGGGAGGAGACTCAAACCTAAATTAATTTGCCACTGAAAAAAAAACCTCACATTTTGTTATTTTTCTGTGTCAACTGTATGATTAAAACCGGCTGTTAAATGGGGGGTGGGGGGAGGATTATTATAAATCTGGGGACAGCACCGACCACTCCTGGTTAGATCCAGTCTCCAAAACCGAAATCCAAACCAAACCAACCACAACCAAACAAGCCAGGTGTGGTGATGCACGCCTTTAACCCCAGCACTAGGAGGCCGAGGCAGGCAGAGGTTAGAAGATGGCCGCAGCAGCTACTTAGTGAGTTTCAAAGTCTCAAACAAAACAGGAAAAAGCCTGAGTGGTGTTAATGCCAAGAACCCCAGAGTCTGAGGCCGGGGGACTTCCTGGAGTTCCGAACCGTCCAGAGATATAGCTCAAGACCCAGAGTTAGAACTCCACCCCTACCATGCTCAACCGCCTCTCCCTGAGAAGGCCCCGCCTCTGCATTTGATTTTCCTATAAGAAATTCGCTCCACACATTGGCGGGGGTGGGGGGGTGGGGTTGCGGGGGGGCGGGATGGAGGAATCGAAGTCTCGCGATAGCACTTCCGCTTCCCATAACTCCGTGCGTCCGGCCCGCCCGTCCTCTTTCCGCCATCTTTCCGCGCCGGTGAGTGAGTCTCCGCGAAGCTCCGTGGCCATCCGCCTGGCATCCGCGCCATCCCTCCGCCTCGGGCTCGGGTTCGGAGCCTCGGGGGCTTGTGGGTCCCTTCCGGGGCCGCGGCCTTCGTCCGCCGGAGTCGGGGGTCGCCGCGGGCAGGGCTCCGGGCGGGGACGGTGGCCGGCGTGGGCCCTGCCGCTTCTCTCCCTCTCGCGTCTGCGTGCGCTCCGTGGCCCCGCCGCCCCTCGCTGCTGAGTTAGGGGCCGGTGGAGCGGGCCTTGGCTGCGCGCTCACGGCCTCTACGCCGTGCCCGCGGGAGACGGGCAGGGAGGGGTGGTGGGTTAGGGGTTACCTGAGAGCCGACTGACTTTTACGTCGCGGTAAGCGCGGACGCTGCCCCTGGCTGAGAATCTTCGCCAGCGTTGCCAGGGCTTTTTACAAACTTTAGTGGCTAATGCCAGCCCTTCCACCCACGTCCGGTTTGGCTGGCTGATTAGTCCGTCCCACCGTTTCCCTCCACCATCCCCCCCCCCTTTTTTTCTTTTGAGACGGAGAAACTCTGTAACAGCTCAAGCCCCACCATTCCTAGGGTTGTCTTCAATGTAATGGTTCTTGGCTTGTGTCACTTTGTCTCCCGCCATTTGTGTGCTGGGTCATGTGAGCACGAGTGCCTTGAGTAGATTCTGAGTGCAGAGAACAAACATTGTAATGAGTTTTTCCTGGGTGTTGGGATTGCTGCTTAGACCTAGGGAAACAGCAGTGGGCGCAGGGAGGCAGCTTTTACAGAGGCAGGCTAGGGTGCTGATGCCAGCAAAACCCGATTTTCTCTTCCCTCAGTCACCATGGTGCGCATGAACGTCCTGGCAGATGCTCTCAAGAGCATCAATAACGCCGAGAAGAGAGGCAAACGCCAGGTGCTCATCAGGCCGTGCTCCAAAGTCATCGTCCGCTTCCTGACTGTGATGATGAAGCACGGTGAGTGTTGGTGCGTAGGGTTTGTGACCACCAAGCTGGCCTGGGGCTTGTGGCGCAGTGAGTCCTGGGGAGGGAAGAGGTGTGTGTGTGTGTGTGTGTGTGTGTGTGTGTGTGTGTGTGTGTGTGTTGGTGTTGGTGTTGGTGTTTTCTGACCCAGAGAATCAGAGAAGTCTAGTAGACAAAAACACAGTGCTGAGGCCATAAGGGTTTAAGGTCTCAAGTTGATGTCTTGATGCTAGTCACTTGTCTTATAGGCTACATCGGTGAATTTGAGATTATTGATGACCACAGAGCTGGGAAAATTGTTGTGAACCTCACAGGCAGGCTGAACAAGGTAAGACTCCATTGTCTCCTTAAAGAGCCTCATCTCATCTTGTAGTTGTCTGTTAGTGTTGGTGGCACCCTTGCCCCGCCTACCTAATTTAAGGTATTGGCTATAAGCTATAATCGCCTCTTTTTTTTTTTAACATTACATTTCAATTGTTATCTTGGTTGCTTGCTCAAGTTTTTGGTGAGTTTTGTGTGAGATAGAGCTAGACCCTGGTAGCACTGGCAGTGATCTCAGTAGCTTGAATTAGGTTACACGGTGGTGTGCTGGATGTGTTTTGTTTACAAGGTGGGGTCTCAATGTGTAGACAGATTGGCCTTTAACAGATCCCTACCTCTGTGCATTGCTGTCCCATTGCTGCATTAAAAGTAGGTGATGCACATGTGCAGTGGTGTGATGTTTTTTAGTAGAATTGTTTTCTTGAATAACTGGCTAAGGGCCAGGGTTGGTGTAAGTTGTAGTTGTCTGAGATCTAGGCTGCCTGTCCGTGTTGTTCTCATCATCAGCATAACCAAATAGACTATTTAATTTCTGTCCTTTTGGCTTCCAGGTTTAATAGATAGGTGTTTGGGGACACTGGCTAAGCGCTAGGGTTAGTGACTGTTAAGTTTGTTGGTGTAGCGGGGCATGGTGGTGCGTGTCTGTAATCCCAGCACTCGGGAGGCAGAGACAGGCGGATCACTGTGAGTTCGAGGCCAGCCTGGTCTACAAAGCGAATCCAGGACTCCCAGGGCTACTACACAGAGAGACCCTGTCTCAAAAAACCAAAAAAAAAAAAAAAAGTTTGTTGGTGTAAGTTGTAGTTGTCTGAGATCTAGGCTGCCTGTCAGTGTTGTCATCAGCATAACTATTTAATTTCTGTCCTTTTGGCTTCTAGGTTTAATAGATGGGTGTTTGGGGACAGTGTCAGTAATTCAGTGACGATGTGGCTGAGGCTGGGATTTGAGATCCTCTAGTTGGTGGCTAACGTGTCTGAGCGACCTATTCACAGGGGCCTAAGAGCACAGGACATACAGATACGAACACTGACTGTTCATAACTGAGGTAGCAATGAAATAACTGTGGTTGACTGTAGCATCAGGAAGGTTGACAAACTGCTCTGTTCCCCTGAGTTAAAATATGTCAGTGGAGTTGGTGAGGTCACAAACTTTCTTCTCAATATCCAGAACTTCAAGTCAAGTTACACACTACTGCTTCAAGGTCTTTTAAAGATGGTGAAGAGTTTTCAAGACTAGTTTTGAGTCGTTTGTTTGTGGTTGCAGTGAGAACATACTCCAGGTGTGCTTTTGTTTTTGGGTTTTTTTTTTTTTTTTTCCGAGACAGGGTTTCTCTGTGTAGCCTTGGCCATCCTGGACTGACTTTGTAGACCAGGCTGTCCTTGAACTCACAGCGATCTGCCTGCCTCTGCCTCCCGAGTGCTGGGATTAAAGGCGTGCGCCACCACGCCCAGCTCCAGGTGTAGGTGTGCTTTTGAAGTGGGAGAGTATCTGGTCCTGCCTGTCCCCATCCCCCTCCCTCCTTTTTGTTTGTTTGTTTGTTTGTTTTTGTTTCTCAGGACAGGGTTCCTCTGTGTATCCTTGGCTGTCCTGTCCGTTGTAAACCAGGCTGGCCTTGAACCCACAGCAATCCACCTGCCTCTGCCTCCCGAGTGCTGGGATTAAAGGCGTGCGGCTCCATTACCCGGCTCACCCTGGTTTTTTTAGGAAATGATTTATTTTCTATTTTATGTGCATTGGTGTTCTGCCTTCCTGTGTGTGTTAAAAACAGTTGTGGGCTGCAATATGAGTGCTAGGAATTGAACCTTTGGACGAGCAGCTATGCTCCTAATTGTAGAACCACCTCTCCAGCCCAACTCTGGGTTCTCAGAGGAAGGGAATCGTGAGAGCCTTTCTGTGGCTATTTATTTTGCATCCTGCTTGATTTTGTTGCTGTTGGAGCATAGCTCCTGTTTGAGGATTTGCAGTCAGTGACTAAGGTGGAGCTCTTTCTGGAGGATGGTTGTCACTCTGCAGCACAGGTGGGCTACTTGTAAGAACACTGCTGTCACCAGGCATGGTGGCACATGCTTGTAATTCCAGAGGCAGAGGCAGGTGGATCTCTGTGAGTTAGAGGTCAGCCTGCTCTACAGAGTGAGTTCACTGACAGCCAGGGCGCTACACAAGGAAACCCTGTCTCAGAAAAAAAACAAAAACTGCTGTTACTTTCTTTCCCTGGGGTGGGAATGTGGACAGGTAGGTCAGGCTGGGTGATAGGTACTTAGATATACTGTGTGGCAGTGTTTTTAGTTTATAGGTTTATTGTTGGTCAACTCTGCTTCACTTAAAGATGGGTTTTTGTGTGTATACATGCATGCGTATGCTTGGCCAGCTGCTACTGAGCTGCAGCCCTTTTGAACTGTAAAACTGAAATTTTAGCAGTAAGTTTAGTCGAAGTGCTGTGTAACGAAATGAGATGGTTTGTTCTGGGGCAGTTCTCCGGGCTCTTTCTTGTCGGCCTTGCTTGGGTATAGATGCGCATAAATGATGGCGGTGTGTTATTGAGGCAGGATCACTTTGTGTGGCTCTGTCTCGGCCTCTTGAGTACCAGGGTTCTGGGTGTATGTTGCCACAGTCTGCTCAGTGTTTGGCATTTATAGAAAACGTACACAGAGTAGGTATTAAATATATTAACATTCTATGCAGTTGGTTTTGAGTTATGAAAGCCATTTTTTTGTTGTTATTTGTTTTGTTTTGTTTTTTGGTAAAGTATAAAGGATTTAAACTTTGGCTTCCCTTTACAGTGTGGCGTGATCAGCCCTAGATTTGATGTGCAACTTAAGGACCTAGAAAAATGGCAGAACAATCTGCTCCCGTCCCGTCAGTTTGGGTGAGTTGGGTTCTATAGTTAAAAGTTAATGCTTTGGGCCAGGGGGTGTTGGTGTACTTGAGAGGCAGAGGTGGGAGATCTGAGTTCAAGGCCAGTCTGGTCTGCAGATAGAATCCAGGACAGCCAAGGCTACACAAAACATCCCTGCCTTTGGGGGAGGAGTTAATGCTTTGAAAATCTGAGATATGGCTAGGCTTGAATTGAATATTCTTTGTGTTTTGTAGCAGTGCTATCTTCCTAACTAGCTTGACTTAAATACTTAAGCTCCCTTATCCTTGTGGATCTAGGGATGACCCTCAGATTCATCAGGCATGGCACCAAATACCTTGTACTTATTTGAGATAGTTCTCACTGATACGGAACTCAGATCACATGCTTATTCATAACTCCAGAGTATTGGTATTTAAAGACTTGTGCCCCAGTCTCATTTTGTGTGTATGTGTGTTCTATTTACATTACAGACAATTGTGAACTGCATGTGGGTGCTGGGAATTGAACCCAGATTCTTTGGAAGAATAGACAGTGCTCTTGTTTGTTTTTTCTCAAGACAAGATTACTCTTTGTAGCCTTGGCTGTCTTGCACTCTTGTACACCAGGCTGGCCTTGAACTCAGTGATCTGCCAGCCTCTGTGTCTTGAGTGCTGGGATTAAAGGTGTTTGCCACCACACCCGGCACAGGCAGTGCTCTTAACCACTGAGTCTTTAAGTGTGCTCCTAACTGCATGTATACCTGCATGCCAGAAGAATGCATCAGATTCCAGTATAAATGGTTGTGAGCTACTATGTGGTTGCTAGGGATTGAACTCAGGACCTCTGGAAGAACAGACAGTGCTCCTGCTGAGCCGCCTCTAGCCTTCATTTTTGTTTTTTAAGCTAGCTGTTCCAGTGTTATTGGGGATCAGGGCAGAGTGTGTAGCTAGAGTCTGTAGACTTTCGTCTTTTGTTTCAGAATTCATTCTTTTTGGGGGGACGGGATCAAGACAGTTTCTCTATGTAACAGCCTTGGCTGTCGTGGAACTCTGTAGACCAGACCAGACTAGCCCATGCCTCCAGAGTGCTGGGATTAAAGGCATGCACCATCACAACGGGCCAGGATTCCTTCTCATACAGTGACCCCTGGCTAGTCGCCAGCTTGCCTGTCTGGCACAGAGGCACGATTGAGCATTGTTAAGGGTGGTTGTGAGCAGAGTGCAGTGTGGTTGGAATAGTTACACTCACCGGCAGTTTTTTCCCTCCATAGCTTCATTGTACTGACAACCTCAGCCGGCATCATGGACCATGAAGAAGCAAGACGAAAACACACAGGAGGGAAAATCCTGGGATTCTTTTTCTAGAGATGTAACACATAAATAAAAAGCCTCCGTGGACTGTGCTGGGCTGAGTCCTTTTGAACCTTTCCATCCAGTGCAGTGGCTGATTGTGCTGACTGAAGCTAAGACAGTCCTGTGACCACGCCATCACTTGGCTGCTGTGCTGTGTCCAGCTCAGGATGGTTACATCTGTGTTGGTGTCCGGTGGTGCTTAGCTTAGGGTTGGCATAAATACTGAAAACATGACCAGTGTCTTCTGTGTGTAGCTCTAAGGAGGCCCCTTGTTGCACCCTCTCGCTGGTAACTTCTGCATAAAGTGTTTAAGGACTTTGTAGCCCTTTGAGAGTCCAGTGTGGACTTGACCTGGCTTATTCACTAATGGGACTTGGCAGGCCCATGCTCTCTCTCAGGGTTAGTATCACACAGTTGACTCTGAAAGGTAAAACCAAGGGTGCTGCTCACCTACCTAGGACATCCTGGGTTTGAGAAGACTTGGTGGTAGGCTGGGGACTTGAATTTGGTTCCCAGGTAAATCCATGGGATACATCTGCCTTTGCCTCCCAGATTTAAACGCAAGTGCCGCCACTCCTGGCCAAGTGACTTCTTTTTCTGTGGAAAATATATCAAAGGATGGTTTAGCTCTGGTTTCACTTGAGTCAGTGGTTAGTGTCTGAGCAGACACCTTCAGGTGGGGACTGTTAGGACAAGGCTCAGAAGCAAAGGCGAAAGCAAGAGGAATGGTCCCAATGTCCCAGTGCAGTCCCGTGTGTCCCCCACCTGTTGTCTCTCAGTTAAGTGCCACTCTGCAGCCTCTGTCACCTTAGCTGCACAGACTGAACTGTGAACATAGTCAAGCCATAACACTTGAGGTTCGAGTAGTTTGGGGAGGCCTCTCGGTACCCTCAAGGCCTAGCACAGCACTCTAGCATCAGCAGAAGCCCCTTGGAAAGACCAGTGTTTGGAGTCGCCTTCATTGTGCCTGCTTCAGTCCGGGAAAATAGCCTTGTGCTGATGAGCTCTGCTTCTCAGCTTGAGGGCTCTGTTAACCCTCACCAAGATCTCCACCCTGAGCCCGCCCTTACATCAATTGGTCATTTTGTCTACACGAGGAAAGAGCTTAAAAGGTCTATACTGGTTGCTAGTTGCTTTTACAAAAAAAAAAAAAAGCCTGACAAAACAAGTGTTTACTGTGGTCCAGTTTGAGATGTGGTTTCTGGGAAGCTTTTCCGCCTGTGCTTTTTGGGTGAGCTGACAACCTTGCCGTCCTAAACAGAACATGTTTCTGTTCTAATTTACCAATGTTTATTATTAGGCCTATAATTACAGCATTTTCAAACAAGCTTGCAATCAAGACACAGACACCTGTTTTCAAATAGCCTTAGTTAATCTGGGGTGGGGCAGGTATGGGATACTTGTCCCAATCCCATATCATCTGCTTCTAGTACTTTCTGTCAAGCCACCTCCTGTCTATAATTCCAGACACTTGCTAATGTTCGTCTAGGCCAAACCCTCTTAGCCACGCCAGCGGCTGATTCTTCACCTAACCCATGGTGGCCTGCCTTCTCTTCCCAAGATTCTGTCTCCCCCCATCCCATTTGCCCTGATCAGGGTGAAGGCCTTTTATTAATTAGCATCAAGATACATCAGACCAATATGTTTCTGTTTAGATCATGGAGGTAAGCCCAAGGGAGGGAGGAAGAGCCTGTGAAAGTGGACGTCTGAGGACTGGCCTATTAGAAAACACAGTGACTGGTGAGGAATCTGATACAGGTTTTGGTACACTGGCTCCGTGTAAAAGGCAGTTCCCGTTAGTTGATGCTGTCTTTCCCTTTGGGGATCAAAATTAGCTTCCTATTTAATTGTTAAGCAAATTTCACAGTCAGATAATCCTCTTATCTTTACAAGTGGGATTTTCTTGGTGTGCATTTCTGAGTCCTTGATCCCTCTCAAGTCACCCTCCTGTCCTTGTGCGGGGAGAAAGTTAAATTCTCATTTGTAGATTAGCAGTCTGTACCCTGCCTTGACCTTGCCAGCTACAGAACCCTCATCCCAGTCTGCCCCATGGCCTGCTTAAAAAATGTTTCTTCTATGACAGTGTTAAAGGGCCATCCCTGGGCTAGCCTCAAGTTTGCTGTTCTCATCCTGCCTTAGGCTCCCACCTTCTAGGGTTACAAGACTTATGCCACCATATGATGAATGAATTTTTCTTTCATTTTAAGATTTATTTTGGGCCTTGATGGCTCAGTGATTAAGAGCACTGTCTGCTCTTCCAGAGGTTCTAAGTTCAATTCCCGGGAACTACGTAATGGCTCACAAGCCATCTGTACTAGGATTTAATGCCCTCTTCTGGTATCCAGGTGTACATGCAGACAGCACTCATAATAGGTAAACATCTTTAAGAGAATTAAGAAAGATTATTTTTGGGTCCTCAAGTCAGGGTTTCTTTGAAGCTTTGCCTGTCCTGTAGACCAGGCTGACTTCAAACTCAGAGATCCTCCCAAGTGCTGGAATTAAAGTATGCGCCACCATTCCTGACTGCACAGGTGGATTTATTTTATTTATTTTGGCTTTATCGAGACAAGGTTTCTCTGTGTAACAGCCTTGCTTGGCTGCCCTGGACTCTCTAGGCCAGGCTGGCCTTGAACTCACAGTAATCCGCCTGCCTCAGCCTCCCGAGTGCTGGGATTACAGGCGTGCACCATGCCTGGTGACAGGTGAATTTTTAATATCCACCAGCCACAGGGAAAGTGATTGTTAACTCCTCCCTCAGCCCCTACCCTTAGCTTGGGCTTTCAGTCAGTTGAAAAGCTTGAAGGGGCCAGAACAGTATCAAGAGCCCAGTGCTTTGGCCTGGGTGGTCAGGAGGAAAAGAACAGACTACCCAAAATTCTGCTGCCCCTTTGCTAGATAAGAATTTATTGAAGGGTCATATCTGAGAAGGCCAAAGAGCTAGTTAAATTTACTTTCTTTCCAATGGGTCTACTGTCAGATGATAGTCTGTTAGTACAGACTTACACAGTCCAACGATAGGCAAGTCATGCCTGGTATCATCTGTCCGTCCACCCACATACCCACCCACCTATTCACTCATCTCTCCATCCAAAAATTTTGAGTGTGTGTTACTTGCCCGTCTGGTCTTGAATATTACATTCAATTGAAACCTGCCTGACCCAGCGTCTTTCGCATACCTTCCCCTAAGGATGGCACCTCTCCCAGCAACATCCAGAATTACTTCTTGGTTTGTCTTAGAAATCCTTGCCTTGATTGAACAAGAGAGGAGAGCGCCAGCTGCCTTGGGTCATGCAGTTTATGCCTCCCTGTTGCTGCAGGATGTCCTAAGACTGGCAACCTGAGAGAGATCCCTGGTGTCAAGCCTATAGGCTGGCTGGCTTGGTTGGGTCTTGTTTTTTATCCTCTTTTTTTTTTTCTTTTTCCATTTTTTTTATTATTAATTTATTCTTGTTACATCTCAATGGTTATCCCATCCCTTGTATCCTCCCATTCTTCCCTCCCTCCCATTTTCCCCTTATTCCCCTCCCCTATGACAGTTCCTGAGGGGGATTACCTCCCCCTCTATATGATCATAGGGTATCAAGTCTCTTCTTGGTAACCTGCTGTCCTTCCTCTGAGTGCCATCAGGTCTCCCCATCCAGGGGACATGGTCAGAGGTGAGGCACCAGAGTATGTGAGAAAGTAATATCCCTCTCTCCACTTTACTGTGGAGAGTGTTCTGTCCATTGTCTAGATCTGGGTAGGGGTTTAAGGTTTACCGCCTGTATTGTCCTTGTCTGGTGCCTAGTTTGAGTGGGACCCCTGTGCCCAAATCTGCCTATCATAATGTTCTACTTGTAGGCTCCTAGGACCCTCTGGGTCCTTCTACTTTGCCTTTCTCTCATGAATCTCACATCTAGAGTCCCACTAGAATGTCCTCTCCTCTGTCTCTGTTTCCTGGTAAGTGAAGGCTTTCATGGGACATGCCCGTTGGGCTAATATGCAGATATAAGTGAATATATACCATTTGAGTCTTTCTGCTTCTGAGTTAACTCACTCATTATGATCATTTCTAGCTCAATCCATTTATCCACAAATTTTGGGAATTCCTTGTTTTTAATAGCTGAATAGTATTCCATAGTGTATATGTACCACAGTTTCTTTATCCATTCTTCTACTGAGGGACACTTAGGCTGTTTCCATGTTCTGGCTATTATGAATAGGGCTGCTATGAACATTGTTCCCTCCTTTACTTTCTTCCTCAGGGTCCTCATGATTGCAAGTCAATCCCACTTTTTTTTTTAAAATTTACATGTGTACAGTGCCCAAGCAGGCCAGAAGAAGGTATTGGGTCCCCTTGGAACTAGAGCTACAGTTTTTAGCCTTACCAGGTGCTGGGAATCAGCCCACATCCTCTGGAAGAGCAGTCAGTACCCTTAACTGCAGAGCCATCTCTCCAGCCCCATCCCCCCACCCCTTTTTTTAAAAGCTAAGTCTTGTTATATGGCCTAGTCTGGCCTCAAACTCATAATCCTGTGGCCCCAGCCTCCTGAGGTGCTGGCATTGAATGGCAAGTCCATGAAACCACTGTAGTTTTCACCACGGCTACAGCACGTGTTACACTGCAGGGGACTCTCATCACTTTAGTGTGAAATAAGCTTTGCTTTAGATTGATTTTGCCCACAGCAGGCTAACCTAACTGTTCTCAGAACAGTTAAGGTAGGCTAGGGTGAGCCATGGCCAACTAATTGTTTAGTGAACTCTGTACTAATTGTGGGCATGCGCAAACGTGTGGGTAGAGGTCGGAGAACAGCTTGTGGGAGTTAGTTCTCTCGTCATTGTGGATCTGAGGGGTCAGGGCAGCAGGACTGGCGGCAAGCACCTTTGCCTGCTGAACCTTCATGCTGTCCTGCCCAGTGTGGCTGTGTCATGTGTTAAATGGCCTTGTCATTTGCAATAGTGGGGTTTTGTTGTTTTTTTGTTTTTGTTTTTGTTTTTTTTATTTTTTCAAGACAGTCCCTGGCTGTCCTGGACTCGCTTTGTAGACTAGGCTGGCCTCGAACTCACAGCGATCCCCCTGCCTCTGCCTCTCCAGTGCTGGGATTAAAGGCGTGTGCCCCCACGCCTGGCTTAATTTACAATAGTTTTAAGCTTACAGTTTTATCAGAAGGGAGCCCTGCTGAAAGTCAAGGAGTCTCCACATTCAGATGTTATCCTGCCATTGCTTGAAGCATAGTTTTGAGTCTGCTATTTATCCCTTCTAAATGAGTTTTCATTTCTGTGAAATAGGTACAGTCAAAGAGAGCCTATGTTCTAGTACTGGTGCTTGGCACACAACATGCAATCATTTTACTTATTTTTTAATTCTGTGGGCTGGGGGAGTCTGTGGGCTTCTACCTGTCAGTACTAGGCTTCTGTAAAAGGGAGCCCAGCGCACCTGCAGCCCTGATGCCACAGCCCCTTTGAGAGGTTCTTTACTCTCTTCCCCAGCCTTGTACTCTCAGATGCAGCCTATGGGACAAGAGTGGATGCCTCGCCTAAGAGCAGGCACAGACAGACTGAACGGGGTGGGGGGCAGTGAGGCAGCCATACAGGAAATCCAGTAACGAGGGACAAATGGAAAAAAATCAGATCCTTTTTTTGTAGATGATAAATGAGAGCAGGAGTCAGTATCTGGGGCCTGACACTCAGAGATGAAGGGAAGGAAAGTTGTTACAGAAGTGCCGAGTCAGCAGAGGCTCTGACAGTAGGAGTTGACAGGAATCATGAGTCAGCAGAAACCTGATCGACCTGGAGCTGTGAGTCAGCAGAAATGAGAGGAGATAGCAAAGGTGATGAGTCATCATCATGGGGGCTGAGCTGGTGTCACTGGGGAATCGGAAGTTCCTTTTTGGGTTCTTAGCCTCATTAATAAAATAACTAGGGGCTGGAGCAATGGCTAGGTGGTTAAGAGCCCTTAGCGGATTCATGTTCAGTTCCCAGCACCTGCATCTGGTGGCTCACAGACCCCTGTACCTCTAGCTCCAGGGACTCTGACACCTGCTCTTCACATACACATGTGTACGCACGCACACAGATTAATGAAACAAAATCTCTAATTTTTAGAAGGGTGTGGTGGTGCATGTCTTTAATCCCAGCACTTGGGAGGCAGAGGCAGGCGGATCTCTGTGAATTCAAGGCCAGCCTGGTCTACAAAGTGAGTCCAGGACAGACAGGGCTGTTACACAGAAAAATCCTGTCTCGAAAAAGAAAACAAAACAACCCAAAATTCTAATTTTTAAAATCTTTGAAAGCAAAATATAATTATCATTTCCTTCATCACTTCCCTTCATCCAGCTTCTCCCATAAGCCCGCCCCTTGCTCACTCTCTCAAATTCATGGCTTCTTTTTTTTTTAATGTGTGTGTGTATGTGTGTGTGTGTGTGTGTGTGAGAGAGAGAGGGGGGGGAGGGAGGTTCCTAAATATATAATATATGTTTATATAAATATATAAGCATAATCTGCATAATGTTACTTGTATATTAATGGTTTCAGGGACTTCACATGTTTAAATGTGAATAAAATAAATAAAAACATTTTTAAAAGTTTAAAAGGAAGCTTGAAAACAGTTTTATTGGAGTTTAAGAGAAAAACACCTGCTGTACATGTCAGCAGCTGCCATGCAAGAGAAAAGAGGAGTGAAAGCCAAGCCCTTTGAGTCAGGCCAGCACCTTAAACAAGTGGCCCCATGGGAAAAGAAGAGGGTGCTTCACAGAAAGACCGAGAAAGCCTAGCCTTTGGCCAGTATTTGAAAACGGAGTAAAGAGAAGAAAAAGTTACGCCTTTCTGAGATCTAACTCAGAAAAATAGGCAGGCTGCAGGCAGAGGCTCACAGTGCAGCCTCATCTACGGCAAGGAGAGGCTTCTGGAGAGGAGAAGCCGCTTGTTAAGGGACAGTTAGTCCTCCCAGCTCCTTTATTTAGGGGAAGCAGCCTTCCCGGAAGGTGCTGGACAGGTCCAGCTGCATTCGCTCATTAGCTTGCAATGTTAGGTCTCTTAGATTTCCAAGCAACAACAGAGCTGGTGTTAGTGTCACTTGTGTTCCCAGCAGAGTGGGAGGTCTGACCCTCCCCACTGGGTTACAAAGTTTCTCTCAGGTGGGGAGTCCTGCTTGGGTGTTTCCCCATCTGCCTTAGGGTTTTATTGCTGTGAAGAGACACCATGTCCGTGGCAATTCTTACAAAGAACAACATTTAGTTTGTGGCTGGCAAACAGTTTCAGAGGCTTAGCCCATCGTCATCACGTCATCACGGTGGGAAGCATGGCTGCATGCAGGCAGGGGTGGTGGGAAGCATGGCTGCATGCAGGCAGGGGTGGTGGGAAGCATGGCAGCATGCAGGCAGGGGCGGTGGGAAGCATGGCTGCATGCAGGCAGGGGCGGTGGGAAGCATGGCTGCATGCAGGCAGGGGCGGTGGGAAGCATGGCTGCATGCAGGCAGGGGCGGTGGGAAGCATGGCTGCATGCAGGCAGGGGCGGTGGGAAGCATGGCTGCATGCAGGCAGGGGCGGTGGGAAGCATGGCTGCATGCAGGCAGGGGCGGTGGGAAGCATGGCTGCATGCAGGCAGGGGCGGTGGGAAGCATGGCTGCATGCAGGCAGGGGCGGTGGGAAGCATGGCAGCATGCAGGCAGGGGCGGTGGGAAGCATGGCTGCATGCAGGCAGGGGCGGTGGGAAGCATGGCTGCATGCAGGCAGGGGCGGTGGGAAGCATGGCTGCATGCAGGCAGGGGCGGTGGGAAGCATGGCTGCATGCATGCAGGGGCGGTGGGAAGCATGGCTGCATGCAGGCAGGGGCGGTGGGAAGCATGGCTGCATGCAGGCAGGGGCGGTGGGAAGCATGGCTGCATGCAGGCAGGGGCGGTGGGAAGCATGGCAGCATGCAGGCAGGGGCGGTGGGAAGCATGGCTGCATGCAGGCAGGGGCGGTGGGAAGCATGGCTGCATGCAGGCAGGGGCGGTGGGAAGCATGGCTGCATGCAGGCAGGGGTGGTGGGAAGCATGGCAGCATGCAGGCAGGGGTGGTGCTGGGGGAGCCGAGGGTGCTCCATCTTCATCCGAAGGTAGCCAGGAGACTGGATTCCACAGCGGATTGAGCTTGAGTATCAGAGACGGCAAAGCCCACCCACACGGAGACATACAAGGCCACACCTACTCCAATACAGCCACACCTCTTAATAGTGTCACTCCCTATGGGCTAAGCATTGAAACACATGAATCTATGGGGGCTAAAAACATTCAAACCACCACACCATCTATTTCTGAGAGTCTGGTCATTAGCAAGAGGACCTAGCACAGCTGTGTGATGTGTGCCTAAGCAGTGACAGGAGCAGCCAGAGGAAATGATTTAGATTTGTAGGCCTGAAAAATCATCTCAATATGTTGTCAGAATGAAGAGAGCCTGAGCTCCGGCAAGTCCTAACAAGACATGTTTGGCCACCGCTTTTCAATAAGCTGATTAGGAGACGCAAATTACTGCAGGGAAACTGGGCCATTGGAAAGGGGGGACAAAGCAACCACTTAAAGTCCACCTTCAGTTTCCCAGCCAGGTGTGGCCTTGTGTCCTTGACCTAGCACTGTCTAGGCTCTGGTCTCCTATAGGTGGCCTGGCAAACTGTTGGCGCTATATGGGCTCTCTCTCTCTCTCTCTCTCTCTCTCTCTCTCTCTCTCTCTGGACACACCCCCACCCCCACCCAGTCGGATTGGCTAGCAAGACACTTCCTATTAGAATTCTTCCTTTTAGATTCCTGGGGAGAGTCCACTTTCAGGAAACCGCCTTTCAAGAGTCCAGATAGCTAGAGTGAGGGACGCTGCCCAACCCCCACCCCACCCCCAACACACACAGGCTTTCTCTGTGTAGCCTTGGCTGTTCTGGAACATGCAGTTTGTAGATGGGGCTGGCCCTGAACGAGGTAAAGTCTTTAGAAGGCCTTTATTCCTTCCAGGCATCGGCTCCAGGAAGATAGATAGCCTCTGCAGCCCACCATGAGAAGCGATCCAACAGTTTGGGAGCACCTACCACAAGCCCCTATAACCACCGCCCCCATTAACTTCCTACCTACAGAGTGTCCCTGTGTTTTGTTTTTCTTTTTGTTTTTCTCTACTCCTACCCCAAGAAATTGTCTTGTCTAGGTAGCTTTTCAAAGAAAGTAACGCTTTTTTTTTTCCTTTAAATAAACTCCTTGCCTGGTCTCTCTGCTTAATCAAATAGCTGTGCGGTGAGCAGCCGGACTTGTAACAGCATGACTTCGCTTTCTTGCCACATTGAGGATACGCTGTGCGCTGGCCGCATCATGTTCTTCTGGGTCTGGCGCCTTGCCTGACTGCTGCTTAAGGCTCTTTGGCACACGCACACACTCATCCCCTGGGGAGCGTACAGTCCGCGGGAGGCCCACCATCAGACCTTCCAATGAAACAATTTGCTCTTGGGGCAGGTTACAGGGAACTGTGAGAGAGTCTCAGGGTGTCTCTGGCTGGGCTCTTCAAGCTGTCCTGTTCTAGTACTCTCCAAGGTCAGTTTCTTCAGCGATTTATTTCTTCTGAAAGTTTTCTAATAGCTTCCCGCAGATGTCTTTTTCTTGCTGAAGTAGTAGTCCTGAGTGTACGGCGAAATAAGCCAGCAGGTGTGTGGGGAAAGCCTTGCATATGGCTGAACCTTCTGGCGTGGGCCGC
The DNA here is from genome assembly GCF_964271855.1 of Acomys minous. Lineage (NCBI taxonomy): Eukaryota > Metazoa > Chordata > Mammalia > Rodentia > Muridae > Acomys > Acomys minous. The sequence continues at coordinate 147,778,863 of NC_140484.1, read as the reverse complement.
TGCTCCAGTGTGAAGTCTAGGGGGCGGGAGCCATGGCTGGGTGATGAGTAGGGACCCAGACTCCCAGAACGAGGCTCCTGGTGGCTCCCTCCTGCCGCCCTGGTCTAACTGGATAAGTATGCATTGCTCACTCCAAGCGCTGCAAGATGACCCTGTAGCCTGGGTGGGGAGCAAGCCTGGGATGACCCTTGCTGGATGCCACGCAGGGCCTGCTGGGCAGACCACAAGTAAGTGATGAGGAGATGGAAGAGAGAGAAAAGCCGAAGGATGTATGCACAGTGAAGAGAGGCAGAACTGGAGAGCTGAGGGCGGTGAGGAGCAGCCTAATGTGAGTAGTTGGTGAGGTCGCCAATCCAGAGTCATGTCTGTGTCTGTGGCCCTGTAGCACCAGGGCTCTGTCACCACCAAAGTCCAGGTGGTTGTCCCTGGTCTGGGCTGCCACCTTAGGCCATGTTGGTGTTTGAGGACTGTGCAGAACTGGTACTACACCTTGCCTAGGAATTGTGGGAAAGCTGGCCCAGGAAGGCATAAGAGCAGGAGAGCTGGTGCACCCCTCACCAACTGCAGCACCTCACCTTACCCAGGAAGCACATATAGCTGGCCTCATTGCAGAAATCGTGGGCGAGCCAGCCCCAAGGTTGTGAGCATGAGAGAGCTGGCTCTGCCAGCTCATATGCCATGTTGTGGAGTGGTTGGTCGAAGGAGAGATGCCCCTCCCCCACCTGCAGCATGTGAGAGAGCTGGCCTTGGGGTCATGGGGGCAGGAGAGCTAGCCCTGCCCCTTGACCACTGTGGCATTTGGTGAGCTAGCCAGGGCAGCACTGGAGAGCTCTCCCTAGTTGTGTGGATGCAGGAGAGATGACAGGCTGACCAGCTCAGATACCACCCAGGCTCAGATCCAGGCCTCTGAGTTGGCCCACCCCCAACATCTACCCCATATGTGAACTTCTGGAACACATGGAGGGGCCGGTCCTACAGATCCAAAGCTGCGAGATCTCCATGACACAGGCCAACAACAGGATATCTGAGAGGAGTCCCAGTGAGGATCCAGTACTGATGGTGTGGCAGATGTCAGAGGCTTCAAACCAGACCAGTGACTCACTGCAATGAGCATTTGCGAGTAAAGCTGTTTGGGCAAAAGGGGTCACTGTGGGACACACTGGGACACACTGGGACACACTGGGACGCACTGGGACACACTGGGACACACTGCAGCTTCCACATCGGGATTTCTTTTTCCTTTGAGAGGAAGGCTGCAAGGGTAGAGGGTGGGTATGATGGAATGGGGAGATGAGTGGGACTGGGGTGCATGATGTGAAATTTACAAAAAATCAATAAATATTTAAATTAAAAACCAATTCAAATCAGTGAATGCAGCCAGCACCCTCTCTGCAGCTTCACAGAACTTCCACTAGGTGACAGCACAGGACCGCGAGTGTCCTGGGACAGTCAGCCCATGTTAACCGACCTCCAGACCTTGTGGGATAAGGCGGATTGTTTATGGCCGAGGGGAGAAGGCTCAGGAGGAGGAAGGATGTGAGGCTAAAGAGAGTTTGTCTTAGGTATTTTTCTACAGCTGTGACAAAGCTCCAAGATCAGGACAACTTATAAAAGAAAGCATTTAATGGGGACTTGCTTACACTTTCAGATGGTGGGTCCATGGCTGTCACGGTGGCAGGGAGCATGGCAGCAGGCATGAGTGGTGCTTGAGCATTACCTGAGAGCTTCCATGTTGAGGGAATGGGGGGGGGGGAGAGAGAGAGAGAGAGAGAGAGAGAGAGAGGGAGAGGGGGGAGAGAGAGAGAGAGAGAGAGAGAGAGGGAGAGAGAGAGAGAGACAGAGGGAGAGGGGGGAGGGAGAGAGAGAGAGAGAGAGGGAGAGAGAGAGAGAGACAGAGGGAGGGGGGGAGAGAGAGAGAGAGAGACAGAGGGAGAGAGAGAGAGACAGAGGGAGAGGGGGGGAGGGAGAGAGAGAGAGAGAGAGAGAGAGAGAGAGGGAGAGAGAGAGGGAGAGAGAGAGAGGGGCGCTTGGGAGGGAGAGCCAGAGAGCCAGAGAACACTACAGGGCTTTTGAAACCCCCAAGCCTGTCCCTAGTCACACACCTCCCTCAACAAGGCCACACCTCCCAATCCTTCCTATACAGCTCCACCAACTGGGGACCAAGAATTGAGTTTAAAACATTCAAATATATGACCCTCTGGGGTTCATTCCCATTCAAACTACCACAGGGTTGCTCTGAGGGCAGGAGGATAGGTTGTGCCCAACCACCCGCTCCCTCCGCCATCTAGTCACCCACCCACCCATGTATAAATTCACCTCTGTCCTAGATACCCATCCCTCTCACCCACACATCCATGTGCCCACTTACCCACCCGCCCACCCAGTCATCCTCTCATCCCGCAAGTGTTTCTGAGCTGGCACATGCTCGCACGCACGCACACATGCGCACACACACACACACACACACACACACACACACACACGCATATCTGCATATACACAAAGCACATGCTAATATATCATACCAGACACAAGGGCATAACTCATCTCCTTCCCTCACAGCCTTCCTTTCTTCTGAGTCTTGCTGTACTGTACAGGCTGTCCTTGAACCTGTGATTTTTCCTTCTTCAGCCTACTGAGAGCTGGCACTACTGGTGTGTGCCACCATGCCCAGCTCTGTCTGATGCTCCCTTTTATTGAATGTATAGCTCTCTTTGATTCCTTTGTGGTTTTGAGACCCAGCCTCACCCTGTTGGCCACGCTCTTGCCTCAGTTTCTGAGAGCTGGGATTGCAGGTGTGCCCGGGAGTCAAGGCTGCTTCCTTCTCTGACCAAGTGCTAATGACTGTTGGCCCCGTCTGTGCTGTTCATTCCTCGCCTCCCAGGCTTAATATTATTTTCTCTGCTGCTGCACTGTTTAATATAAACCAGATAATCGTCTGGAGGCATTTTTGCCCCTTGTGATCTCAATAAAGTTTCCCAAATGCTTCTTCCTGCCCATCCCTGCTCCTGTTCCTGAGGGAGAGCCAAGACGACTGATTTCTGCTAACTCCTAGCTTTTCTGGCTCTGGGGCATGGTTTCCTTAGAGGGACGCTGGGCCCTCCAGGATATGGCAAGCTTTAGTTTTTTAAATTTAAAAAAAAATGGTGTTGACAGGATAAATAAATTAATATTTTAATAGTAATAACCACCAGCAAACAGTCTGGGCCTGTGTGAGCTTGGCTGGCTCTCAGAAGGTTCTGAAGAGGAATGTAGAGACACCATCAGATTTCAGACCTGGCCTCTCATGTCTCACCCGCCTAACTTCCTCCTTCCTCCTCCCTAAGGGCTCCTCACTCAGCCATCCATGGCTTCCTCCTGCGATGCAAGTGAAGGACTGGACATTTTGGAGTGGTTGGTAATCCAGCTGCCAGCAGCTCACTGTGAGTACTCACACAGGGTCACTCAGCACACGGAAGTGAAGTGCAAATGTCTGAGGTGAGAAAAGGGGCCAGGAGAGCATGAGTTGGGCCTCACTGAGTTTGTGGTGTCTAGTTAGACATGGTCAGGTAGAGGCCTGGCTTTGGACCAGCACAGGTTACAGGCTTAGGGCCTCATCAGCGTGAGGAGGAGGTCTCCGTCTGTCCGGGATCCAGGGGCCTCTGGCCTCCAGTGACCTGGGCCAGCAGCTTGCTCTTTAGTGACAAGTTCCTAAGTGGGATGACCAGGAGGGGAGAAGATAAAAGAGAACGCAGGGAAGCAGGGCTCGGGAGGAAAGTCTCCCACAAAACTATGTCTCATGCCCAGCAAGTTTATTAAGAGTTATAGCAGTCAGGCAGTGGTGGTGGTGGCGCACGCGTTAATCCCAACACTCGGGAGGCAGAGGCAGGTGGATCGCTGTGAGTTCGAGTCACTCTTCTTTCTCTTTGATGTCTTCTGAGGCAGGCCAGTGGAAGACAGCGCATTTGAATAACAATGCTCTTATCTCTCTCTCCCTCCCAAGGATTCAGTGTAGAACCTTCTGAAGGACCTGCCCTTAGGCCCTGAACCTCTTCGGGATCCCTTTAAAAGGCACGGGGCACTGGTGTGATGGTGTAGTCCCTTCATCTGCCATGTAAAATCTGGGTACTTTGGGAATTTGTTGTCTGGCCTGGCAGTGAGTGGGCTTTCATGACAGAGGAGGACGGGCAGCTCGGAGAAGGCGAGAGGCTTGCCTGAGACCACACAGTGAGCAGGCCACACTTGAGGCTTGAGCCGGGTCTGTCTGATCCACTCTGTGGGCACCGAACCTATTTGAAAAGGGAGGTGACAGAGTAGGGCAATGGGCTGGTGCTAGGCCACGTGGTTTTTTGGGATGAGCAGGTCACAGAGTCTACCCCTTCTTAGAGACACTGGCTCACATCTGACCATGGCAGAGGTGTTCCTGGTCAGGGGCACTCAAGTAACTTTGTAAAGGAGTAGGTGGGCGCAGGGCAGGGCAGGGATGAGTGGGGAAGGGGTAGGAGAAGGGATGAGAGTCTGAGGGCCACAGGAAGTGGCAGGGGATCAAGAATTTCTGTCACCATCCCTGCCTCCTGTCCCCTTTTGGCATAGAGTTTATCTGGCTTTAAACTCACAATCCCTCCGTCCCAGTCTCTAAGTGCCGGGATTTTAGGCACACACACTGCCTGAGATTGTAGGCATTCATTATATTTTGTACCTGTCTTCTGGGATGAAGGATAAAGGTTCTGTTTTGGAGGCATGGGCTGGAGCAACAAGTCTCAACAAGGCTGATACTTGAAAACTCTAGCTCTGGACACTTGAGTTTGAGCAGAGGCTGGGAGCCACACCCAGCAGGCTGGGGCCCTGAGTCCCAGGCCAACTCTGCCCTGTGGGAATCAAGAGTGACTCACCACCAACGGGTGATGGGCCCTTCTGCTTCACCTACTAGTGAAAATAGCTTCGTCCCTGTAAGCAAACAGCTCACAATTTATTCAGTGGGAAGAGAGAGGTGTATGTGAGGAAAGGGAGGTGCCTTCGTGGAAGGGGAGTGTTAAGGCGTTAAGGCTGGCTGAGTTATGCAGAGGGCCGGATCAGGACACTTCTTGTCTGAGCCTGCATCCTATAGCTGTAAACTCTCCCTCTCAGCTGCCACAGGGGCAGCGCATGCCCTCAGTTCTGACTCTAAGGTCCACAGAATGGTCACGTTATGCATAGAATGGTTTTTGTTTTTGTTTTGCTTCCTTCCAGGCTCTTAGTCTTCCTTCAGGTCTCAGCTTAATCATCACTTTTCCCGGAAAGCCCCACGTTTTCCTCATAAGGGACAGGTGAAACAGACAATGTTTTCTAAAAGTGACAAGAGCAACGATTTGTACCCGACACCTTCTTTCTGCGAGGTGACTGACACGTTTCTCCTCTGGAGCTATGTTCTGCCCTTTTGAATGTGAGTAAAGCTTTTCTTACAGCTTCTTTTTTTTTTTGCTTTGTTTTTGTTTTTTAAGAGTTATCTATTTATTATTATGTACACACTGCTCTGCTTGCATGTACTCCCGTAAGCCAGAGGAGGGCGCCATATCACATTACAGATGGTTATGAGCCACCATGTGGTTGCTAGGAATTGAACTCAGGACCTTTGGGATAGCAGGCGGCGCTCTTAACTACTGAGCCATCTCTCCAGCCCTTCTCGCAGCTTCTATTCCAAGTACCCCAGAAGAGATGCTCCGGAAAGAGAAGGCTCAGTGCCCCCCAGCTGTTGTTCTGACGTCACCCCCCACCGCTGATCTGACATCACAGCTGAAGCCCAGGCTCTTGGAACTAACCCCATTGTGCCCTCTACAGTCTACCTGAATTCCTGACCAAGAGAGTCCAAAACAAAGCCAAAGGGCTGCTCGCTGCCATCAAGGGTTGGGACGGCTTGTTACGCAGCAGTCACTGACCAGCGCAGTCGGGAGCTGCCCCATGGGTCTTCCCTAGCTCTGCCCCTGCCACAAAACTGAGACCCCGTGTTATGGTGGCCTTATTTCCTCTCTTCTTCTGGGTTAAAGCTTATGCTCATCTTCTTATTCTTGTTTGTTTCCCTTAAAAGCCCACTGTGAGTGTTAGTGTCATTATTTTCTTTCTTTGTATTTTTGGAAACAGATCTTCCCCATGTTGCTCAGGCTGGTGTCTAATTCCTGAGTTCAAGCAATCCTCCTGCCTCAGGCTTTGGAGCACTTCAGTCCACATGTACCTACCACTGTGCCTGTGTTAACACTGGAATATTTTATAATACATACTTTTAGAATGGTTGTTTGCATAAAATATGACTCTTTTCTTTTTAAAAAATGCAGAACAAGGCTGGGAGGTCACCTAGTTTGTAGAGTGCTTTCCTAGCATGCGCAAAGCCTGGACACTGCCTGACATTGGGCATCGTGGTGTACACCACACCTGTAGTCCTAGAACTAGGGCGGTAGAGGCAGGAGAAACAGAAGTTCAAGATTATCCATGGCTTTGTGGCAAGTTCTAGGATTTCCTGGACAACACGAGACACCCCTGCCCCCCATCTCAAAACAAAAACAATAGCAGCAATAAAACAAAACAAAACACTCAAACTCAACCAAACAACAATATAAAAACAAAAAATAATTAGGAGGCAAAATGAGAGAGCTTTAGCTGTAAACCCAATTCCTGCTTTTCAGTGTTAGGATGACCAGGGCATCCACCCTCTTTTTGTTTGTTTGAGGTAATGTCTTACTGTGTACCTCAGCCTAGTCTGGAATTTATTATGCACAGTGGCCTCGAACTTGTGTTCATTCTGCCTCTGCTTCCCATGTTCTGAAGTTACAGGCCTGTACCACCACATCTGCTTGGGGTATCCTTAGGGACACTAAAAAAAAATAAAAGCTTCCTCACACACCTGTATACATGGTTGGCATCATTCTAAACCCTGAAATGTGACATGCTGGATGTGGAATTCACAACTTATCTTTCCCATTCATCAGTGTGCTTCTGAGACTGGTCCTTGCAGATCCACGGAGAGCTAAGCTCGCGAGGCTCTTGTGTGGCAGCTCCTCCTGTTAGCTATTTCCTTTTGCTTTCTAGCCACATCTGCACCGGTGGGTGCATACACTGTGCCTGTGGTCTGCTGTTCTTCACAGCCTCTCTGGGAGCATGTGACTTTAGACAGACAGCCTTTTACTACATGGAGTATTTCCCAGGACTAGCTGTTCTTAACTTGCCTGCAGATAGAAACTTCTGGATTCTAGAATCGTCTGTGTCTGTCCCCAAGAGTGCTCAGTAGTTTCAGAAGGCCCCTAGTGACTTGGACATGCTTTTGTGGTTGAGTCTATTGCCCTGGGATGTAGGATGGGTATGCTGGTGGCGGGACCAGAGAGGTACAAACAACCTTGATTTTACCTGTTCTGACCTGACCGAACACTCTCTGGCAGTGTGCAAGTGAGTAACTTCTCTGTGAATGAGACTGGTGAGCTAGAACCTTCCTCCAAAGCACAAACCATCTCCAGTGCCTTGTCACTGAGCCACAGCCCACAAAATGCAGGGTGAAACGCCTTGTACCACTATGTGGCAGCACCTCACAGCTGAGAAAATGCCGAGTTGCCAACAGGACGGCCTAGTTACCACTTCAGGCTACAGGCTACCTAGCCCTGTGTCCTAGCAGGTCATAGTTGCCGGGTGGGCTCCCTACAGCTGAAGAAAAGCTGCAGTCTCTCCAGGTTTGCCTTGAGGGGTGCTCCCCTTTAATGTGGATTGTTAGCTCCTGGCAACCAGCTGGGCGTAGGTAGGGGCCTCTGGAGTTCAGGTGCCTTTCAGCACAGTAGTCTCCTTTGCTGCATGTACAGCGGCTTGGAATATGAACTTCACAGAATCACAAAGACAGCCAATGGTATGGAAATAGAGTTATCGATTCAAAGACTGCAAAGCCAGAGACCCTGTCTCAAAAAGCACCCTGCCCCCCCAAAGATTGCTTAGGCATTGGTATTGTAGCTTAGTTGGTAGAGCGCTTGCCTGGCATGTACGAGGCCTTGCTTTTGATCAACAGGTGTGATAGCCCATGCCTGTAATATCAGTTCTCCAGGAGAGAAGGCAGAAGCACAGAAAGGCACGGTGAGTTCAAGGTCAGCCTGGCCTATGTGAGACCCTTTCAAACAAGTCAACATGAGAGAGTCAAGTGTGATGAAGCAAGGATACATTTCCCTCCTCTTTACTAACAGGCAGTAGAGTAATAAGATCTGAAGGTATGGGCTGGGGGGTTGTGATTGTAGTTTCAAGGCACTGATGGGTTTAAATGATATTGCAGGTCTCTGTAGCGGGGACATGCGTGTCTGTGGTTACTGTTGGTGACAAATGACATGTTCTGCGGAAGCTACTGCAGCTTGTTGTCACTCCTTATGTCAGAAGGAAATACATCATGTCATTAACATTAGGAAATGTGTGTGTGTGTGTGTGTGTGTGTGTGTGTGTGTGTGGTGTATGCTGGGCTATGACTCAGTGTTAGAGTGTTTGCCTAACATGCGTGATGAGGTTCTGTGTCCCCTCCTCAGTGCCACCACAGGGATAGATAGAAAGCTAGAGAGAGGAAGTGTGGTAAAAGCTCTCATGCACGTTCATCAGGTCACAGGCTTCTGGCCCCCGGAGGTTTACACAGGAATGACTCTCTTGTGTGTGAGTGCTTGGCCCATGGGGAGTGGCACTCTTAGGAGGTGTGGCCTTGAACTGCTAACACGGAGTGGAGCCAAGGGAAGGGAAGGAAGTGTGCTGCAGTCAGCACAGCCGAAAGGAGTTGGAGATCTGAAGAGGGTTTTGACACCAGACGTGGGGATGCACAGTTCCGAGTTTGCACAGCTGGTTTTCAGTCTTGCTTTAGCCCAGTGTTTCCTCACTTTACTCCTTTCCCTGTCTTTGGAATGGTCATGTATATCCTGTGTCCCTGAATATGGGAAGTATGTGATCTGCTTTTTGATTTAGATTTTACAAGAGATTACGGTTAACAGATTGCATGAATCTCAGAAGAGACTTTGAACTTTTAAACAGGGTTGAGACTGTTATAGACTATGGGGACTTTGGAAGTTGGACTGAAGGCATTTCTGCACTAAGTTATGGCTACAAAGCCTTTAGGGGGCCGGAGGGTGGGATGTGGATTGAGTAGGAATGACTCTTGCAGACTCATGTGTTTTAACGTGTGGACCGTGGGGAGCGGCACTCTCAGGAGGTGTGGCCTTGCTGGAGGAAGTGTGTTTCCATTCTCTTCCAGCTACCCACCAATCAGGATGTAGAAGCTCCCAGCTACCTCTCCAGTGCCCTGTCTGCCTGCTTCCTGCTCAGACCGTGATGATAACGGTCTGAGCCTCTGACCCTGTAAGCCAGCCAGAGCTCAGCGTTTCCCTTCATAAGAGTTGTCGGGTCACGGTGTCTCCTCACAGCAGTAGGAGCCCCCACTAAGACAGAGAGAGCCCTTGGCGGAGCTGCCAAGCTTTCTGTCATAGATTCTGGTAAACTGCCTTCATTCTCGTGAACCTTAGCTTCCTCACCTGGGAGGCAGGTGTGCGATGAGTGAGACTGTCCAGATGCCGGGGAGAGGACACACTAAAGACACACATCTGTTGAGAACTTGCTGTATGCTCGGTGCCGCATCAGGTGTCAGAAACACTTCGCACGGCGTGGGTGGGGGTGGGGGCGTGGGGAGGCACGGGTGGGGAGTGTAGGGAAAGCACGGGTGGGGAGTGTAGGGGAAGCACAGATGGGGGGCGTGGGGAGGCACGGGTGGGGGCTTGGGGAGGCACGGGTAGGGGCGTGGGGAGGCACAGGTGGGGGCTTGGGGAGGCACGGGTGGGGGAGTGGGAGGCACGGGTGGGGGCGTGGGGGAGGTGTCCCGTCCAGCAGGACCAGTAATTACGGGGTTGCGAGGGGAGCCATACCTGAAAAGATGGGACGAGAAAGAAGGAGACGAGACCAAGTAGAACTCCTATCAAGGTCTGTTTATTGAATCAAAAGCAAAAGCTTATATGGGGTGGAAGCAGGAGCCAAGCAGTAGGGGAGGGGTCTGAGAATGCCTCCAGGTGATCTCAGCAGGGGAACATCCTGTGGTTCATCTTGAAACAATTCCTATCTTATTTTAGCTAACTATCTCTTGGAAAGTCCCAAGCCAACCCGGCTAAACAACATCTGCAGAGGTCGAAAGGAGGAGGTTATGCAGAGGCTGAAATGAGGAAGTTATGCAGAGGCTGAAATAAGGAAGTTTAGCTTTGGAATGGGGCATCAGAATTTTGCCTCAGCCAGTAGATTCTTTTAGCCTTGAATGACCCTGGGCTGGCTCCGGACAGGGAGGCACGGGTGGGGGCGTGGGGAGGCACGGGTGGGGGCGTGGGGAGGCACGGGTAGGGACGTGGGGAGGCATGGGTGGGAGCGTGGGAGGCACGGGTGGGGAGTGTAGGGAAAGCACGGGTGGAGGCGTGGGGAGGCACGGGTGGGTGGTGGGTGGGTGGGAAGCAGACTCTTTACAATCTAGGGAAGAAGATATAGAACAAAGAGGCAGCATGTAGGTTTGCAGATAATTGAAGGGCCTTGTGGGGTAAACCGGGCGGCATAAGATAGAGCAAATGGGGTCAGTAAGATATGCCAGTAGACAAAAAAAAGGCTCTCGCCACAAGGGAAAAGAGAAGACAAACGGCTGGTGTAGGCCGCGCAAGATGGGAGAAGCAGTAGAAATGAAGAACTTATACAATATGCAGTGCACAAGGTGTCCTCAGAGCACTTGCGCATGACATGGGTGGGTTTTTGTTTTTTGTTGTTTTTGTTTTTCTGGCTGTGAGCTTGGTGTCCAGACCTCTGAGAGGCTGCATCTCCTTGCTAGCATGGCTGGTGCCGGCTGAGGGCTGGGCCTGGAAACCCCACCCAAGTGAGAGCAGCATCGAGGGAGGCCGGTCTGATTACAGAGAGAAAAAGGCTTCGCTCTGCTCTGCCTTGCAATCCATAGGTCTTGCAGATCAGTGGAAGGTGTTTGGAGGCTGGCGGCTCTGGCTTCTTAATTAAACCTGTAACCGGGGGAGGTAAAGGCCTTTCTTTCCCTGAGCTTGTTTTGTCTGTCAGAGACTGCGCCAATCACTGTGTCCTTAGTGATTCCAGGACCCTGATGAGGTGGCCTTAGGTCTGGGGCTAGGCAGACTTCTCCAGGATAAACTGCTGCATGGGCACTTACTCTAGAGAGCCCTGTGCTGCCTGTGGCATCACTCACAGCAGGTGTGACTCCTCCTATTTTTTTTTAAAGATTTATTTTATTTTTAATGTGTGTGTGTGTGTGTGTGTGTGTGTGTGTGTGTGTGTGTGTGGTGTGCACATGAATACAGGTCCACTAGAGCTGGGCTTACAGATGGTTATGGTGCTGGGAACTGAACTCAGGTCCTCTGCAAGAGCAGTGATAAAAATGTGCTCTTAATCTTTGAGCCTCACATACCACTTCTTGGGGAGGCTGAGGGCCCTTTCCTTCCCAGCAGCGCTTTGGTCACGTTTCCAACAAGCCCAGGTCGGTGGCTCTGCTACTCAATGTGCAGCCCATGGGCCCTCAGCAGCAGCAGCCCTGACAGTGACCTGAGGTGGGGAACCTCAGGTGTCCACCCCCCACGCCCGCCCCCATAGACCACATTTTAACAAGATCTCTGGGAAATTCGATCTCTGGGAATCCCTCAGGCAGAATGGACACATGATTCTGAGGAGACAAAGCAGGTGGTCGCCAGTGTATGAACCTCAGCTAAATTCTGCAAAAAGCAGTCCATTTAGGAGGCAGTAGAAATGAGGCCGTCCATAGGGTATGTGCTGACGGGAAGGCGGGGTTGAGTTTCAGGGTGGCATTTTATTTAGAATGAACCCCATCTTTTAGAGTTATACTCGCTAATACAGGTGAGATGATGCCACATCTGGCTTTTGTTTCAAAATACTGATTGGGATAGAGCCTGGGGTACAGGGCAGCTCCGGCCGTAGGTCAAGGATTTGGATGCTACAGATTATGAAGATGTCTGATACTGACTGTGTGTGTGTGTGTGTGTGTGTGTATATACCTATGGCCTATGTGCACGTATGTATACATAGTATGTATGTGTGTGTTCATAGCATATATGTATTCCTATGGCTTATGTGCATGCATGTATCCATAGTGTGTGTGTGTCCATAGCATATATGTGTATGTGTATGTACACATGCATGGTTATATGTGTGTATATCCATATATGTGCCCATGAAATATGTGTGTGTGCATGTGTGTATATGTGTGTATATGTGTGTGCTCCTGACATATTTGTGTGTATCTGTATGTGTGTTCTCATGGTATGTGTATGAGTGCCCATGGCATAAGTGTGTTTATCTGTGCCCATGCTGTGTGTATGTTTGTTTTGTGTGTACCTGTGCATATGTGTGGAGGCCAAAGATTGGCGTTTTGTGTCTTTACCGCTCTGTCTTATTTTTGAGATAGACTCTCTTTCTGAAACATAGTGACCAGTTGGCTAGGTGGGTGGGCCAGAAATCTTCCGGCTGTGTTCTCAGGGGATTCTCCTGTCCCTGCCTCCCTAGCGGGGACTACAGGTGCATGCCATCATTGCTAGCTTTTTACATAGATGTGAGGGTCTGAACTCAGGGCCTCACATATGTGTAGCAGCTTCTCACCCACGCGGACATTTCCCCAGCCCTTGATTTTAAAAACTTGATATGTGCTTTAGATTATCCATCATACATGTAAAGACTATGGGCTATCACATTCATGTGGAGAGTGCACAAGACATGAAGTGAATGAGTGAACAGTTTCAAGCAGACACCTACACAGTGTTACCTCTGTCACCTGGTCACTGCCAGCCCCTGACCTCTGTGGGAGTCCCCTTTCCCCAGTAGGCCACTCTGGGCAGTTCTGTGCTCCAGCTGCTGTGGTGTGCCCTGGAACACCTTATAAAGTGACGCTGATGCTGATCTTCCTGCAGGTGATGACAGAGACCTGGGTGTGGGCACAGGTGGCTCCAAAGTGCAGTTTTAACAGGGGACCAATGAGCATTTCTCTGTATTTAGATTATGTCTCTGTACTTGAATTTCTCAATGAACTCACTGCTCAAGGGGTTATTTTGTTACTGTGAGTTGCTGTTTGGACCAGGTGTTTGTGGGCTGTAATGAGAGAACTGAAATACTGGCCTACACAGATTTTAAAGTATGGAAGAAGCCATTCAGGAGCAAAGTGGTAGCACAGATCAGATTTGCTGACAAGGTGATGTTAGGCTTAGGGACGAGAATCCCAAGGGCTACTTCCTGTCTGGGCTTCCTTTTATGGGGTGCAGGTGAAGGAGGGGCTGAGAGTGCATAATTTGGGTGGGTCTCTAATTTGATTAACAGGTTTAGGTTACATAATTTTTTTTTCCTACTGAGCATGTTTCTTCCCAAGAAGCATCTGATCTTAATCATGTGTATGCCAAATTATACTTAGGCATAAGATGGTAAGCAGGGGTTTCCCTGAAAAGTTCATTCAGAGGATACAGTTTGCCATTACTGTGTGTACAGTGAAAACTGGTCCAGACCGGATTGATGCTCTACCTTCCGTGCCTGTGGAATGTGTTTGAATACTTATTCCTCTGTTTGGAGTGGGGTGCGTGCAGCTTGATGCTGGGGGGACCTAGGACTCTAGATGCTCTGTTAACAGGCGTATGTGTATACCCTGTATCCAGGTGAACATCCTAGGCTGCCAAGTGCATCGTTAGCAGAGCGGGGTGTGAAGAGCACAAACCAAGGGGAGTCCCAGGACGCTAAGCTATTCCCGATGCCCCTCTGCCTCCACTTCATTTTCTCTCATGGAAGGACTGAGCTGCTGCACGCTTCTGTAATCACGTTAACAACTGGAAGGAGACACTGAAACCCACTTACGGAACAGATAAGGATAGGAGTTGCTCGTTGAGCACTTGTGATGCTGGGGATTGAATCCAGGGTCTTATGCATGGTAGGCAAGCGCCCCACCGCTGCGCCCCACTCTTGGCTCTATACATTATTTCATTTAATAGTCACAAGAGTTGTAGGTGGGGAGCAGTGATGGTAGTCTTTTTGGCTTGGGGGTAGGGTCTCACTGTGTAGCTCAGGCTTGCCTGGGACTCACTATATACATAGCTCAAGTTGGCATCATAGCCTTCCACATGCTGGGATTGTAGGCCAGTGGTTTTTTTAAAAAACGCTGTTTTACATGTGCACTTGTAGGTGTGTACGTGACAAAGCATGCGTGGGGGTCAGAGGACAGTTTTCAAGAGTTGGTTTTCTCCTCCTGTGGATCATGCCAGGTGACAAGTGCCTTTACCCATTGAGCCCTCTTGCTGGCCCCGGTGGCTAATTTTGGTTGTCAACTTGTTGGATTAGAAACACTTAGGAGTGGGCCGGGCGTGGTGGCGCACGCCTTTAATCCCAGCACTTGGGAGGCAGAGGTAGGCGGATCACTGTGAATTCGAGGCCAGCCTGGTCTACAAAGTGAGTCCAGTACAGCCAGGGCTACACAGAGAAACCCTGTCTCGAAAAAACCAAAAAAAAAAAAGAAACACTTAGGAGAAACACCTTTGGTTGTGTTTGCAAAGAGGTTTCTAGAGGGGATTAACTCGGGAACAGGGACATCTCCCCTGAAGGAGGGCACCCCCATACTGTAGCCTGGGAGCCCAGATAAAACGAAAGGGGTAAGACAAAGGAGGCCCTTGGCACAGACAGGCACCCTGCTTCCCTTCTGCCGCCAGGCGAGCCGCATCCTCTGCCACATGCTCCCATCTGCCTCATCTGAGCACTGAGCAATGGAGCCAGGCTGAGCACGGCCTGAGAGCTCTGAACTGTGGGCCAAAACTCATCCTTCCTCTTATCAAATTATCTCCCTCTGGTATTTGTCATAGTAAATGGGAAACTGCCCAACACAGCTCTTTTATTAGTGGAGAACCTGGGACCGGAAGGGGCGGTGACGCAGTGTGGAGAGCACAGAGTGGGGAGGAGTGCAGGTGGAGGGCGGCTGGGGGGGGGTGGAGGGCGGCTGGGGGGGGTGGTGGGCGGCTGGGGGGGGGTGGAGGGCGGCTGGGGGGGGTGGAGGGCGGCTGGGGGGGTGGAGGGCGGCTGGGGGGGGTGGTGGGCGGCTGGGGGGGTGGAGGGCGGCTGGGGGGGGTGGAGGGCGGCTGGGGGGGTGGAGGGCGGCTGGGGGGGGGTGGAGGGCGGCTGGGGGTGGTGGTGGGCGGCTGTGGGGGGGAGGGCGGCTGTGGGGGGGGCGGCTGGGGGGGGTGGTGGGGTGGGGGCGCCTAGCCATCCACTCAGTCCAAGGGACATCTCATGCTGCTCAGGAGGAACAGCGGAGAACACATGGGATGCTACCACTTAGCTCTGAGCCTTTGGTTAGCAACACTTCAGGCCAGGTTTCTGTGTGTCAGAGCTGTTTCGTCTTTTTTAGCTGACAGCCTCTTATTCATCTCTCCAAGGTACATCAACTGCCACGAGCGGGCACGGCAGGGAAATTCCTCTGCATTACAGGTGACCTTCAAGCTAAATTTAGGTTAGTCACACACACACCTCCAGCCTCAGGGGAACTTGGATTGCCAGGACTGTCTCTGGGCTTTGAGTTCAGGGCTCTGCATTGTGAGGGGAGACACTCATGCTTTGGGAGACATGGCTCTCGCTGTCATTTTCCCCCTGCCTGAGAGCCCAGTCCTGGGCTTGGTGTACAGCCAGGGGCCCCAACTTCACTTGGAATGGGAGGACAGGGTTTTTCAGGTCGCTAAAGCTTTGCTCAGAGTGTGTGTCTGTGGGTGAGAGGTGAGTTAGTGTAGTTAGGAATGTGGCTCTAAATCCTGATCGCCTCAGTTCAAATCCCAGCTCTGACACTTAGGAGGAGTTTAAGGGCCTTAGGCAAAGACACCTCACTTGTCTTTGTCTCCTTTTCTCATCCCAGAGAGGGTTATGACATCAGTTGTTTTATAACTTATAAAGACTTGGTATGTTTGTATTTGTAAAGCCTTTGGCCCTGTGTGCAAGTGCCATGGGATGTGAGAACAAGGAAAAATTCATCACACTGTCTCTATCTTATTTAACAGGTTCCACCCCCCCCCCCCCGTTCCCCTCCACAACTCCCTCCACCCCCAGCCCCCTACCCGACACCCCCACCCCTACCCCCATCCTACACCCCACCCCCACCTCCCAAGACCCCCACCTCCACCCCTCCCATACTCCTCCCATACCCCCACCCCCCTACCCCCCTACCCCGTCTTTCCATGCTGGAGTGAAATGCTGGCAAGTGCCCTACTGCTGAATTACACCTCCAGCCTTATTTTGTATTTATACTTAAGTATTTTTGCTTGTCCAGGACCTTGTGTATTAATTATGCATTATATACTGCATTACATTTGAGTTTTAGCATTATTATGTCAACGATATTATTTGTATTTTTTGTGAAAAGTAACTTTTATTTATTCTTTGGCAATTTCATAAATGCATACAATGTGTCTTGATCATATCCTCCCTCGGTTCTCTTCCCCCACTGACACTCCCACCACAGCAGGTCTTTAAACAAAGACTCTTTTTCAAGGGTAGAGTCTCACTATGTAGCAGAACTTGATATGTAGATCAGGCTGTCCTCAGACTCACAGAGATCTGCTGGCTTCTGTCTTCTAAGTGCTAAAACCCCAGCTTTTGATTTTAAGTGTATGAGTCCCACTACTTTGTTTTTGTATTTTTTTTTCAAGACAGAGTTTCTCTGTGTAGCCTTGGCTGTCCTGGACTCAACTGTAGACCAGGCTGGCCTTGAACTCACAGAAATGCATCTGCCTCCCGAGTGCTGGGATTAAAGGCGCATGCGCCATCCCCATCCAGCTTGGCGTCCGGCTAGTGAAGGAACGTTGCCTGATCTCGTTGGCTTGGTCTTGTGTTCTGCAGGTGACCACAGCTGCAGTGAATTAATTAGTGGAGCCTCTGTACCATATCCTGGAAACAGAATTTCACAGGAGTCTCTCGGTCATCTGACTCCTGTGTTCTCTGAGGTTTGGGGGCGGAGCTTGATGCAGACATCTGGTGTAGGGCTGAACACTCAGTGATCACCCATTATTGTCTGGAAGTGGAGCTTTTGGTGTTACTTAAATTTTGTTCCCAAGGAGAATGTCTCACCCCCACTCCCACAAGTGGCTGGCACCTGAGGGGAATCTCAACAGTTTCTGTGGGTCTTATGAGGGGGGTTCAGCTGTGAGCATGCATGTGTGTATGCACATAACACACACACACACACACATGCATGCATGCAGGCAAGCACACACATACACATCAGAAAAGTAACTAATACATACGTCTACAAAAGTTGGAAAATTTCATTCAGAAGCACAACTGGAATCTGAATCCTGGAACTATGAGATGGGGTTATTATTTTTGGGGTGTGTGTGTGTGTGTGTGTGTGTGTGTGTGTGTGTAGCACAGGGATAGATGTTGGATGCCTTCCTCAATTGATCCCCACCTTATATTTTAACACAGTCTCCCATTGGCTCAGAACTCACCAACTTAGATTAGCTGCCCAGCAATGTCCAGGGATCCTTTCTGAGCCTGACTCTGTGTGTGTGTGTGTGTGTGTGTGTGTGTGTGTGTGTGTTCTGGGGTCCAGAAGTCAGGTCCTCACACTGTACGGCAGGTACTTTATTGATGGAGCCATCTCCTGAGCCTTTGCAGTTTCTATTCCTTTTTAAAATTTTTGTTAATTTTTCTTTCCAGGGAAGCTGAGAAGTGGGAACCAGGCTGCTGAAGGAGGGAGGAGGCTGGCTGGGGAGCTACGCCACTGCGGCCTCCTCCCTCAGCGGGGCCCACCCCCAGACCCAGCTGTCGCTCATTACTATTGATAACTCTTGCCAGTTGCCTGAGCGCTGAGGTGTGCCACCTGCTCTCATTTAGAGTAGAACACGGAGCCGACCCTGGGACTTACTTAGAATACTAGTCCTGCCCAGTTCTTTTGGAGATGGGACCCAGGACCTCGGGCATGCTAGGCAAGTGCTGTGCCATGGAGACACGTTCCCAAGCCCTTGACTCTCTTTCTGTGCCTGATGTTTTCTTCAATAACTTTTTCCACTTGAAGGGGCCCTTGGCATGCCAACCTCACCTGCTAGTCAGTCTGTCTTTCAGTGCACCCACCCCCGCCCCTGCAATCTCTGGCACTCAGTGTCTTGCTATGTAGCCCAGGCTAGGCTGGCACTCCTGATCCTCTTGCCCCAGGCTCCAAGGTGCTGGAATGACAGGCTTGCACTCCTCACCGGGCCTGACGCTCTCAGCTTGGTGGAGGGCTCAGTCTTCTTCAGTGTTCTTCTTTCTATCATCCACCTGTTGGCAGTGACTAACTGTATCTCTATGTGTACCCGGAGCTGTTCGAGGTGCTTCAGTTACATCAGAGAGTGAAACAGACCAAGGCCCTGGGTCCTCACCAAGCATTTGTTCCACCTGAGAAGGCAAAGGGGGAAGAAAGAGGCAATATTTGACATTGTATCAACTTAGGAGTCCTGCAAAGCAAGGAGAAACAAAGCAGAGCAGGTGGACAGAGGGCACAGGCCACTGCTGTGTTCTGGTGCTGCTGTGACAATGTAGCAGGGCGGGCTGGGTCACTGAAAGCAAAAGGCAGTGCCCAGGTCTGGAAGTCAGAGGCTAAAAAAGCAGGTCACCACAGATGGGTTCCTTTTAGGGTTCCTAGGGAGACATCATTTCCTTGCCTTTCCCAGCTGCCCAAGGCCTCTTACACACAGCCTTGGCTCGGAGTCCTGCCCCACCCTCAGATGTTTGTCTACAACATCTGCTTCTGAACCTCCTGCTTCTTACCAAAACCCTAGTGATTAAACCCCAGCATGTGGCTCAAGGGGGTCATTGCATCTCAGGATCTTTAATCTGATCACATTGGTGACAGCCGCAACCTCCTTTTTTGTTTACTTTCAGTGACAGATACAGAGGTGAGGGCCTTGTGTTTAGTAGCTGTTCTACCACTGAGCTGCACCCCCAGCCCTTTGAAGCCCCACTCCACCATGTAAAGAGCGTAGTCCCAGGCTCTGGGGTTAGGGTGCAATCATCCACAGAGCTACCAAGAGTCTATTTTGTTTCTTCTTTTGCAGCATTGTGTTTCAACCTAATGCTTTCACACATCCTAAGCCATTTCTCTACCGCTGAGCCACCCCCACCCCAAGACTGACATGTTAAATGGTGTGGCCTGTGGATGACATCAGGATGGCACTGGAGGAAAGATTAGGAATAAACAGGGGAGGGAACAGTGCACACCGTGGACAGCCTTCCACATAGAGGGACAGCATGCACCAAGGTCCTGTGGTGAGGGAAGCCGGGATGGCTGGACAGAGAGTTGTAGGGCAGAGTGCTAGGAGTCAAAGGGAGGATTGTGACAGGCGGTGGGAGGAAGTCAGGGTGACTTTGAGAAATGTGTGATAGGGATGGTGACCCGAGAGCCAGGCTGGTGCAAGATTTTCTCAGAGGCCCTGATAAATAGACAAAAGGGAAGGCTAGTTCTGTGTCCTTGCCTAGGGACAGACGTGGCAAGGTCCTATTTGGCCGGAGGCTTGAAGGAGTTAGTTTCAGTTCCTGGGCACTTAGCTTTTCCTCTCCAGGAGGCTGGAGTTATGAGTCCCAAGGCCACTGTGTGCTCATCTCTGACGCCCTGAGATGCCCTGTGCTCCCTCGGTGTAGCACTGCACCCCGCATAGACAGTGCTGTGATTCTTTAATAAATGTCTTGGCATAAGACGTAGCTTGTGCAAGACCTCCCGACCCTGCTCTCTGGATTCTTTGTTATTTCTCATCTCTCCGTCCTCCCTCTCAGGGACCTGTCACTGAAGAACGACCTTCTGGTCCAGGTCAGAAAGCCAATGGAGGGATTTTTTTTGGGGGGGGAAGCATTTGTTAATAACCAATTATAGGAAGCCGGGCGTGGTGGCGCACGCCTTTAATCCCAGCACTTGGGAGGCAGAGGCAGGTGGATCGCTGTGAGTTCGAGGCCAGCCTGGTCTACAAAGCCAGTCCAGGATAGCCAAGGCTACACAGAGAGACTCTGTCTCGAAAAACCAAAAAAAAAAAAAAAAAAAAAAACCAATTATAGGAAAACGCCTCGAACCATTAAGTTGTATTAGTTATTTCTCTTGTCACTAGTGACATAACACATGCCAGGGACAACTGTAGGCTTTCTTATGGCTTTGGTGGAGAGGGTCCGTGCCCTAGTTTGCCTTCTGTTGCTGTGATAAAACACTGACCAAAAATAACGCAGGGGCTTACAAGTTATTTGGCTTACAAGTTACAGCCCATCAGTGAGGGAGGCCAAGGCAGGAAATCAAGGCTCTTGTGAAGACCATGGAGGATCCTGCTTGCTGGCTTGTTCCCGTGGTTTACTCAGTCAGCTTTTTTCTTTCTTTCTTCTTCTTTCTTTCTTTCTTTCTTTCTTTCTTTCTTTCTTTCTTTCTTTCTTTCTTTCTTTTCAAGACAGGTTGTCTCTGTTACACAGAGCCCTGGCAGTCCTGGACTCTCTTTGTAGACTAGGCTGGGCTTGAACTCACAGAGATCCGCTTGCCTCTGCCTCCCAAGTGCTCAGATTAAAAGATTGTGCCACCATGCCCGGCGAGTCTGCTTTCTTATACATCCTGGGCCACCAACCGAGGTGGGGGGCATTGTGCACAGTGTGCAAGGTCCTCCTCCATCGATCAGTATCAAGAAAATGCCCCACAGAAATGCCCAAGGGCGCTGGGTGGTGGTGGTGCACACTTTTAATCCCAGATCAGGCCAGCCTGGTCTACAAATTGAGTCCAGGACAGCCAAAGCTACACAGACAAACTGTGTCTCGGAAAACAAAACCAAACCAAACCAAACTACCAAACCAAACAACAACTAAACAAACAAAAAGAAACACCCACAGGCCAAGCTGATGAAGGTAATTTCTCAGTAGTGGTTCTCTCTTCCTGGATGTTTCAAGTTGACAACCAGGATTAGATATTACCACAGCCAGCTCCATCAACCTCCGCCTGTGCTGGTGGGAAAGTGAGGCGTGGCTTGTCCGCACCTTTGTGGATCAGGAAGCAGAGAACCCTAGGACCAGGGCCAGAGGTGGATAGGTGCATCCTTCCAGTGCTCCTCTGCGCAATGCCCACAAGTTAGGCCCCAGGTCCTAAAGGTTCTACACCCTCCCAAGACAGCGGTGACAGCTGGGAAATAAGCATTTGAACACGCGAGTCTATGGGGGCACATTTCACATTTAAACCAGAACACGAGTAAGAAGAAAGACGCAAAGTGGGGTGTGACTGTAGGGGAAAGAAAAGAATAAGGAAAGTGGGATGTAATTTAATCTAAGAATTGGAACATGCACAGAATGAAGTCTTCCATGGACGAAAGGGAAGAGGCTAGCATCTGTATCCTTCGAAGAACTTGAACAAATCATTCAAACAAGTCCTGAAATCCGAGTAGGGGGAAAAATAATGAGCAAAGAGGGAGGAACAGACAGTTCACAAAAGAAGGAACGTCATCAGCTCATCACGTGGGGAAACTCAGTATCAGTCACGGATATGCAAATTAAGGCAACAAACAGCTACGTTTTCACCTATTGCGTGGTCCCCACCCCCCTCCACCCATTTTGACTCTGGACAGCGCAGAACTGAGCTTTGGCTGTGGGAGTGAGAGGCCTGATGTTTGGAAAGTGAAACCCAGAGCCGGATGTGGTGGTGCACGCCTTTAATTCTGAACCTGGAGAAAGCTAGGATCATGCTTTTGATATTTTTTATCAACAACGTGGATGAATTGCCTGCCAAGGACCAGTCACTGTCCTAGGTGCCAGGGATGCCGTCGTGAACTAGCCATCCTCAGGTCTCTACCCTCGGGCAGGAGCCTCATACGCTCCAGAGCTAAGAGCTGAAGAATGTCATCCAGAGCTATGGAGTGTAGTGTAGTAGGGACTGAGGGCTGAACAGCCATGACAGTTTCCGGGGGACTCCATTGTAAAACCTAGTGCAGTATCTTTTGCACTGTGGGGTGATGATGGTGATCGTTAATATCTCTCTCTCCCTCTCTCTCTCTCTCTCTTGGTTTTTCAAGACAGAGTTTCTCTGTGTAGCCTTATTAAGTCTGGACTCGCTTTGTAGACCAGGCTGGCCTGGAACTCACAGTGATCCGCCTGCCCCTGCCTCCCGATTTCTGGGATTAAAGGCGTGCGCCACCACGCCCGGCTGATGAAAGTTAATGTGCTGTGTATTTCTGTTGTGCTTTGAGTGTGAAATGTCCCTCCTAGGCTCATGTATTTGAACTTCATTCCTCAGAGGGTGGCACCGGAACCTTTAGGAGGTGGAGCTCACCGGAGGAAGTGCGTCAGTAGGGGCGGGTCCTCGGGGCTGTGTTATCCTAAGCTGCCTTCAACCCCTGCCACGCCTACCTGCCACCCACAGGAGGCTGAAATCCCTCTGAGACAGGAAGCCGAACGAGCTGCCCCCACTTCAAGCAGCTTCGGTCAGGTATTGCAACTAATGCAACTTGCATAAGCTACGAGAAAACATTTTTGAATTTTCACCATGAAGGAAGGCCACAAAGGAAGATGATTCTGTTTAACTTAACTCTGACATTCCATAGTGCTTCTGGCCTCAAAGCTTTCTAGGGTGCTTAAAAAGATGTACCACTACAGCGCTTTCTTTCTTGTTTTATTTCGGTTTTTTTGGGGGGGGGGGGGACAGGATCTCTCTGTGTTAGCCTTGGCTGTCCTGGACTCTCTTTGTAGACCAGGCTGGCCCTGAACTCACAGCCATCCGACTGCCTCTACCTCTCGAGTGCCGGGATTAAAGGCATGTGCCACCACGCCTGGCCCAACTATTGTGCTTTCTATGTATCAGTTAAACATCTAAGGAGGGCGAGGCTGGGGAGATAGCTGCTGCTCCAGAGGCCCTGGGATTGATTGATTTCCAGTACCAACGTGGTGGATTGTAATTGTGTGTTATAACTCCAGTTTCAGGAGACCCCGTGCTGTCTTCTGGCTTCCACGGGCACAGCAGGAGACCCCGTGCCGTCTTCTGGCTTCCCCAGGCACAGTACTCACTTGCTGTGCACTCGGAAACGCATGAAAAAGATGTGAAGGGGAGGAGGGTTTTCAGGAGCACTGCGCGATTCTACACAAGCTAGGATGACTTGGTCACGTAGAAGGGCGAAGCTGAGGGGTGTTTGAAGATGCCTGTCTGAGGCGACATTTCTTAGGGACTGAAAGACACGTGAGGTTAAACTATAGGACTGTTGGTGGATGAGCTTCCTCAGGCAGAGAGAACGGAGTGTTCCTGGGGTAATTTGAGAGAGGTGAGTGCAGAGAGCATCCGCTAGACTCCGGCAGGAAAAGGAAGCTCGGATTTTATCTGAACCCAGTAGAAGCTGATGGAGCGTTAGGCACGGAGACAAGGAGAGGTGATTGCAGTTTTTAGAAATCCCGTCTTGGGCAGGAGCGTGTCTCAGCGGTGGAGAGCTTGCCTAGTTTAATGCCCAGCATCGCAAGGAAAAAGGAAACCACGGTCGGCGGTTGTGTGGAGAGGGATATGGTCGTGCAGTCAGGGGACAGTGTTGTAGGAGGCTGCTCTGCCTAGGTCACTGCCTCCCACATTGGAGACTGCATTAAGATCCTTTGCAGAGACAGTTGCTCGCAGCCCCGGACTCTGTGTTTAACAACCTTACAGGTGGTACCATACTGCTGCTGGCAGATCATGAGCAGCCAAGAACTCAGAAGCGGATGAAGGGGTGTGAGGCAAGTGAGGCAGCTTAGGAAGGGGTTGCTGTGGCTTGAATGTGAGGTGTCCCCCCCCAGCCCCCCTGTCGCTCCCCCCATCTCCCCCATAGTCACATGGGTTTGGAAGGCTGTGGAACCTTTAGGAAATGGAGTCTTGCTGGAGGAAGTGCTTCTGAGGGAGGGACTTGAGGCTCTCTGGCCTCACTTTCTGTCTCCTCTCTGCTTCCTGATGTAGGCACAGTGAGGCCAGGCGCCTCCACCTTTTGTAGCCTTGCCTTCTCTGCAGTTATGTTTCTTCTTTAAATCTGAGCCCAAATAAAACCTTTTTCTTCTTAGCTATTGTCTTAGTTGGAGTTTCTATTGCTGTGAAGACACACCATGACCAGGGCAACTCTTTTTTCTTTCTTTCTTTCTTTTTTTTCTTTTCTTTTCTTTCTTTCTTTCTTTTTTTTCCGAGACAGGATTTCTCTGTGTAGTCCTGGCTGTCCTGGACTTGTTTTGTAGACCATCCTGGCCTCGGACTCACAGAGATTCACATGTCTTTGCCTCCCTGAGTGCTGGGATTACAGGTGTGTGCCACCATGCCCTGCCTGGGCAATTCGTACAAAGAAAAACATTTACTCTGGTGCCCCTAATTTGATCACTTCCCCTTGGTGGCGAGGTCTGGTGGCATACAGAGGAAGGGGAAGCAGGCTATCTGGACAAGACCTGCTAGGCTGTGGTCATATGGTGAGGGAGGAGGTCCCTTCTGTCAGAGGTCTAGGGGAGGGGAATAGGGTGGAAGAGGGAAGGATGGGGGTGGAGGAAAAACAGGAAGATGCAAGTGAGGTGAGGGGATAACAATTGGGGTGTAATCTGATAAATTATAAAAAGAAAAAACATCAAAAAAAAAAAAGAAAAAAAGAAAAAGAAAAACATTTAATTGGGGCTAGTTTACAGTTCAGAGGTTTAGTCCATTATCGTCATGGCTGGGAGCATGGCGGTGTGCAGGCAGACGTGGTGCTGGGAGCATGGCGTGTGCAGGCAGACACGGTGCTGGGAGCATGGCGTGTGCAGGCAGACACGGTGCTGGGAGCATGGCGTGTGCAGGCAGACACGGTGCTGGGAGCATGGCGGTGTGCAGGCAGACACGGTGCTGGGAGCATGGCGTGTGCGGGCAGACACGGTGCTGGGAGCATGGCGGTGTGCGGGCAGACACGGTGCTGGGAGCATGGCGGTGTGCGGGCAGACACGGTGCTGGGAGCATGGCGCGTGCAGGCAGACATGGTGCTGGGAGCATGGCGGTGTGCGGGCAGACACGGTGCTGGGAGCATGGCGTGTGCAGGCAGACACGGTGCTGGGAGCATGGCGTGTGCGGGCAGACACGGTGCTGGGAGCATGGCGGTGTGCAGGCAGACACGGTGCTGGGAGCATGGCGTGTGCAGGCAGACACGGTGCTGGGAGCATGGCGGTGTGCGGGCAGACACGGTGCTGGGAGCATGGCGTGTGCAGGCAGACACGGTGCTGGGAGCATGGCGTGTGCGGGCAGACACGGTGCTGGGAGCATGGCGTGTGCAGGCAGACACGGTGCTGGGAGCATGGCGGTGTGCAGGCAGACACGGTGCTGGGAGCATGGCGTGTGCGGGCAGACACGGTGCTGGGAGCATGGCGGTGTGCGGGCAGACACGGTGCTGGGAGCATGGCGGTGTGCGGGCAGACACGGTGCTGGGAGCATGGCGCGTGCAGGCAGACATGGTGCTGGGAGCATGGCGGTGTGCGGGCAGACACGGTGCTGGGAGCATGGCGTGTGCAGGCAGACACGGTGCTGGGAGCATGGCGTGTGCGGGCAGACACGGTGCTGGGAGCATGGCGGTGTGCAGGCAGACACGGTGCTGGGAGCATGGCGTGTGCAGGCAGACACGGTGCTGGGAGCATGGCGGTGTGCGGGCAGACACGGTGCTGGGAGCATGGCGTGTGCGGGCAGACACGGTGCTGGGAGCATGGCGGTGTGCGGGCAGACACGGTGCTGGGAGCATGGCGTGTGCGGGCAGACACGGTGCTGGGAGCATGGTGTGTGCAGGCAGACATAGTGCTGGGAGCATGGCGTGTGCAGGCAGACACGGCGCTGGGAGCATGGCGGTGTGCAGGCAGACACGGTGCTAGGAGCATGGCGCGTGCAGGCAGACACGGTGCTGGGAGCATGGCGCGTGCAGGCAGACATGGCACTGGAGAAGGAGCTGAGAGTTCTGCATCTGGGTCTCCAGGCAGCAGGAGGAGACTGCCACACCTGGCCTCGCTTGAGCATAGGTGACCTCAAAGCACATCCTAATGACACACTTCCACTCCAACAAGGCCACACCTCCTAATAGTGCCACTCCCTGTGGGTCAAGCATTCAAACACTTGAATCTATGGGGGCCAAACCTATTCACACCACCACAGTTGTTTCCTGTCAGGCAGATGTACACAGCAATGAGAAAAGGAACTGGTAGAGGAGCCTCGGGTTGGAGTGCAGCTCAGCGGCACAGCACTTGCCTGATGTGCAACTAGATCCTGAGCTCTAGCCTCCAAGTACCGCAAGGCAGAAGTCTTGCTGGAGTGCTTTTAAAAGTACGTACGTATGTATGTATGTATAAATATTTGAAGTGTTTTATTATATTTATTTAGTGTGTGTGTGCTTGTGCGTGCGTGCGTGTGTGTGTGTGTGTGTGTGTGTGTGTGCTTACACGCGTGCGCACACGTGTGTGAGTGTGCAGGTCAGAGCACAGCTCTCCCCGTCTGTTCTCTACTTCCGCTGCGGGCTGAGTGTCTCAACCCACTGAGCCTCACAATTTGGCCTCATTACATTACAGAAACATTTCGGTTTGACCACAGAATATCCCTAACGCCTTCTTTCTCCGTCTCCCTCTTTTCTTGAGCAAAGACAGAACTGGCCCGCAGACTCAGAGCACCCACCTCCTTAATTTTCAAGGACATCCTCACTGTACTTTGTTTTTATGACATGATATTGGTTCTCCATTCACAGAAGTCTTACAAAGCTTCCATTGTCAATAAAAGCACTGAATATTTTAAAAGTGAGTTACTTTGAGATAGATTTGCTGAGCGCTATGGAGGAGAAGCTGAGCTGAGTCACAGCTGGAGCTGATGGCTCTTGAGAGACTGTGGCGTGGAAGGCGCTGTCCTGAGCCTCGCTTGTCTTGGGTCCAGTGAGTGAACTACTTGACCCCGTTGGCCTTTCATGATCCCAAGAGGCCCTCAGCCGTCTCAGCACCAGTCTAGCAGCCCAGGATGTGTCACCGTCTCCCTTCTTCTGACGTCACGCCTTTATCGATTCAGCCGCATTTACAGCGTAGCGTGTACTAGGTTTGGGGGTCAGAGTTTTAACCTCAGTTCCCAGCATCCCTTTGGGAGGCATTTTTTTGCAAGGCATAAAGAAATATCCCAACAGTTTACTTAGCAAAACCAAGCATCAATGCATAGGCCGCCCATGATAATGCCTCTCATGCATTATTCATAAGCATGCTTCCTGGAGCGGGAGAGGAAGATAGAGGCGGTGTGCTGGGAATTAGAACTCCTCTTCTGCCCTTGGCCTTCTCGTGTGCATGCTGCTGGGGAGACAGAGCTGAGGACTGGTGGGGAGCGTCTTTGGATGGCACTAGAGGCTGTAAGTTTGGCTGTGGAGGTTATACAGTGCTCTGGGAGTTGTGACAGTGGGAGGTGGGAGAGAATCGGGGTCGGCAATTAGGATGCATTTTGAGGACAGATGTAAACGTTATTATTATTTTTGGACCCATGCATCTATTGGTTCAAGAGGGCAGATACTGCTTTCTCTTTTTAACACATGGTATATCATAAATAAAGCAATTAATATTTCATAAGTAAAGCAACACTGGGTTGTAGGATTGTTGTTGGACAGTCCTGTACCAAATATGGAGAGTGTGCCTGTATCTACTGTATAGATCTGTAGCAAACAGGGTAGTGATTTCAATGCTTGGTGTGTGTGTATGTGTATGTATGTGTGCATGTGTATATGTGAGTGTGTGTGTGTGTGAGAGAGAGAGAGAGAGAGACACACAGACAGACAGACAGAGACACAGAGAGAAAGATGGACAGAAAGAGAGACAGAGACAAAGAGAGACAGACAGAGACAGAGAGACAGACAGAGACAGAGACAGAGAGAGAGACAGACAGACAGACATGAGATGTGTTTGTCCTTGGTGGACCAAGGAGAGCATGCCATGACTCAAAAACAAGTGTTTACTCTGGAGAAGCCAACCCATGGTGTTAGACATGGAACAGATGTGTAAGGGCACCTTCACCAACACGGTGTGCCACCACGTATCTCCGCATGACCTGTGCTGGGGAGTCACTGCAGTGTTCTCGTTAGTGGGTGCCAATTAGAGTGATTCTCCCCTAGTCCACAAAGGTAAAATGGAACATAGAGCCTCCTTTATAAAGGAAAAGCCCTTACGTCTGTAATGGTTGTATCTGAGGATCTCACTAGGTGATGTAGACGTGGGCCCCAAGCCTCTCCTCTTATTCACTGTGGCATCTCTGAGGACAGACTGGATCTTCCCTGCACCCTCAGTCAAGCGTGCTTTGCCACTGACGGCTTTGTGGCTCCTTGAGGCCCTGGCTCTCCTCGCTGCGGAAGGGAGCACAGTGGACTGTGTCCTTTTGTCACTGTAACGATCTACTTGGCTGCTCCCAGACTCAGGCACAACTCTAACCCCGTGGCAAAGAAAGCAGAGGAGACTGGCTGGAAAGGCCTGCTCCACGGCTAGAGAAGGTCAGAATATCTGTGGTTCTGAGTTCCTGGAAACAGGCCTCTCTTAGTTCCCAACTTTACCACTGTGGCAGGAGGCCCCTCAAGTCCTTCCACCTACTGCTCACGGGGCTGTCCCAATGACACAGGCACTCGGGTGGACATCTGGTCGACTGTAGAGCCTCAGCATGCTTTCATCATGGTCTTGACACATAGACAGCCACAAGACGTTTCTCTCTTTGTTGGCAAGCACGTTTCATCTGTTCACTCAGATTCCCTCTGCAAGAACACCGAGTGGCTTTAAGCCTTGGGTAGTGGGGGAGACTATGGTAAGCTGAAGAGCAGGTGCCCTGTCTGTAGTGTTTTTGCAAAATAAAAACCAGACCCATCAAAGGAAACACATCTGTGCTTGGATTTGAGCCTCTATGCTCCCTCAGGGATTGGGTCTCAAGTGTCCCTCACAGGCTCACAGAGAGTCACTTGCTTTTACCTCCTGAGTGTTGGGGTTAAAGGCATGTGCCGCCGCCACCCAGCTGGTGCCACTGTTTGTGGCCTGTTTTAGTCAGGGTTTCTATGGCTGTGAAGGGACGCTATGACCTTTCTTATAAAGGAAGGCATTTAATTGGGGCCGGCATACAGTTCAGAGGTTTAGTCCATTGTCGTCATGGTGGGAAGCATGGCCTCATGCAGGCAGACGTGGTGCTGGAGACGGAGCCTAGAGCGCTACACCTGCTTTGTTGTTTGTTTGTTTGTTTTTGTTTTAAGTTCTACATCTGGATTGGCAGGCAGCAGGAAGAGAGTGAGACACTGGGCCTGGCTTGAGCATTTGGAACGTCAAAGCCCACCCCCAGTGACACGCCTACTCCAGCAAGGCCACACCTCCTAACAGTGCCACTCCCTGTGGGAACCATCGTAGAGGCAGGGGTGGGTGGGGGTGGGGGATGGGGGTCAGGGGTGATCCTTTAGGCAGTGGGGCCTGCTTAGCAGGAGGTGTTCACTGCTCTGCTCTGTCTATCCTGTCTGTTGCCACACTTTCCAGCTTCCATGGACTAAACAGATCTAGCCACCATGTCTAGCCACCTCCTAACCCCTGAGACCATGAGCCAAGGTAAATCCATTCCTTAAAATATCTGCCAGGCCCAGGCATGGTGGCGGTGCAAGCCTGTAATCCCAGCAACAGGGAGGCAGAGGCAGGTGGGTCTCTGTGAGTCCCGGACAGCCAAGGCCACATAGCAACACCCTGTCTCGAGACACCCAAAAAAGAAAGAAAGAAAGAAAGAAAGAAAGAAAGAAAGGATTCTGTCAGGCATTTTCTCCTGGTGGCAGGAAAAGCAGCTCTACTGGTTAGTTTTTGTCAGCTTGACACAAAGTGAAGTCACCCAGGAAGAAGCCTCAGAGGAGGAATTGTGTCCATCATATTGGATTAACAGTTGATGTGGGGGGGCCCAGCTCACAGTGTGCAGTCCTGAGTAGGTGGTCCCGGGTTGTAAGGAAAGCAGGCAGAGTGAGCCGGTGGGCAGGTTCCGCCATGGTTCCTGCTCTGACCATCAGTGATGGTGCGTGATTGGAATGCGTGAGCCAAATGACCCCTTTCCTCCCCAGATTGCATTTGTTCACGGTGTTTGTTACTGCAACAGGAATCTAACGAGTTACGTCAGCTAATATGTACACACTGTTGGAGTGTATAGTAATTTTGATATTTAGAGTTTCAGAAAGTTGGAAAGCAACTTTCATTGAAAAACAAACAATGTATCAATACTCATTTGGGTTGACTTTTCCCCCTATTTGATCAAGCGGAGGATCCGATTGGTGGGTTTCAGGTTTGTACACCTACGCACAGGAATTTAGAAGTCAGGAAGCATTGGATAGCATGGCTTGCATTCTTGGCTTTTCTGCTTGCCAGCTATGGGCAAGATCTCACTCTGTGACTCAGTTTCCCTTTCTGCAAAGTGGAAATTAACAAAAAAACAAACAAACAGTATATTCTATATGGTGTTGCTCTGACTATTGAATGCACGTTTGCACTGTACAGTTGAGTAGGTGCTGATGTTATTTTAGGCAACGAAGAGAACAATTCGGGGCTGGAAAAGGCCCCTCCATGTTTTTCTCCACCATTTAATTTTACATATGCTTAAGCTTAATGATCGGTATAACACCCAAACAGGAGTGAGTTCGCCTTCCCCTGGTGATACAATCACATATAATAATGCCACTTGCATAAGCTCCCACCTCCTTGTTAAATCCACCCACGCTCTGCTCCACTTCATGTTGCAAAGAATTTTTTTCTCCCAGAGGGAAAAAGACACCCAACTTTATATTAATTATTGCTTTAAAGCAGAGATCCTGGGCAGGGGGTGGGAGTAAGGGGTTGGAGATGCTGGAAAAAAGAGCTCTTGGTAGTGAGCTTGATTGACAGGAGTAAAGCTTCTGGTTAGAGTCAAAGTCAGGCCAGGAACTCTCAGGGGACTGGAGAACTTGAGGTAAGTCGCATCCTCCCTCGATGGACAGGCTGAGCCTGACCCTTAGAGAAAAGGTGCTGATGAGCCCCGCCTCAGAAATGAATGCAGATCTGTGCCTCAGGAGAGAAACGGACTGAGAGCAGCAGGGCTCTACCAGTTTTCTTTGAGCCCCAGATGTATCCATACCTGGATCTACTGCCGCCACACTTTCTAATGGCCAGAAAAGGGTCTGGGGAAACAGCCCAGTCAGCATGGAGCCTGCTATCCATGTGTGAGAGCCTGGGTTTAGACCTCAGTACCCAAGGGCATGGCTCAGAGGCAGCTGCATCCAGCAGTGAACACCAGGGACCTTGTCTCTGGAGATAAGATGGTGATGGTGGAAGACACCGGAGGTCAACCCCTGACCTCCACGTGCCCTTCACATGAGCATGTACACACACACACACACACACACACACACACTCACTCACTCACTCACTCACTCACAAATGGCGGATCCATTCCTGTGAGTTATCTTAACCCATCCACTGCTGGTTTCTCACACTCAGCTAAATGACCTCTGACCTTCATGTTCCTATTTGTTCACCCGGTGCTCTATATAGTCAGTGTGGGTGCCACGTGTAAAACATGCCACTGGTTGGTGGGAGAGGGGAGCGATAAAGGCCTTCTGAGCTGGCTCCCTTCCTTATTGATTTTTAAATTTAATTTCAGTTTGTTTGTATGTGGGTGTGGTTCTTATTTCTAGTCTTTATAACTGTTTCCAAATCTCAATTTTCTTTCTTTTTTTAAAAAAAAGATTTATTTATTTATTACATATACAGTGTTCTGCCTGCATGTACACCTGCACACCAGAAGTGGGAAACAGATCTCATGATAGATGGTTGTGAGCCACCATGTGGTTGCTGGGAATTGAACTCAGAACCAGAGCAGACGTGCTCTTAAGCGCTGAGCCATCTCTCCAGCCCCCAAATCTCAATTTTCTTGTTGAAATTTTCCTCTACATTGCTGCCATTTTTCATTTATGTTTTGATTTTCTACCCATTTTACAGACTGTTTCCTTTATGTTGCTGACTTTCCATGGCCCATCACAGATTTTTCCTTCCTTTATCTCTTTCATTTGCTATTTTATCCCAAATTTCATATTGTATTTATCTTAAACATGTTTTAGCTCCCTCCCCTACCCTTACCAAGACAGAGTTTCTCTGTGTGGGCTTAGCTGTCCTGGACTCACTTTGTAGACCAGACTGGCCTTGAACTCACAGTGATCCACCTGCCTCTGCCTCCCCAGTGCTGGGATTAAAAGGGTGCGCCACCACGCCCGGCATGTTTTAGCTTTCTAAAGCATTCTGTATTAGTGTGGTCCTTTTTCTGGTCCACGGTCATTAGAGGTGCATTGGTGGCTTTAATCAGTTTTTAATTAATTAATTAATTAATTAATTAATTAAATGTAGGAGTGCTCTTCCTTCATGTACACCTGCAGGCCAGAAGAGGGCATCAGATCCCATTATAGATGGTTGTGAGCCACCATGTGGTGGCTGGGAATTGAACTAAGGACCTCTGGAATAGCAGCCAGTGCTCTTAACCGCTGAGCCATCCCACCTGCCCGACTCTAGCCAGTTTTAAATGTGTGTCTGCTTGTGCATTTCCATGTTGTTGTTGCTATGTTTGTTTTCTTCTTACTATTTGGGATGGAGTCTGGAAAAGTAGACTGTTTAATAAGATTTTCTGAAAAGCCAGGAGAGTTATCTAAGCCAGAAAATGCATGGGTCTGATGGAGGGAACACGACAAACACAAGTGAGCCATGGGCAGCGTCAGTCTCACCACACGTGCAATGGGTTCCCGGGGTTCCCAGGTCTGAGATGCCCCGGAGGGCGGAGTGGCCAGTCTCACTTCACCAGGGCCAGGTGGAGGCGGCTCTGTTCCCCCTGCCTGTGCAGGCAGCCATGTGGCTGGAGCCGTGTTCGGCTTCCCTTTCTTCTTGTCATGTCACCTGTCTTTTTCCCTGTACTTTCAGGTACTTGGTCCCCACTTTTGAGAATTTGTGACACCCTTTCTCTTCTTAGTCTGATTCTTTCCTTTCTTAAGTCACATGGAACAGCTTCTAGTCTGTCATCTCACCTAGAAATGCCCACAATGCCCCCTCCCCCCTTTTTATTTTGGTTTTTCGAGACAGGATTTCTCTGTGTAGTCTTCTTGGCTGTCTTGGACTCGCTTTGTAGATCAGACTGGCCTCGAACTCATAGAGATCCACCTGCCTCTACCTCCTGAGTGCTGGGATTAAAGGCATGTGCCACCACTCCCGGCTTCCACAATCCCATTTTTTGGGGGCACAGAGCTTTGTAGCTCTGTTGCATGTAGCTATGAAACTCTTGTTGGCCTGGGGCTTGTTTTATAGACCACACTGGCTACAGATTTGTGGAAATTCTTCCAAAAGCACGGATTATAGGTGTGCCACCATGCCCAGCACAGACGTTCACTATTGAGGTCAGCCTGGTCACTTCCTCTTCCACTTCCTCCACTACTGTTGCCAAATATTTTAATTCAAATATAGACCGGACCATGTCAGGCATTATTATAAAGACAGCTGCCATTTGTTGAAAGCTTGATTACCAACTGCTTTCAACAGCTCCCTCTCACCTTATCTCCCTATGACCTCTAGGATCCAAGCCCCACTGGGGGTGTTTAAAGGCCACAGTTGTATTTGGTTAAGTAGCAGAGAGTGGGTCAAACCCAAGTCTCTTCAACACCAGTGTCCTCTTTGTACTCTGTACTGATTCTTAGTTATTTTAAAATTTACAATTTTGATTTTATTTTTAAATTGTGTGTGTGTGTGTGTGTGTGGTGTGAGTGTGGGTTTGAACACATTATGTGCAATGTCCACAGAGGTCAGAAGAGGTCATTAGATCCCCTGGAGCTGGAATTACAGGCTGCAAGCTAGGGGTTGAACGCTGGTCCTCTGTAAGAGAGAATGCTCTTAATTGCTGAACCGTCTCTCCAGAACTGGTTCCTAGTTAAAAAAAAATTCATTTATTTGTTCATTCATCAAATATTTAGGAAGCCCTTAGTAGGTGCTAGGGACTTCGCTACTGATGCGGCCTAATAAGACAGATACAATCGCTCTTCTGTGACGTTTATAATCCTTTATTATGTTGGTTCATGAGGAGAGATGATTTCTGCCTCCAGGTCAATGCCAGGAAAACATGTGTCTAACACATCATAGGAGATCAATGGCCAATGGCTCCTGGTCTTTCTCCCTGATAGCTGTGGTCCTTCCTACCCTTGATGGAATGTGATGGTTTGAATAGGTCTGGCCCCCACAGACTCCTGCGTTTGAATGCGTGGCCCATAGAGTGGCACTGTTAGGAGGTGTGGCCTTGTTGGAGGAAGTGTGTCACTGTGCTGGTGGATTCTGAGGTCTGCTATGCTCATGGTGCCCCTAGTGTGGCACACATCTCCTGCTGCTGCCCTCAGATCAAGATGTAGCACTCGGCTCTTTTCCCAGCACCATGCCTGCCTGAAGTCAGCCATGTTTCCTGACCTGATCATAACAGACTAAACCTCTGAAACTGTAGGCCAGCCCCAATGAAATGTTTTCCTTCAATAAGAGTTGCCATGGCCATGGTGTCTCTTCACAGCAATGAAACTCTAAGACAGCAGCAGAGAATGGTTGGAGCCAATGAGAAGAGACCAACTCCGTTCTTTTTTTTTTTTGGTTTGTTTTTGGTTTTTTGAGACAGAGTCTCCCTGTGTTAGCCTTGGCTGTCTTTGTAGATCAGGCTGGCCTCAAACTCACAGTGATCCACCTGCCTCTGCCTCCCAAGTGCTGGGATTAAAGGCGTGCGCCACCATGCCCGGCTCCAACTCCGTTCTTACAATTCTACAGCCCCCACTCTCCTTCCCTTCTGAGCAGCTGGTGTTCTTTTACATGGCCTTGGGGCGAGACTTGGACTCTTCCTTTCTCCCCATGGCAGGATTCAAACAGGAACAGACGGGAACCATGAAGATGTGGTCACCAGCTGGCTCACTCACCAGCTCAGACATAACTAGCTTCCCTTTACGGTGCAGAAACACCTTGCTTGGTGGTTGCTGCACACACAGTGGGCTGGGCTCTCCCACAGCAGTAACAGTGAAGACAATCCCGCCCAGATACCTCAAGTCTGACCTAATTTAGGCAATTTTGTGACTCTCAGATGACTCTAGACTATATCAAATGGACAATTAAGGCTAACCAAGTCATCCCTCAATATCTCAATATCTCAAAACACACGTAAGCCAAAGCTGCTGTACAATGCACTAAGACGTTCTTTGTGTATTTTTTTTTGTTGTTTTGTTACAAAAAACTTATTTTTCCTTCTTTCTTGTTTGCTATCTCCTCCTCCTTCTGTCCTCACCAGTTTCCCCTCCCAGCCCCTCCCCCACCCCCTTTCTGCTTCCCAATCCACTCCTCCTCCTTTCTCTGCAGAAAAGGACAGGCTTCCCTTGGAGAGCAACTAGGGTGGGTGAGACAACCCAGGCTGAGAAGGGTCCCAAAAACTGGCAAAAAAAAAAAAAAAATCAGAGACAGTACTGATCTCTCTGTTATGAGTCCCACAAGCAGATCAAGGTTTTGTGCACTTTTGAGGGATTAAAAAAAAAATGGAGCCAGGTTCTAGACAATTTGTGTGATGGAGAGTAGATGCTAGGGAAATGTGCTATGAGGCCGGGCTTGCACGGGCAATGTGGGGAGAAGGGAGAGCTAGTGGCCACTTGTGGGGGATTCCTCCAATGCTCTGGAGCTTTAGCAGAGTCTGGTTGGGAGACACCTGCATCTTAGGTGTCTGGGCTGCTGTTACTTAGCCTGCACCTCCAAATGTTTCAGCTCTGTCTTCAATAGGAATCTTCTTCCCCTGTGCTCAGTTTTAATGACCTGTTTATTCCTCTCAGGAGGAGGGGTTTAACTTGCAATGTTCTGAAATCCGGACTGGAAATCTCTTTCCCTGCAGACAGCCAATAGGAACTGTTGTTGGAGAGCTGCATCTCTTTCCATAGACTGGATTCCAGGGGCAGGGGATCAGGGAACTGGCGTTTGGCAGCTCCATGGAATGTTCCTGGAGCAGACTGAGGGCTCAGCCTTGCTCTGCATCAACATAGTGACCATAGCAGGGTCGCTGACCCTAGCTAGAGCCTGAATTTCCTTATCATGGAAAGAAGACCATCTCTCTCTCTCTCTCTCTCTCTCTCTCTCTCTCTCTCTCTCTCTCTCTCTCTCTCACACACACACATACACACCCCTGTGGTATAGTGCTGTGGTGACTACAGGATGGACTCACTAGGGGAGAATTAAATGGGATACAGTTTAGAAATTCCTAGTGCATACTTACACAGAAGCAAAAATTCCTGACCATGTGAATTTTCTCACGCGAAGATCCAAAGATCATTTATTAGTGTGGGAGAAGTGGGGCTTTCTGTGCCTAGGACTGTTTTCTTGTCTGCCACGTCTGGATGTTGAGAAAATTAATTATTCCTTGGAAACTGCTTCCTCTTGATTTGGCCTAGGGAAGAGTCTAGGAGAAGCTTGGGGAACATTAAGGCCCAAAGAGAAAGCAAATAATGTCCTTTACATAATTTACTATATCACCCATACTCTTTTATGTGTATTCTTTGTAGTAACATAACAACTCAATAAATTGATATATACTATGCTATATATTGTGTCAGTCTATAGTATATACATATTATAGTATATGTGACTGCTCTACTTTATTAGTTATTAAAGTATAGTGTATATATATGACATAATATAGTATATTAGGCACTGTATATTTTGTGACATATGTAATAAAGTCTATATAACAATATGACATATGCCGTATTTAAATTATGATGTATACACTATGTAGTGCCAATATTTTATAGTGTGTGATACATCATGGAATACCATATATGTATATATAATATAGTGTTATATGTACTATCTGATGGCTATTACATCATATATATACTGTTTGTAGTTTGAATGAAAATGGCCCATAGACCCATGGGGAGTGGCGTTAATGAAGGTGTGGCCTTGTTGGAGGAAGTGGGCCACGGGGGCCGGCATTCTCAGCTAAGTCCCCAGCGCCACCTCTGCCCCTGGGCCACCATGCTTTCTGCCATGATGATAGTGGGCTAGACCTCTGAAGTGCTGTTGAGGCCTGTTCCTTTTCTACAGCCACTGTTGTCGCAGCCTCACCAGCCTCTTCATGTCAGCCTGTTGCTAATATAGGGAAAGCTGTCTGTGCAGGGTCAGGTTGGCCAGGCACTGTGTTTATGTTCAGCTTACCCTGTGGGCTTGCTGCTCCTGGAAATTCCCAAAACAGAAGTGCAGCCAGCCAGCTTCTAGCACCACTTTCAAGGTTAGATTTAACTGATTTATTTAGCTAGCAAAAATAACTTGAGTCAGTGGCAACTACCCACTGTCCCCTTGCACCCCCCCCCCATGTAGGCTAATCACTTTTTTTTTTTTTTGCTTTTATAAGCTATCTCTAAAGAATGTTGGGGGTTGCAGTTCAGCTCCCGAGTCTGAACTGTGTCCCTGATCACTATCAATTTTGGGGTGTGCATTCAATGAACCATCTGTATCTGACTGAAATCAATATATGAAGGGTTTATGCGGCTTCACTGAACCCTAGCAGCCCCAGTCCAATGCGTTCCTCTATACAGTTTTCTACTGTGACAAAGTAGACTGTGTAATATGTCTGTAAGGCCGTTTTTACCTCTTAGTTCCAGATGGCACATGCTGTGTAATACTTCATATAGAAAGAGTACAGGCAGCTGTTCCCTGCAAAGCAGGGACGGTGACTGATATGAGTTGCTGTCACACACGTGCCCGGTAGGGCTGAAATAGGTCTTAGCTCTTACTACTTCATACTTCTCACACCCTCCTGCACCCCGAGATGTCTTTGCTGTTGGGTTAGTAGAGTGCCCTCTTCTCAGGGTGCCCACTTGAACTGGGGACCATTACTGACTCTCTCCTTCTCTCTGGCCACACCCAGTCTTCAAGCTGAGGCTCCTGCCTCCCATGGCCCAAGCCTGTCCCTTCTTCTGTGACTCCATGGCCACTTAACTCCATCATCACTCGATTTCATTGCTGGTGACTTCTTCCCTGTCTTTTAAACCCTTCTTCTATTTATTATATATGTAATGATCTGCCTGCACACACACCTGCAGGCCAGAGGAGGGCACCAGATCTCATTATAGATGGCTGTGAGCCACCATGTGGTTGCTGGGAACTGAACTCAGGACCTTTGGAACAGCAGTCAGTGCTCTTAACCTCTGAGCCATCTCTCCAGCCCCTTTAAGCCCTTCTTTACACAGAACCACACAGTGATCTTTATAAGGAAGTGGATCAGGTTTTGCAGCTTAGATATAAAACTATCATTAATTTTCCTGGCACCTTAAAGGTAAAATTCAGACTCCTCACGCTGGCCCGTCACTCACCTGACCTGCTCTACTCACTCTGTTCCTGCACACTGGAGACTGTTCCACGCTAAGCTGTGCTCTGCTCAGTCCTCAGTCCAGGGCCTTTGCACCTCTCAGTGCCTTTTCTTGAATGTCTTTTCCTGCCAAGACACACAGGCCGTTTCCTAACTCCGTTCTTGACTGCTCAGGCATCACTTTATCAGGGTGGACCTTCCGGAGCAGCCTATCAAGGCATTCACTTTTGCCGTCACCTCTGCCTCCTTACCATATGCTGTCCTGAGCTGTATCTGAAAAAAAAGTAAGACATACTTTTAGCATTTATGGTCTTTAAGTGAAAAAGATGCCCCAGGGCATCCAAAACAGTTACAGCTGTAGTTAATGATAATAATAGGCAGGGTGGTGGGTGTGGGCCTATAATCCCAGAACTCAAGAGACTGAGGCAGGAGAATTCTAAGTTCCAGTCTAGCCTGGGCTTATGGAATGAGACTCCACCTTGAAAATAAAATAGTAATAACTGTGAATGATTTTTACTACTGTGATTATTGCTGTGTAAATTTTAGATCCTCCCATGAGGCAAGGTTCAGACACTAAGAGCTCAGAGTTCGAATTCATGGCGAATGTCTGTGCCAGGCATGTGCTGAGTCACGCATGTGCTGAGGCTGTTCTGTGTTTGTGGCCCAGCATGATCCTACTCTCTCAATGTCCCAAGTGTTGGGGCAACAGGTATGCGCCATTGTGGTGGTTTGAATGACTGGCTTTGTGCCAACTTCACACAAGCTAGAGCCCTCACAGAGAAAGGAGCCTCAGTTGAGGAAATGCTTGCAGGAGATCCAGCTGTAGGGCATTTTCTCAATTAGCCACCAGTGGGGGGAGGGCCCAGCCCACTGTGGGCGGTGCCATCCCTAGGCTGGTGGTCTTGGCTTCTATAAGAAAGCAGGCTGAGCAAGCCAGAGGAATAAAGGCAGTAAGCAGCGCCCCTCCACAGCCTCTGGATCAGCTCCTTCCTCCGGGATCCTGCCCTGCTTCACTTCCTGTCCTGACTTCCTCCAATGATGGACTGTGATCAGGAAGTGTAAACCAAATAAACTCCCCACCAACTTGCTTTTTTGGTCATGGTGTTTCATCACAGCAATAAAACCTCGACTAAGACAGTCCCCATGGGCTCATTTGTTAGACACTCAGTCCCCAGCTGGTGGAACTGTTTGGGAAAAACAATGAGGAGGTATGGCCTCTTTGGAGGTGTGTCACGGTTCCCAGTTAGCTCAGTTTCTCCCTCATGCCTGTGGATCAAGCCGTGAGCTCTCAGATGCTGCTCCAGCCACCTGCCGCCATGCCTTTGCTCCACCATCATGGACTCCAACCCTCTGAAACGGTGAGTCTAATTTAAAAACTTTCTTTTTAAAGTTGCTGTTGCCACGGTGTTTTGATACAGCAACAGAAAGTAACTGCCGTGCCTCGTTTTGTCGTTATAATTCTTTGTCATTTAATCTTCACCACAGAATACCTTGAGGTTTGGATTGTCCCAGGAGAGGGGGATAGATCTCAGAATCAACTTTATAAATACCAGCAACATCGTGGTTACTAATAAATGAATGAAAGCCCTAGGCGTGGCCACTCCAGATGTTTCCTGCTGAGTGGGGGAGCACAAGACATTGAGCCCCAGGAGGGGCAGAATAGGGGAGATGAGGCTCCCAGCTGTTCTGTCCGGGAAGAGCTGCCTACCAGGGCTAGCTTCAGAGGCACCAGGGTAAATATTATCATGACAGGTCATGTTTCCCCATTCTACGATGCCCACAAGCCCCACACCTGAGGCACTTGAGAAGAGGCACCTGGGCGCTCAGGCCCCATCTTTTCCAGAGGGCAACACGCATGTGGGTTCTGTCTTTCACTGTGAAGTGATGAAGCTGGGCCAACTGGGCCCTCTGCGTGCTGGCCACTTGGGACCTGATGCAGTGTAGACAGCTTACACCCGTGTGTCCTTTTATTTGCAGCCTTTATGGAGTCTTCTGTGAAGTTCTGTGGCGAAGCCTGCAGTTGGCGGGAGCCCTCCTGGAAGTGGGTCGTTCCCCTTTCTCGCAGGCCGCCTGGTCCCTGAGGCTGTTGCATGCTGGGGCATTTGTGCGTCCCCTTTCTCACAGGCCGCCTGGTCCCTGAGGCTGTTGCATAGCTGGGGCATCTGTGCGACTTCCATAGCTGGGGCATCTGTGCGACTTCCATAGCTGGGGCATCTGTGCGACTTCCATAGCTGGGGCATCTGTGCGACTTCCATAGCTGGGGCATCTGTGCGACTTCCATAGCTGGGGCATCTGTGCGACTTCCATAGCTGGGGCATCTGTGCGACTTCCTGGTCTCCATCCCCTCTACGCAGCCCAAGCCCCCGCTGGGCCAACTGGTTTTGTTTTAATTAAGAAAAGGAAAACAAGCAACCTCCCCCAAAGCCGTGTGAACTAGGAAGTGCAGCAGGGCTGTGCGTGCTGAGTCGGGGCTCTGGCTTCTCAGCGCAGCCCCCCAGGTCCTTACTCTGTGCCCGGAAGGTTCTGAATGATTCTTGCACCAGGGGTCTAGGGAGAGGCTGGGATGGAACGCCCCCCAGTGAGCACGGATCCAGCAATAGTTCCATAACATTGAAAATAATTTTTCAGTATAAAATAGTTTGGAGCTTGGACTTTGGTGCAATGCCTTGTTTTTCTGAAAGCAGGGCATGCTAGGAGGCTCATAACAGCCACTGGGACACCTGTGAGGCCCTGGACTGGGCGAGGCATGTAAAGTGTTGGTTGCACCTGAGCTTTTACAGATGGATATAATGGAGTCTCAGAGAGATGATGTCATAGCTAGGGTAGGTGGAGCAGTCCCAAATCCAGCTCACAGCCCTTGGCTCAGAGAGATGATGTCATAGCTAGGGTAGGTGGAGCAGTCCCAAATCCAGCTCACAGCCCTTGGCTCAGAGAGATGATGTCATAGTTAGGGTAGGTGGAGCAGTCCCAAATCCAGCTCACAGCCCTTGGCTCAGAGAGATGATGTCATAGCTAGGGTAGGTGGAGCAGTCCCAAATCCAGCTCACAGCCCTTGGCTCAGAGAGATGATGTCATAGCTAGGGTAGGTGGAGCAGTCCAAATCCAGCTCACAGCCCTTGGCTCAGAGAGATGATGTCATAGCTAGGGTAGGTGGAGCAGTCCCAATCCAGCTCTCAGCTAAACTCAGGTTCTCTGAAGTGGGAAGCGGAGAAGCCCATCTGGTCCCAGCCTTCACCAGTCATTCTGCTGACACGTGAGCATCTGTATGAATGGGACTCGTAAGCAACTGAAACACCGAGGTTGCTTGTTACACAGCTACAGCTGACTAGTGCTAGCATTGCCGGGGTGAGCCACCATGCCCAGCATCATTATGCTTTCTTGTCTTTCTGTAAAAGAATTTTTTTTCTGCTAGATTGGTTGAGCTTCCTTTATTGCAGTCTCTTTTCTCCAATAGTTTGGAAGTAATTCCTGCTACTTCTAGTCTTGAGTAATTAGAGTTTTAACCACATTCTTAACTGACTATCCTTTCCAGTGTTAGACTCAGGACCTTCACTGAGAGGAAGAGAAAGCCAGTGTGCCTCCTCTGCCCTTCTTTACCCCGGGGTTAACGCTTTGAAATGATCCGAAGCTTTAGGCTCCCAGTGTTATTAGGGGAGAATTAAGTGGTGTGTCTGAGTTTCTTGTCTGTTGCTGTGATAAAACACCCTCTGACAACGGCAGTGTAAGGGACAAGTGATTTGTTTAGCTCACAGTTCCAGGTGGGGAAGCCACAGGGGCAGGAGCTCCAGGCAGGCGGTCACGTGACATCTGTGGTCAGGAAGCCCAGCCTAGAACTGGTGCTGTTCACATTCGGGGTGGGTCTTCCCACCTGGCTTGGCTTACTTATGAGAATCTCTCACAGACACGCCCACAGGCCAGCCCAGGGTGGCCAGATCCCTCACAGACACGCCCACAGGCCAGCCCAGGGTGGCCAGATCCCTCACAGACACGCCCATAGGCCAGCCCAGGGTGGCCAGATCCCTCACAGACATGCCCACAGGCCAGCCCAGGGTGGCCAGATCCCTCACAGACATGCCCACAGGCCAGCCCAGGGTGGCCAGGTCCCTCACAGACATGCCCACACGCCAGCCCAGGGGGGCCAGATCCCTCACAGACATGCCCACAGGCCAGCCCAGGGTGGCCAGATCCCTCAGAGACACGCCCACAGGCCAGCCCAGGGTGGCCAGATCCCTCAGAGACACGCCTACAGGCCAGCCCAGGGTGACCAGATCCCTCACAGACATGCCCACAGGCCAGCCCAGGGTGGCCAGATCCCTCAGAGACACGCCCACAGGCCAGCCCAGGGGGCCCAGATCCCTCACAGACATGCCCACAGGCCAGCCCAGGGGGCCCAGATCCCTCACAGACATGCCCACAGGCCAGCCCAGGGTGGACAGATCCCTCACAGACATGCCCACAGGCCAGCCCAGGGTGGCCAGGTCCCTCACAGACATGCCCACACGCCAGCCCAGGGGGGCCAGATCCCTCACAGACACGCCTACAGGCCAGCCCAGGGTGGCCAGATCCCTCAGAGACACGCCCACAGGCCAGCCCAGGGTGGACAGATCCCTCACAGACACGCCCACAGGCCAGCCCAGGGTGGCCAGGTCCCTCACAGACACGCCCACAGGCCAGCCCAGGGTGGCCAGATCCCTTAGAGACACGCCCACAGGCCAGCCCAGGGGGGCCAGATCCCTCACAGACACGCCCACAGGCCAGCCCAGGGGGGCCAGATCCCTCACAGACACGCCCACAGGCCAGCCCAGGGTGGCCAGGTCCCTCACAGACACGCCCACAGGCCAGCCCAGGGGGGCCAGATCCCTCACAGACACGCCCACTGGCCAGCCCAGGGTGGACAGATCCCTCATAGACTCATTCCTGGGAGTTCTAGGTTCCGACCAGAGGACCGTCAGTCACTAAGTGGTCATCAAGCCCTCATGCCTCTGCCTCCCCAGCTGTGGCATTACAGGTGCACACTGCTGTTCTTTGTTTGTTTTTTATGTGAATCCTGGACACAGAATCTACAAGCTCACGCTTCCGAACCATCTCCCACCCCTGCTTTGGTTGTTTGAGGCTATCGTTGGGCACACTTTAAGGCCTCTTGTTTGCCACATCACCATGACTAGGATGTGTAAGCTCTGGTTGCAGATGATTTGTAGCTGTTCTCTTTCTACACATCTGACCTTTAGATGGACACCAATGAGTGTTACTTATATATTTTAAAACCTACAAACTGAGGAATAAGCCACACAGCGCTGGAACCATTTGGTGGCTGTGGACTAGCACTGCACAGCACCCAGCTCCTCCGAGTTTCTTCCTGTGCTGTATTTAGTGTCGTGTGTGTGTGTGTGTGTGTGTGTGTGTGTGTGTGTGTGTGTGTGTAGGGTGGCAAGAATGTGGACGAGAAGGAAGAGGTGAACATGTGACTCTGTCCTGTTTGGTGACAGATGCTGGGACCAGAGGT
Source organism: Acomys minous (assembly GCF_964271855.1). NCBI lineage: Eukaryota > Metazoa > Chordata > Mammalia > Rodentia > Muridae > Acomys > Acomys minous. Next base: position 147,735,022 of record NC_140484.1, on the reverse strand, counting down.
GAATGTTGGGTTTTGTGACCCAAAGAACCCACCTGCTGTGGGAGCAGAGGTGTGGGAGCTACTAAAGCTGAGTACACACGCTTCACAGTTTCTTTGTTACAGGCACTGAGATAGGCTTTTAATAAAAGATTTATTTGTAAGGTGTGTGTGTGTGTGTGTGTGTGTTCAGTGCCTGGAGAGCTGAGAAGAGGATGTCATATTCCCTAGAGCTGGAGTTACAGGTGGCTGAGCTGCTTACGTGGGTGCTGGGACGTGAGCTCCAGTCCTCTGCAGTAGCAGCAAACATACTTAACCACTGCACCTCCTCTCCAGCCCTGGTGGGGAGCACTTTAATCTGAAATATCTTATACAGCCATGACCATAATCCTTAGAGGGCAGGCCTCCTTATTTTCTTTATTTTGATGGCTAGAAAACTGAGTGCCTCCCAGCACTCAGGGAGGCAGAGGCAGGAGGATCACTGTGAGCTCAAGGCTAGTCTGATCTACAAAGTGAGTCCAGGCAGTGCTGTACAGAGAAACTCTGTCTTGAAAAAGCCTCCCTCTCTCCCCTGAAAAAAGTTCAGTGGCATAGGAGTTAGTCAATAGAAGATTGGATAAAGAAACTGTGGTGCATTTACACTATGGAATACTACTCAGCTATTAAAAACAAGGAAATCCTTAAATTTGAGGGCAAATGGATGCATCTAGAAATGATCATATTGAGTGAGTTAACCCAGACCCAGAAAGACTCACACGGTATATACTCACTTATAATTGGACACTAGCCCAAAAGGGATGTCCCCTAAAAGTCTTCACTTAGCAGGAGATTGGGATAAATGCAAGGACATCCTATTGGGACTCTAGATGAGAGAAGTATGGGAGTATGGGGAAACAGAAGGATCCAGAGGGTCCTAGAAACCTACAAGAAGAACATTATGATGGTCTGATCTGGCCCTGGGCCGGGGTGAGGGGGTGAGTCTGCTCAAGCTACTGCACCAACCAAGGACAATACATGCAGTAAACATTGAACCCCTACTCAGATCTAGCCAATGGACAGGACATTCTCCACAGTTGTGTGGAGAGCGGGGACTGACTCTGACATAAACTCGGGTGCCCCATATTTGACTACTTCCCCATGGTCGAGAGGCCTGGTGGCACTCAGAGAAAGGATAAGCAGGCTACCAGGAAGAGACTTGATAGGCTGTGACCATATAGTGGGGGAGGAGGTCCCCTTCTATCACAGACCTAGGGGAGGGGAATAGGGTGAAAGAGGGAGGGAGGGAGGATACAAGTGAGGGGATAACAACTGAGATGTAATCTGAAAAATCAAATAAAAACAGAACAAAACAAACAAAAAGGGGTAGGAAGTGATTGGTATGTTGTTCATAGTATTGGCCACCAGGTGGCACTGTCAACCCAGTACAGCTCGGTTGCTGTGCTAGTTGGAAACACCTGCTCTTGACAGTCAACTGTGTAATACTGAGGCTGGGAGTTTGCAAACCATATTGTCTCTGTTTCTCTGCCGAATGGCCTGGGGTGCTCTATCTGGACCAGAAGGTGGCAACAGAGAAGGGGGGGATTCTGTATTAGTTGTAAGAACAGAGCTGACATGAGTCCCCTCTGACAAATCAGAGATTGACTGCAGCATTAGGTGAAAGCGGGGGGGGGGGGGGGGGGGCATAGTGTAAAGTCTAGGGACACTGGCTGCTTCTGTTAGTTAGCTCTTCTTCGTGTCCCCCAGACCTTTTAATCATGGGTGTCCCCACCTCCAAATCCTTGATGTAACGTAAATTGCATGCACATCACTGATACCACTGATCTGCCCTGGGAGCTTAGGATACCATCTGGCTGCAGTGGGGGAGGGGAATGGTTGTGAGTTGATCTGAAATGTGTCCCCAGGACTGTTTTTTGAGTGCTTGGTCTCCAGCTGCTGGCTTTACCTTGGGATGCTTTAGAAACAGGAGATGATGCTGAGGTGGAGGAAGTGAGTTTCTTGGGGAAGGTGCTCTGTGTGTATGTGTGTGTGTGTGTGTGTGTGTGTGTGTGTGTGTGTGTCTGTGTGTGCATGAGTGCGTGTATGTTTGTGTGTGTGTTGTTGCTTTCCTGTCTGCTGCTTGTCTCACTCCCTGCTTCCTGACCTGCTGTGATGTGAAATGAACCAACCCCTCTGCAACCATGAGCACAAACAAGCCTTCCCTCCTTAGTTTGTTCTGTCAAGTCTTTTGTCAAAGTGGCAAAAGGCTAACACACACAACAGAAACTACCCACCTCAGTGTGGGAGAGACCTTGGCCACCCTGGATTCCTCAGACTCCGCAGGACCATCAAATTATGGATGTGACTTATTATTTATGTCATATGTGTTCAATGTAGCTGGTCAGTGATTGCCTGTCTGGCAGCTGATGCTAAGATTTTCTTTGGGATTTTTTTCTTGCTACTTTATCTTGATGGTGGCTGAGATGAAGCAGTGATGAACTAATGTTACTGGGCATTAGCAGGTGTTCTGCCCCCTTCTCCTCTGGCTTCTACATGAAACTGGTTGCCCTGGGAATCAGGCAAGGGAAGGGCTGGATGGCTGGAGCTACCCAGGAAATAGCCGGCTTCCTGCATGGTGCCCTGTAATGAAAGTTTTGGGTTCTTTAAAAACTCAGTTATGGCCAAGCAGTAGTGGCGCATGCCTTTAATCCCAGCACTTGGGAGGCAGAGGCAGGTGGATCTTTGTGAGTTTGAGGCCAGCCTGGTCTACAAATCAAGTTCAGGACAGCCAGGACTGTTACCCAGAGAAACTCTGTCTTGAAACAAAACAAAACAAAACCAACCAACCAACCAACCAACCAACCAACCAAAAAAAACCCCAAACCACCCCCCCAAAACCCCTAAAACCCAAAACAAACAAAAAAATCTAAAAGCAAAACAAAACAAATCCCAAATAAACAAACAACCCCCCCAACAAGAAAACCTAAACAAACTAACCTCAGTTATGTTGTATAAACTTTTTTTTCCCCTTTTAAATCTCAAATGTGGAAGTTTAGTTTGGGCTTTAGTTTGTCCAACAGCTGATAACTGCCCCATGCAGGTTGCTGTCTTTGCCAGCTGCAGTGTAATTCTGAGGACAGAGGGGGTGGGGGGAGGGAGAGAGAGAGAGACAGAGACATAGAGAGAGACACAGAGAGAAAGAGCGGCTTCAATTAACCCTGAACAGCCAGGAGAAGTAGAGGTCTACATCCCCTCTCTCCACTAACCTCCTTTCTCTCATACCTAGTGTTGGGGCGTTGGAAGAGATTGAAATGGAGAAGGAAGGCAGAGGCAGTAAATAACCCAAATAAAATCGAGTTTAAAAAACAAGCATGAACAGCGCCCTTCTTTTCCCAGCCCTACCCTAGATTTCAGAACCCATGTGGACCCATCAGGCACCAGAGTTTTATAAGTGATGCCAGGAGGGTGATTAGGACTAGAGGAAAAGCGATCTGGGCACAGGGGCAGGGATGCTGCCTGAGTCTGCAACAGTCCCCGGCTCTCTGCTGATTACTTTACCAAAGCCCTTCAGAGCCTCTGTGGGGGACTTGTGTCTCCGTGTTACAATCACGCTAGCCCATGGCTCAGGAGACAAAGCTGAACAATGGGCTTTCCGCTCAAGTTAGTTCATATCAGCAAGGAGCCCTACATCTGTTTTTTTCCCCAGCTTAGGTTTGGAGATGAAGAAGAGAGTTGAGTCACCCTGCTGACGGGGGAAAATAGGCCATTATCTTTGAGAGAAGGCACCTGTCCTAGATTTGAGGGATGCATTGTCCAGGTTGGTTTCTGGGTCTCAGAGGAATGACCAACAGGCATCATCCCACCCAGAGGTACCTGGGAAGGCGATGGATGTGATGACAGGTTCTTCATGGAACTGGGCACCCAAGTTTTGGTACCTGAATCTCCTAGCACTCTCTAGAAGAGAAAGCCTGCTTCTCTACTGGCGTCTGTCACTTCCATTTCCTGTCTGTCAAGCGTACAGGTGGGCTCAGGATCCGCTGGAGAAGAACCTGCTGTGGTTGATGTAGTTCATCCCCCAGGAGTTTGTGTTTGGGGAGTTTGGTCCTTGGGGTGGTTGCTGAGGTGGCAGGTGGGAACTTTGAGAGGTGGGGGTTAGTGTATGTATGTAGGGTGTGTAATTCACTCCTTGAGGCTTCACCGTGGTGAATGAGTTAATGGTGCTTCAAGTGGGTGGGGTCTCCTGGCGGGTTCTTTCACGGATTGCTTATTGTGAGGAAAGCCTACACATTCCTTGCACTCCGTTATATGTAACTTGTTCGTTTTCTACTACTTTACTTTTGTGTGTGGTCCCCTCACTAGGATGTTGGCACCACGCTGTTAGATCCTCCAGCCACCAGCATCCTGAGCCAGGAAAACTTTTTTTTTTTTTACTGACAAATTACCCAGACTTCGGTATTTTGTTATAGAAACATAAAGCAAAGACAGTTCTTTTTCTTTGAGCCAGGAAGTTACGTTCAAGAACCTGTAGGACTTCATCAGAGTCCTGTGACACCTCAGTTTTCCCACCTCTGAAATGGTGGCAGGGGCAGGGCGGGGCGGCATTAAAGCCTATGTCACTTACCTCAAAATGTGGCGGTGGTTAATGCAGGAAACGTGAATGTCAGGCAAACTGCAAGAATCGGGGTTGTCTAGGTTTACAGCTGTTGTTTGCCTGTTGGAAGCTGGAAGCATTGTAGGCGGGTTTCTGTTTTCTCTGCTAAGCATCTGTTCAGCCCTGGGATGGCTCTTGGCTTACCCATGCCCTGACTGAGGTCCCTTGCACATTCATTCATTGGGGGAAAGGTGGTCATACTCTACGCCTGCTCAGACCTCTCTGTACCTGTGTCACCCACAAGGACCAGATGCTGACACAGGGAGAACCCAGTGGTTCCAGGAAGCCCCAGGCCATCACCACATGGCTTACTGAGTTTGAATGTGAAATGTCTCCCGCAGACTCACGTGTTGGAACACTTGGTCCCCAACTGGTAGCGCTGTTTGGGGAGATGGTGGAGCCCTGGGTTCGAGACCATAGAGGCAGTCCTTGAGGAGTGTAGCCCTTCCTTCCTATTTCTGCCTCGGTATCAGTGCCATGGCTCTGGCTTTCCATGCCTGGGTCTGCATGACATCTCCTGGGGATGCATGCAGAAACGTCTGCCCAGGCTGGAGAGATGGCTCCATTGGTAAGAGCATCCGAGGACCAGAATCAGGTTCGAGCACCCGCATGGTGGTTCTCAGTCATCTCTAACTCTAGCTCCAGGCCTCTGATACCTTCCGCTCACCTCTGCAGGTACAGGGCAGACATGTAGTACACATCCATACATGTAGGCAAAACGTCCTTACACACAAAACAATAAAATAAAATCTAGAAACTGCAAAAAGTAAATGTCTGTTCAGTGAGAAAGACAGGGCACCTGACAGGCAGAGAGGACTCTGCCCAAGTCCAGCCTTGTGAATCAGTGAGTTTATTGTGGTGACTCACAGCTACACCACCAGGAAGTCCCACCCCAACCTATGAAGTACTTCCTGTAATCTTGGGGTAAGGAGGGGCCTCACGGGCATCACAAGCCTCTCTCTGTTGAGGCCTGCTCCTTTGGGGTAGCATAACTATAGATGCTTTTAATTCAGGCCCACCAGCCCCGTCATCTTATCTCGTTGCTGATATAAAAGGATGCCTATACATGGTCAGATTGACCATAAAATATGTTTATGATAAGCAAACCTTATGGCCTCATTAATCAGCAAAAATTCCCCAACCACAAGCCCAGCTGCCCCCAACTGCCAAGCACACTTTTAATGTTAGCTACAACTTGTTAGCAAAATAACTTGAGTCCACCCTGTTCCACCATCTACTGCACACACACCCCACCCCACCCCCCAGGCTAATTGTGGTTTTCATCTTTAAATATGCAATACAACTTCCTCTTAAGGAGGAGGTTCAGATCCTGGACTGGTCAATCCCCTGAGCTCAGAAAATAAAGCTTTCATTTTAAATTTCTGCGTCTGAAGTGAGTTTCCCTGGCTTCCACCCCAAACCCAACCCCCCTATACTTGTTAACAGTGCCTCGACTCCAAAGCTTGACGTCCTAGCAGGACTGGGCACTCCTGAGCATCAGATCCTGCTTCCATATGTTTGCCACCACCAGAAGTTTGAAGAAATGGCTGCCTCTTCAATCAGAAGTGTGAGGGCTGGGGTGGGAAAGGGACAGAGTATTCCTGAAGCATCTTCTCCATCAGAAAGCTTGTAGCGTATGTACAAGCCACAAACTCATACATGCACACAGGCAGGCGTGTGTCACAGTGGTGCAGGTACCACTTTTGTACTGGATAGTTTTATGTCAACTTGATACAAGCTAGAGTTATCTGAAAAGAGGGAACCTCAATTGTGAAAATGTTTCTATAAGACCCAGCATAGGGTATTCTCTCCCTCCCTCCCTCCCTCCCTCTCTCCCTCCCTCCCTCCCTCCCTCCCCTCCCTCCCCCTCCTCCTCCCCGCCCCCTTCTGGCCTTGAACTCATAGAGGTCGGCCTGCCTCTGCCTCCCTGAATGCTGCATGTTTTCTTAATTAGTGATTGATTAGGGAGGTCCTGCCCATTGTGGGTGGGGCCACCCCGTGGGCTGGTGGGGGGGGTGGGGGTCCTGGGTTCTATAAGAAAGCCGGCTGAGCAAGCCATGAGGAGCAAGGCAGTAAGCAGCACCCTCCATGGCCTCGTCAGCTCTGGCCTCCAGGTTCCTGCCCTGCTTGAGTTCCTGCCCTCACTGTGTTTGATGGTGAACTGTTACATGAACTGTGAGCAAAATAAACCTTTTCCTCTTATGTTGCTTTGGTCATGGTGTTTTATCACAGCAACTGAAACCTAAATTAAGACAACTTTTATTTCCAAATCTGGGCCAAGAGCTTTAAATGTGGCTCCTTAACTCTCAGGTACTCTGACTACCAATTCATAACGTAGAAATGGCTGCTCTGTGCGGACTCCCTAGTGCATACTGCTGTTAGGAAAGAAGAAAGTGTGGACGAGACGGCTCAGGAGGCAATGCGCTGTCACCCAGCCTGAGGGACTGAGTTCAATCCTGCCTGGTGAGAGAAGAGCACACACTCCTCAAAATTGACCTTTAACCTCCACACATCCACCACAGCGTTTGCAAATAAATGGGGGGAAAAAAAGAAAAGAAAAGAAAGAGAGACTGGGATCCCTGTGCTGAAGTTTAGGTGAAAATAAGCCAGGAATTACAGCACAGGCAGAAACGGCTCCCACAGAGCAAACGGAGGTTAGGTCCCTGAGAGGGTAGACAGACATGTGCACACAGGACTTAGCAGATCTCACAGACCTTAACGACCTCCGCATGGGAGCGTTGAGAACATTCCATCATGCCCCTGAGGAGACAATCCCAAGAGTCCAAGTGGGAGGGCAGTGTGCTAACCACCGCCTTGGCCTTCTCAGAAGTGTCAAAGCTGTAACAGAAAAGCATTTGGGGCCTGTTTGATAAAACAGGAGAGCAAAAAGACAAGAATATTGTTGGGGTTTCAGTGACATGTCCCCCACAGGTGCATGTGGTTAAGCACCTGGTCCCCTGCTGGTGCTGCGGTTTGGGAAGAGTGTGGAATTATTATGGGATGGAACCTTGCTGAAGGAAGTGGGCCACTGGGCTGAGCCTTGAGGTTTGGTAGCCCAGCTCCAGTCTCTGTTTCCTGAATGCAGATGCAGTGTGTCCCGCCAGCATGCCCTCCCTACCACCGTGGGCTGGACCGTAACACTCCTAAAACCATCAACCAAATTAAGCCCTCCTCCCCTGAGTTACTTCCTGCCACGTGTTTGGCAGCAGCAGCAAGAGAAGAAACACAAACGTGGTCTGTGGTCTTAAATTGGATCTTTGGCTCTTCCAAAACTAGTCCCAGGGACAACTGGGAAAAATTGACTATGGGCTGATAATTAGCTAACAACATTGCATTTATTTTTCTCAGTTTTATTTTTTGTTTGTGTATGTGTGTCTCTGCGTATGTGTGTTGACACACACTCACTTATGGGTGTTGCTAGGGTTCATTGGATCCCCTGGAGCTGGAGTTACGAGCAGTTATGAGCTGCCTACTGCCGTGCTGTCAACTGAACTCCCATACTTTGTGAGAGTAGCAAGCACTCTGAACCACTGAGGCCCGGGCAGGGCTGGGGGTGGGGGGTGGGGTGGAGATGACTGAGTCCTTAAGGCAAGTGCCATGCAAATGTGAGACTAGAGTCCAGATCCCCACGCTGTGCCCCACATCCCCCAAACACAAGCAAAGCTGTGTGTGGAAGGGAGCACCTGCGCCCCAGTGCTCCAATAGTGAGGTGGGAGGTGGAGACAGGAGAACCACTGCGGGCTTGAGGACCAGCTGGCCTGTGGTACACAGGAGCAGTGGGACCCTGTCTCAAGGTGGACAGTGGGCACTGACATCTGAGGTCACTCTCTCCTTCACACGCATGTCATGGCATGCACATGTCTGCACTCACACGGGGACACATATATTCACATAGACATCATGCACAGAAGATACAGGTGAGCACGCATGACTAACCATCCTCCAGAGAAGCTGGGTGGTGGTAGTGGGACGCACCTTTAATCCTGGCACTCAGAGGGAGTGGCAGGGGGAATCTCTGAGTTCAGGACCAGCCTGGACTGCAGAGTGAGTTATAGGACAGCTAGGGCTGCACACAGAAACCCTGTCTCAAAAGAGGGAGAGAGGAAGAGAGAGAGAGAGAGAGAGAGAGAGAGAGAGAGAGAGAGAGAGAGAGAGAGAGAAAAGAGAGAGAGAGAGAGAGAGAGAGGGGGAAAGAGAGAGGGGGGGAAGAGAGGGGGGGGAGAGAGAGGGGGGGAGAGAGAGAGAGAGGGAGAGGGAGAGGGCTCAGCAGTTGAGAGCACTGCCTGCTCTTCTGAGGACCCGGGTTCAATCCCCAGCAACCACATGACAAGTCACCACTGTCTATAACTCCAGTTCTAGGGGACCTGACTCCTGATGCCCTCGCACAGACACGCCTGTAGGCAAAACGTCAATGCATATACAGTAAAAATAAATAATAAATCATTAAAAAAACCCCTTCAGAATGTGAGAATTGCAATCTAGGCTTAGAAAACCATCCTGCTTCATACCTACCACTCACGGGCCTCTAGGGCTGATGGGTCTGCAAATCACGTGAGATGTACCAAAGAGACAGGCATTTCTATCTGCACATGTAGACAGTCACTGGCAAACACGTCAACATGTTGATAATTAGGCATATGTAGCAATGTAGCCAGGCACACCTGCAATCCCAGCGTTTGGGAGCAGAGTTCTAAGCCAGTTTGGCACTTAGGAGACCCTGTGTGGTATTTGTTTCACTGCACTTAACCACTTTTGTATTCTTGTTAGGCTTTAAGCATCAACGCTGGGGAGAAGCGCCATTTTGGCTGTTCCAGTCTTTGATCTGTGGCTCATTCTTCACAGCAGCTGTTTTTAGTGCTGATCTGTCTCTGTAGTCACTCTGCCAAAATTCAGTCTCCCAGCTTCTTGCGGTCAGAATTGTTGGTATCTACAGCCACCGAGAAGCCTGTGCCTAAAGGATGTGTCTGCAAAACCAGCCAGAGAGAAATCAATGGGCACTGAAGATGGAAAGTTTGCTGATGACTCCCTGGCTGCTACTCTAGGGACTGCCTGCAGGACTTGCCCGGTGAACTGCAAGAAGTCAGAGTCTGCCCTGAAATTGAAAGTCAGTTAAACATCGGCAAGACAGGAGCCCCAAAGCTGGAAAAAAACCTTTACAAAAACAAACACATGCCAGTAGAGGTGGCGCACACCTATAATCTCAGCACTCAGGGAGGCAGAGGCAGGTGGGTCTCTGTGAGTCTGAGGCCAGCCTGGTCTACAGAATGAGTCCAGGACAGCCAAGGCTGCACAGAAAAACCTTGTCTCAAAACAAACAAACAAACAAACAAACAAGACAAACCAAAACAAAAACCAAGCCAAAGCAGCAGCAGCAGCAGCAGCAACAACGACAACAAAACCCAGTAACAACGAAACCAAACACACAAACAATCAAAAAGCACAGACTCATTTGATCCTATGCTGATAAAAATTCTGATGCATAAAGTAGAGTGACAAAGGGACTGGGGAGGCAGCTCAGCTGCTGCAGTGCTTGCTATGGAAACCTGAGGACCTGAGTTCGAGCCCTCTAGAGCCTGTGTTACAAACAAACAAACAAACAAACAAACAAAACAAAATAAAACAAACCTGGGCCAGGCATAGTGCCTCACACTTTTAATCTCTCAGCACTCGTAAGGCAGAGACAGGAGAATCTCTGTGAGGTCAAGGCTAGACTGGTCTACGTAGTGACCATAGGGCTATAGAAAGACCCTGTCTTTAAAAACCAAAATTAAACCAAACCAACTAAGCAAACAATCAGAAAACCCAGATATGGTGGTGTGTCCTTGTAATCCCAGAGCAGGGGAGGTAGAGACAGGTAGGGTACTGAGTCTTCCTGGACAGTCAGTACAGTTGAAATGGCGAGCTCCCGATTCAGGGAGAGACCCTGTCTCAGAAACTGAGGGGGAGCCAGGCTTGGTGGCAGATGCCTTTAATCCCAGCACTTGGGAGGCAAAGGCAGGAGGATCACTGTGAGTTCAAGGCCAGCCTGGTCTACAAAGTGAGTCCAGGACAACCAAGGCTACACAGAGAAACCCTGTCTCAGAAACTGAGGTGGAAAGTAATAGAGGAAGATACCCAATGGCAAACTCTGGCCTCTACGCTCACATGCACACACGTGTGTATCCCCACACATGTGCATACATGAATATATACACACACTCCCACACAAGTGGAGTGTGAATGGGCACACATAATAAACACATTTGAAGTTCACAGTAAGGAGTTACTGTTCCCAGTGTGCTGTTGATCAAAAAGATGAGCCACCACAAGCAAACATGGCACACGCCTTTAATCACAGCACTCGGGAGGCAGAGGCAGGCGGATCGCTGTGAGTTCGAGGCCAGCCTGGTCTACAAAGCGAGTCCAGGACAGGCAAGGCTACACAGAGAAAGCCTGTCTCAAAAAACAAAACAAAACAACAACAAAAAAACAAAACAAAACAAAACAAAAAAGCAAAAAGACACCGCACTAGGGCACTGGGCAAAAGAAGACAAGTCAGCATTCTCGGATCAAGGCACATGTAGCCAGCAAAGCCAGAAACTGCAACTTTACCAGTGTTTGGGGATTCTTAACTTTCATTTGAATTGAAACTAAATTATTCATGTATTAGACTGGATATATATATATCTCACTTGATACTAACTTGAACGTCTGTTGGTGTGGCAAGGGTTACAACGTTTTTGGGGGGAAAGTGTTTTGTTAATAAAAAAAAATACTGGGGTTGGATTGATTGCTCAGTAGTTAACAGTGTTGTGGCTCTTCTGGAGGACCCAGGTTCTGTTCCCAGTACCCACATGGTACTCCAGGTTCAGGGAATTAGGACCCAGGTTCTGTTCCCAGTACCCACATGGTACTCCAGGTTCAGGGAATTAGATGCCATCTTCTGGTTTCTGAGGGCACATTCTCTCTCTGTCTCTCTCTGTGTCTGTTCTCTCTGTTTCTGTGTCTCTGTCTCTGTCTCTCACATACATAACACACACACACACACACACACACACACATACACACACGTTTTAAAAAATGCTCATTGACGTTGACAGAAAAGCTCTGTTTTGGGAGTTCATAGTATAAGGACATGTGTCAGCGTGGCTGAGGACAAGGCGTATGAAGGGTGCCCTTAATTGCCACAGAAAACAACGTGAGCACAACCAGCCTTGGGACAGTTGGAATGGAGTGACTGGGGAAGCCATGGTTGTCACAGGCCCCACAGGGCCTCTGTTTACTCATTTGCTGGCTGTAAATCCTTTAGTATCTATCATGTGTCATCGAAAGTTGTGAATTCCAGGCATGTGAGTGCTCACGTCTGTGCGTGTGCGTGTGCGTGTGCGTGTGTGTGTGTGTGTGTGTGTGTGTGTAATGAGAGACAACAAGCAAAAAAGAAAACAACGCAGCAGCTTTCAAGTGATGGTACACGCTAGAGAGAAAACAGGAGGCAAACAGCAAACAAGGAATTGGGTGGAAACCACACTTCTCTGAGGAGGTGACAACACGGGGTCAGTTCAGACAAGATCTTGGTGGACAGTGTTCTAGAGATATCTGCCAGCGAGTGCCATGGTCCTGGGGTAGGAGCGAGTGCTGGAGGGGTAGGCAGAACAGTGAGATTTCACGTGAGAGACCGCACACTGTCTTTCTGAGTCTGTCTTGCTCCCGGTGCCAAACATTTCTTTCCCCCCATCCTGACATGAAAACATCTTTTCCAGGTGACTATTCAGCTGGTTTCAAAACTCACCTCTCCTTGGGACAATTCCTCCCTCTCTTCACCAGCTTCCAAAGGTGCCAACTAGAGAGGCAAAGCTTGGAAGGGGCTGCGGCTCACTGTCTCTTCCTGGGATCTTTCCTGGTACCAGATAGCATGGTCCTGAGCTATGTGTCCTCTGTCCATCTTCTAGGTCTGGCAGGCCTGCTCACCGAGGAGTGAGTGACAAGGGACCCTCTGGAGCATGGAGTGATGGGCTCTGTTTACAGGTGAGCACAGCGGGCTGATGTTTCTCCTCAGTTTCCTCTGTCATGTGGGAGTCCCGGATGCTCTCCCCAGGTGTCTAACGGCCTCCTTCACAGTTCTGCCCACTCCCATTGCATCATCACGCCAGATGTAGGGACCAGGCTGGGCTTGAGATATGCAGCCGAGAACAGGTCGTGCGGTCATGGTCCATCTTCTGTGGCTATGGTGAAATACCCAAGGCTGCACACTTCATGGACAATAGAGCTTCATGTCTCACAGTTTTGGAGGCTGGATGCCCAAGACCTGGCTGCACCACTGATTTGCACTTTGGGGAGGGCCTCTTAGTAGCTGGGATCAGAAGTGGGCGTGAGGGCTGCGCACTTGTGGGATCTGTAGTGAATGTACACATGTTTCTGTTTTGATCCCAAGTGTGAGATGGGGAAGAGACTTGTGTGAGAGCAGGTGATGTTTATCCACTTAGAAGTCAAATCACTTCATGGGGAGGGGCCTTGGTTTTTGCCAGCTGAAAACCATCTTAGTACAGACTCTGAGAGGAGATATATAAATATATGAGCCCCAAACAAGAGGCTGGGGCCTTTTTGGGTCTCAGTATTGTTTGGCTGTTAATTGCTCCACTTTGAGACGCTTCTAGAAAGAACAGCTCCAGAGAACACTTTAAGGCTCCAGGTTCTGGCTGCTGCTCCAGGTTCCAGCAGCAACTTTGGTGGAAATGCTGGTCTGCTGAAATCCTGCTGACTACACCAGGGGAATCACTCCCAGGAACTAAATTAAAAAAGGTCTACTTCTCCTGTTCCCATAAACCTCCTTTCTCTCTTATCTAGGGTAGGTGGGTAGGAAGGGAGGTATAAGCACTTAAAGATCCCCAAATAAAGTAGGGTTGGAAAAGTTGGAGGCTGCACTCTGTGGGACAAGAAGCCAGAGTGACTCCTGGTGTGAGCTGTCATTGTGGCCTATAATTCATACCACAACACTTTATCCATCGTTATTTCTACATTTCAGTTTCTTAAATTACTTATTTGTGGTGGTAGTGATATTAAGTGCTGCCAAGCGGGGGGTCCTCCACTGTGCTATACTTTCAGACCCTTTATGCTTTTAAATTTATTTATTTATTTATTTTTATTTCATAGATTTACTGAGTCAGGGCCGCAGGTGTAGGCTGGCTTTGAACTTGCGATTTCTCTGTTTAGCTCCCCAGATGCTGGGATTACAGGGGGCACCACTATGCCCAACTTCTCCATGCAAATTATCATACAGGCCCGTATGGCTTGAGGCTTGACATACAGCTGAGGACACCCTTGGATTCTATCCTCTCCTGCTCCCGGGCTCTGGGGATGAGGTGTGTGGATGCTGGGGATGGGACCCGGACTTCATGCAAGCCAGGAAAGCGCTCTACCAACTGAGCCACACCCCCAACCCCAACACCCTCCCCACCCCCCATGCCCCCTGCTCTCTATGACTTTACAGTGACTTTAATTGAGTTTCTCTGGCTTTCCATGAGCGTCTTTTGTTCTGTGTGTGCTAAGCCCTCACACTTAATTTCTTTTCCTGTGTTTCTCCAGCCTTTCTTAGATTGTTTTTGTGTGTGTGTGAACATACCCTTCATTTGGAGCAGGTGATTGAGTTGAGTGTTTTGGTGAATGTCCTTCAATTTGAGTGGCAGATGGTCTTTTCTCATGACTTTGACTGGAATGATGGATTTGGGGGTTTGGGGGTGCATGTGTCTGGTGTCAGTGGTCTTGGTGGTGGCTAAAGCATTGTGGACTATGGAGGACGACTTCCCTCCCGTCCTGAGCTATGATACTCCCTCACTGGGCCAGCCAGAGGGAGTGAGGTTGCTGGCAGGGCATCTAGAGATATAGTCTGAATCCTTCCAGAAGGAAGTATTATGGTTTGAACGTGGGCTGTCCTAAGCAGGCTTATTGGCTGAGTGATTAGCTCCCAGGGAGTGACACTATCTTCAATGTTCTAGTAATTTCCGGAGGCAGGGCCTACTTGGAGGAAGTAAGGCATCAGAGGTGTGACTTTGAATGTTCCATCTGGTCCCCAATCTTTTCCTTAATTTCTTTTTCCTGTTTGCCTTGCAGTGAGCAGCCTTCTCCACCCCCTCCTTCTACTATGACACCTTCTCTCCCATGGTCCCAGAACCCACAGAGCCACAGACTGTAGATGGAACCCTCCGAGACCATGAGCAAAAAATAAATTCCTCCTTAGGCTGTTGATGCTGGGTATCTCGCCACAGCAACAAGGATGGTTGGTAATTAGCACAGATCCGCCCTTCCCCCCATGCTGCACTCATCTGGTCGATGTCACACTGTGACTGATAACCCAGCACTGTTATTTATTATGGTGCCCACATTGTTTCAGTTTTGCCCACTGGGAAGCCTTTCCTATTAAGTGATGCTGCTTTTTGTTTGTTTATACTTTAACAATTTCATGTAGTTCTACAACGCATTTTGATCATATCCATCTCTGTACTTTCCCCACCCACTTGGATCTGCCAACACTCCCCCTCATTTCATGTTCTTGTCTTCTTATTCCTCCTCCTCCTCCCCCTCCCCTCCTCTCCCCCTCCTCTCCCCCCTCCTCTTCCCTCCTCTTCCTCCCTCTTCCTCTCCCTCCCCCTCCTCCTTCTCCTCCTCCTTCTCCTTCTCCTCCCCTCCTCCTCCTCTCCTCTTCCTCTTTAAATAGTCCACTGAGTCCGACTGGTGCTGCCAGTGAGTGCATAGGTGTAGGGCTACCATGGGCAATGTAATGGAGACCACACCCCTGAGAAAACCTGAGAATCCTTCCCCCAGCAGCCATCAAGTGCCAATAGCTCTCCAGCTAGGGTGCAGCTCCCCTGCCCTCCCCCCCCATGCTGATTAGGTCCCGTGCAGGCCTAATGCTGGCCACCCACAGCTGCTGTGAGCCCACGAGTGCAGCATCCATGTCGTGTCCAGAAGACAGCGCTCCACAGCAGCTCTCCCCATCCTCTGGCTCTGGATGTTCTTCCTGCTCCCTCTTCTGCTCCCTGGGCCTCAAGGGGGTCGAGACAGGTGCTGTTTATGGCTGAGCTCTCACTAGTCATTCATTTTCTTCAGCATTTAAAAATAAAGATTTTCCTTTTTTCGTGTGTGTGTGTGTGTGCGCGCGCGCGCGCGCATGTGTGCGCGTATGTGTGTTTGTGCCAATGAGCGCAGTACCCGAGGAGGCCAGAAGAGGGCATCATGTCCCTTGGAACTAGATTTACAGGCTGGAAATCCCTTGGAGCTGCCAGGTGTGGGTTCTGGGAAGTGAACTCTGGTCCTCTGGAAGAACAGTGTGTACCCAAATCCCCAGCTACCACCTCATCCCTCTGTTACCAACGTTTTGAGCGGCTGTGGAGTCTCTGCGTTAACTGACACTCACTGCACCGAGAAGCTTCTCTGACGAAGGCTCGAGGCAGCACTGGCATTGTGAGTGCAAACACATATTTAGGAGGCAGTTTATCAATACAACCATTCAGCAAAACAACAATAGTGTGTCTCCCTTCCCAGGGCCTAATGGCCACCTGGCCACCAGGTTTATAGTGACAGGCACAGATTCTCACCTATATGGCCTCAGACCCGACCAGGAAGTGGCTGGTTACCCCCATCACAGTCCTGCCCGTTGTGTGTTTTTTTCTGATTGCTTCTTTGTGTTTGTTTGTTCGGCTCCATCTTCTTTTCTGAATATTAAAACAGCAACAGCAGCAGCAGCAGCAGCAACAACAACAACAACCACCCTTTATCACTCCAACTCAGTCTTTCCGACCGAGAGTTAGCCACAGCCACTTCCCTGAGGGGCCTTGGAGACAAAGGCAGAAGCACCGGTGACAAGTTCTATTTAAATGTCCTTAGAACTTTGCCATGTGCCCCATTAGGCTGTGAATCCCATCTTGGGTGGTGGCCTTGGGCCTCTCCCACTGTATCATCTCTTGGACATAAGATGCCTGTTATTTGTTAAACAACTGAAGTTTACGGGGACACATTTTAGCTTTGTTCCTGTTCTGTTAATAATGACACTGAATTTACCTTTGTGTGTGATGTTGACACACAGCCAGTTCAAGAAAATGACTTGGACTCCTGTGTAGTGGTGTAAACCTATAATCCCAGCATGTGGGAGGCTGAGGCAGGAGGATTCAAGGCCAGCCTGGGCTACATAGAAAGACCCTGTGTCAATGAAAGAAAATGTCCAAGAAAACCAAAACTTCAGACCCGTTTTAATTTCTCATTCTGTGACCTCACTAGCTCCTTCCATGATGACGTGGTTCACTTAGTGTCACAGCATCAGCAGGACCCTTAATCCACGGATATTTGCCGTCCTGAATGACTTTATTTTCAAATTTCTGGCCAGGGATATATGAAAAAGAAAATGAATAGCAAGAAAGAGCCCTAAACAAACACACTGTTTTCTCCTCCTACACACTGCGCGCCACACACTCACCAGCCAGATGTGCACTTCCCTCCCACATCAGTCAGTTTTCAGGGAGACACCAGCTGGGTGTCATAGTTCGGTTTGGTTGGATTAGAGTCAGATTTCACAGCTGAAGGGCGCTGTACTGATGGACTCTCCCTACCAACAAATCAGGGCTTCTGGGATTTCTTTTTTTGTTGTTGTTGTTTGGTTTTTTTATTTTTTATTTTTTTATTTTTTTGAGACAGGGTTTCTCTGTGTAATCTTGGCTGTCCTGGATTCACTTTGTAGACCAGGCTGGCCTTGAACTCACAGAGATCTACCTGCCTCTGCCTTGCGAGTGCTGGGATTAAAGGCGTGTACCACTACCGCCTGGCGAGGCTTCTGGGATTTCTGAGTCATTGGTCTCCTTAACTCTTCCTTTCACTTGGCCACTGGCTAAAGTGGCTCCCAGAAGCCAGGGCAGCACTCTACTCAAAGCCTAACCACTTGTTAAAAAGGGTGTTACAAAGAATACAGGTGAACATCCTCCTGGGAGATGTGTGGAGGACGGGGCATTTGATGTCCCCACCCTCTCTAGGGCAGTGACATCCATGTGTTCGAAGTACACGCATGAAGGCTCCGTACTTCAGGAGCTTTTACAGAAGATCCACCATCCAGGCATGATTAACAGAGCCCAGAGTCCCCTCTCCTCTCTGGGAGATGGGATGGGGTGGCTTCTTTCTAAGATAAGCCCCTATCCAAGGCTCCACCAAAGAATCTCCTCATTGGAACAGAAGATGCCTCCATTGCCCAGGGCATTCCCGGGCACTGGGAACTCCGTCAGGAAACCAGGCTGGGTGATGCAGCATCTCAACAAAAGATTCTCCCATCATCCCTACTGCTCAGGAAATGAAAAGGTTTTAAAGTAGTGGTGTGTGGTATGCTAGGGCCTGGGGTAAGAAGTAAACTATATGTATCTATTATAAACCACGGTTATGTAGAAAGCTACACTGTCTCCATCTTCTGCTTCCCCCCTATTTTCCTAGCTCTCTTTCAAAATTAGATCCTCTAAGCTGCTCTCCAAGCCTCCTGTCTTAAAATTTTTACTTCATTTATTTATTTATTTACTTAGTGTGTGCATGTGTATATATGTGTGTGTGTATATGTATGTATATATGTGCAAATATATGTGCATGTATGTGTACATTTATGTATGTGTGAGTATGTATGGGGTACAAGTGTGTCTTGGCACACATGTCAGAGAACAGCTTCCAGGAGTTGGCTCCCTGCCTCCACGCTGTGGGCTCCAAGGGTTGAGCCCAGGTTACCAGGCTGGGTAGCAAGTTCCTCACCTATTGAACCTTCCTGCTGCTTCTAGCTTCCTGTCCAAAACCAGTTCTTTCCATCTCTGAACTTCAGGGCTCCTGAGCCAATATCTACACTCACTGTGGTATTTACGTCTTCCTGGCTGTCTCACAGATGTGTGCTTTAACACTCCCACAACACTGTGTTAACCCCAGACAGGGTCGTGTGCCTGTGAGTAACAAAACATCAGTTGTTCAAAGGGAACTGGAGATTACCAAAATTAAATTCTCATTCTAAAGGTTAAATTCCAGGAGGGAGAAAACCCAGCAAATAAATTAAATTAGTTGATCAGAAGGAACAGAAATGATGAAAATTAAATTTTAGTTGTTAAAAAAATTCCATGTAGAAGGGAGTTTAAAATGCTAATATTAAATGATATTTCCATTTTTATTCTTAGTGGGTTTTTAATGTTTATTTATTCAATGTGTGTGTGTTTGCATGCACTCACTCATGGATGAACCTTGGCACGAGTGTGGAGTCATAGGACAGCTTGCAGGAGCTGGTTTTCTCCTTTCACCATGTGCATCCCGGGGACTGAACTCAGACTCTTGGGCATTTCTGCAAGCTCCCTTACCCACTGTGCCATCACACCAGACCTTATTTAAATTATTTTTTTTAAGATTTATTTTATTATTATGTATACAAAGTTGTCTGCTTGTACACCTGCAGGCCAGAAGAGGGCACCAGGTTACATTAGAGATGGTTGTGAGCCACCATGTGGTTGCTGGGAATTGAACTCAGGACCTTTAGAAGAGCAGGGGGTGCTCTTAACCACTGAGCCATCTCTCCAGCCCCCTTGTTTAAATTCTTAAGCCCTTAGATTTTGTTCTCCTCAGTCCCCATCCATCCCTCCATCCATTGCACCGTTGTCGCCAACAGAAAGAGTCAATCATTGTGCTGAAGAGAGTGAGGTGGAAGGTGAAGTACGAAGGCTTTGAGGATGAGATGTGATGTAGGATGATCAAAGATGCACAGACAACAGATGGGGATTGTGTGAAGGCCCAGCTGCAGTGAATGCCTGAGTGACGTTTGGCACTTTGGTGTCATGCAATGCTATGTAGCTATTAAACCAAATCAGGCCGGGGGGTGGTGGCGGTGGTGGTGGTGGTGGCGGCAGCGGTGGCGCACGCCTTTAATGCTAGCACTGGGGAGGCAAAGGCAGGTGGATTACTGTGAGTTCGAGGCCAGCCTGGTCTACAAAGCGAGTCCAGGACAGCCAAGGCTACACAGAGAAACCTTGTCTAGAAAAACCAACCAACCAACCAAACAAACAAACAAAAACCCAAATCAGGATCTGGGAGTAGTGGTGCACACTTTTAATGCCAGTACTGGCAGGCAGAGGTGGGGGAGGGACGGGGAGGGGGGCAGGGGAGGGCAGAATCTCTGAGTTCAGGGCCAGCCTGGACTACAAAGTGAGTTCTAGGACAGCAAGGGCTACCCAGGGAAACTGTCTCAGAAAACCTAAAGCAATAATTAGGCCTACATTTGCTCTTTTGGAGAGGTACCCATGGGGAGAAAAGGATTAAAAGGCTCCTAGTGATGGGGAACATGGACCCTGAGCTGACCGTCTCCTGTAACCAGACAAGTCTTCCAATGCAGGGATTGGGACACCAACCCAGCCACAAAACCTTTGACCCACGATTTGTCCTGCTAATAAGATGTGCAGGAGTAAAGATGGAGCAGAAATTAAGGAAGTGGCCAACCAACGACTGGTCCAGTTTGAGACCCACGGCATGAGGAGGAGCCCACCCCTGACATTGCTGATGATATTCTGCTAACCTTGCAGATAGGAGCCTGGCATAACAGTCATCAGAGAGGCTTCCTCCAGCAACTGATGGAAACAGATGCAGAGACCCACAGCCAAGCATTAGGTGGAGCTTGGGGAACCCTGTGGAAGATGGGAGGAAGGATTGTAGGAGGCAGAGAGTCAAGAAAAGCTGCACAATCAACCAGCGTGGGCCCACAGGTGCTCACAGAGACCCAGTCCAACCAGGGAGCATGCATGGCACAGACCTAGGCCTTCTGAACATATGCTACAGTTGTGTGTCTTGGTATTCAAGTGGGATTCCTAACAGCGGGAGCAGGGGTGGTCTCTGGCTCTGTTGTGCGCCTTAGGGACCCTTTCCTCCTATTGGGCTACCTACTCTAGCATCAATAGGAGAGGATGTGCCTAGTCTCACTGTAACCTGCTAACCAGGGCTGGTTGACATCTGTGAGAGGCCTCCCCTTTTCTGAAGAGAAACAGAGGAGCGGATGGGCGTGGGATGGGGGTAAGGGCTGGAAGGAGAGGGGTGAGGGGAAACTGGTATGAATGTAAATAAATAAATTAATTAATGAAATAAAAATAATTCCTGATGGAAGCAAGTGGAGTGGATGGGCTTATTTTGACTCCTGGTGTCTGTTTAAAAACTAAAGTTAGGGCTGGAGAGATGGCTCAGCCATTAAAGCCTGGGCTCACAACCAAGAAATATAAAAACTAAAGTTAGCAGGTACGGAAGTACACACTGTTAGTCCCAGCACTTGAGAGGAAGAGCCAGTCAGATGGATCTCTGAGTCCAAGGTCAGCCTGGTCTACAGAGCAAGTTCTAGGATAGCCAGGGCTACATGACCCCCTCCCCCAAAACTCCAAAAATCTAAAGTTAGTGCACAAAGTAATATTATAATGTTTATGCATATGCGTCATTGTATGTGTTCTCCCATTGCTCCCTCTCACCCTTACCCCTTGCTGGTTTCCTTCTTCTCCCCAGATAGGACCCTGTCCCACTTTCTCCCCTTCTTTAGAATCCCCTCTTCTTTAACTTCTATCTAGTCCTATGGCCCCCTCACATATAAACACACATATGTATATACACTCATATGTATACATACTGCACACACACACACACACACATACTTCTAAGTCTGTCTACAAGAGAAAACATATTCATCTTTTCGAGTCTGGCTTCTTTTGCTTAACATAATGGTCTCTGGCTCCACACACTTTCCTCTACATGCCACGATTTTCATCTTCACGGGTAAATAGAATTCCAGTGCGTGTGTGCACCTACTGTTGTTCATTATCCACACATCTGTTGCTGGACAGCTGGGCTGCTTCCACTTCCTGTGCTGTGGCTAGCATGGCAGTGAGCATGGACGAGCCAGTGTCCCTGTGGTGTGTTGACTGTGAGTCCTTCAGGTTTGAGGGCAGCGCTGCTACAGTGAGGTCAGACAGTAGCTCTGGTCTGTCTTTCCGAAGACCTCCACACTTAACTTCCCCACTAGCGGCAGCAGTTCCCATCCCGCCTCACAGTGGTTAAGGGCTTCTCGCTCCCTGAGTTCTCCCCAGCAGCTGTTATCAGTTGCTTTCTTGACGACACGGACTCACAGTTTGGGAGGGTTTCATCTATGGCTACCTAGATCCACGCATTCTGGTGGGCCATCATGGTTGTGGTGTTGTTTGGTGGAGGAGGCTCTTACACAGGATAGAGAGAAGAGAGATAAAGGAAGGTGCCAGGGCAAGGTGTGACCCTCTACGGACATGTCCTCAGTGGTCTGTTCCTGCCAAAGATGGCTCACCACTTTCTAATAATGTCCACACACTGTGAGTCCATCAAGGAGTCAGTTTATTCATTCGAGCCCTCAGGAGCCAGACAGACCTCTGGACCCAGCACCGCAGCCATAGCCACAGGTGTGCTTTACGAACCTCTCAGGTCCCTTTCAGTCTCATCAACTTGACAATCAATATAATACTATTCATATGAATCACAAAGAATATGACTGAATGAACCACTTATAATCTGAGAACTTTGTGTCTCAGATACTGTGACAGCCACCCACAGGTTCCACTTTGGTCCATCTGCTCTGTTTTCTCTGTCTCTTCAGAAGTCACCTCAGCCGTATTCTCTTGCTTTGTTCTCTAAAATCAGTTAGAAAGACATGCATGGCTCTTTGGGCCATCAATCCTGACCTTGGCATCTATCTCCCCGAAATAGGACCACAGGGCATCAGGCTGTTGATAGTGTCTCATCACTGAAGTGGCATTTTTAGCAGAAGGAAGGGAAGGAGTGAAAGTTCATGATGGGAATCACCCCCAGGACATCCAAACCATGGGCTTCTCTTCAGCCATTGGCCAGTGATGTCTCAGAGCTGTGGAGCAGGAGGCTTCTGTGCCATAGTTCAGGATGAGAAGTGAGGAAGCTACGTGTCAAGTGACTAGTGAGTGTGTGCAGTGTTTGGGATGCGAAGACACATAGGTTTGCATGTGATAGGCTAGTGTGTTCAGAAGAGCCTGTTGTGTATTGTCAATGGGATCGTGGGATCCAGGAAGGGTCAGAAGGAGCTCAATAGGACAGGGAACTGAGAGTCAAGCAAAACAGAAGTTGCCTCATCAGAGAAATAGGGTTATGATTCTTATGTTAGCCAGGTGTGGTGCTGTGCACCTGTAAAACCCAGTCCTTGGGAGGCTGAGGCAGGAGGACCTCAAGGTCCAGGCCACTTAGCCTGGCCTACAAGCCAAGTTTTTCAGACTTTGGGCTACATTGTGAGATCTTGATGTTTCTTTTCTTTTCTTCTTTTAAAAATCCTGTATTGTTTTTGTTCCAGGGTCTCTGTGAATATTTCATGAGAGTGAAAGCTATTTTGAAAATGTTCAAAGCACTGCCTACCTCTGCGACTAGTCCAGCTGGTCAGTTATTGGGGGGCCGAGGAGGGTCGCAACCTGTGGATAAAAAATGGGCGAGAGGGAGGCAGGGCTCAAGGAAACAGTAGCTTGTCAAGAGCCGTTTATTGAAGGTGAGGGCAGGCTTTTTAAAACCTGCTTTAGAGAGGGCGGGGGTAAGCGAGGAGGGTAATGGAAAAGTACAGAATCTTCTGGGGTTGAGCCCTGGGAACATCTGCAGGGGGAGGGGTTTTCCTAGTTGGGGCAAAGCAGGATGTCTCTGTGGTTATCTCAGGATCGGATCACTCTCTTCTCAGGGCTAAGCCGGATGCCTTGCGTGCCTAGTGAGTGGCCAAGCAGGATGTTTGCTGCAGGTGCTGGATGGGTGGGGGTCGGCCACGGGCCGTTTGGTTCCTGGCACCTCTGTGCTGGTGAGATTTGTTATGATACTTCTAACTACAGTCTGATATAGGACAAATGGTTCCATTCTTTGAGGCCTGACGAGGTCTTGTCTACTTGATAGAGAGTAAAGGATAACTGATCTAATTAAGAGCTGGAATCCTTCTCCATGAACGACTGAGTTCACTCTGCCTACCTTAAATGTGCAGCCTTCAAGAATGGTGGTGCCCACTCGTCTGCCATGAGGTGGTGTGGGTGTGAGAGAAATGTCCTTTTCCCCCTCATCCCTCACCACCTGTGGTGGGTGAGAGAGCTGGCCCCAGGGGAGCGGGAGAACTGGTCCCACTTCTCACTGGCTACAATGCTCGCTAGGGAGAACAGGTCCTGCTCTTAGCCCAGGCTGTGGGAGTGTAGGTGAGTCATGTGTGTCCCCTGCTCCTCGTGAACACAGGAGAGCTGTACCTGCCACTCATTTGCCATGATGTGGAGTGGGTGAGGGGGACACGATCTCCCCCTCCCCCCTTGCCACCTGTGGTGGGTGGGAGAGCTGGCTCGCCCCTCATTGGCTGCAGTACACAGGCCTCGCACTGTAAAATGTAAGGTCTTTTCTATGCCCAACCTAGCTCCTGAGTAATGACACAGAGACCTTTATATTTATTAAAAGCTTCAGGCATTATAGCTGGGCAGATACTCAGCTATTCTAATATTGGCCTGGCCTGCTTCCCACCACGTAGCCTATTACCTGTCATCTTAGTTTTGCTCTGGCACCTGCTTCTTCATCTGTGTGTCCTGTGTCCCTTTCTCCCCCATCTCTTTCTGGGCCTGGAAGTCTCACTTTATCCTCTCAGCTATTGGCTGTTCATCTCTTTCTTGATTTGACCAATCAGGTGACGGAGGCCAATATTTACAACATTCCAAGATGGGGGATGCTTCATAATAACAAGAATGCCAACATCCAGACTGTCACCAGATCTCTGGGCTCAGAAATCAGTGTTTGAATACACAGTGCACAAAACATCCTCCAATACAGCATAGAGGAGCGGCCCTGCTGGCATGGGTGCAGGTGAGCTGGATTTAAGGTGTGACAATGGGAGACCTGGCCCTGCTCCTTGCTGGCTGCAGCATTGGATGAGCTAGTCTGGGCAGTGCTGGAGAGCTGGCCCTGCCCCTTGCTGGCTGCAGCATTGGATGAGCTAATCTGGGCAGTGAGGAGATCTGGCCCTGCTCCTTGCTGGCTGCAGCATTGGATGAGCTAATCTGGGCAGTGCTGGAGAGCTGGCCCTGCCCCTTGCTGGCTGCAGCATTGGATGAGCTAGTGCGGGCAGTGATGGAGATCTGGCCCTGGTGGAGAGGGTGTGGGAGAGCTGGCAGGCTGAGCAACTCAGCTAGCACCCAGGACCAGAGTCAGGGCTCTGAGTTGGCCCACCCCAACATCTACCCCATCTGTGAACTTCTGGAACACATGAAGGGGCTGATCCTACAGATCCAAAGCTGCAGGATCTCCATGATCTGAGAGGCATCCTAGTGAGGGTCTAGTATTGATAGTGTAGCAGAAGCCAGAGGCCTTGAGCCAGGCCGATGACTCATTCATTGTAATGAACATTTGCAAGCAAAGAAGTGTGGGCAAAAGGGTTACAGTTGGCCATACTCTGATACACTTCAGCTTCCACAATAAGTTTTTGTTTGTTTGTTTTTTATTTTATCTTTGTTTTTTATTATCATTTTTTTTTGGGAGAGGTTGCAAGGGTGGATGGCAGATACGAAGGGACAAGGGGTTGAGTGGGATTGAGGTGCAAAAAAAGAAAAAAGAAAAAGAGTGGAGGTATCCTCAGGATGACCTATGGGCCCAGCTGTCAGCTCATATGCTCTCTAACTTCCACTTATTCCACCTTTGATAGAACATTGTTGGAGCTGAATGTGGTAGTTCAAGTCTATTATTCAACATGTCAAAAACACATGTATTAAGTGTGATGTTTCCACACATGACTGTATCATGCAATGTATAAAGCAGGTTAAATATCTATCACTGATGTTGAAGACTGTCACAATCATTTAGTCCTGCTTTTTGAAATCTATAGTAAGTGGTTGTGATCTGTAGTCTGTTGGTGTACTTTTAGCCAACTATTTTTATTTTGGATTCCTTAAATCTCTCCGTACTCTACCCCAATCCCTTCCAACACACCAATACCAGGCAGGCAGAAAAAAGGTAACTGGGGAGAGCGGGGGTGTAGTTTTCCTTAGCTGCTTCCTGTTGTTTAGGGTTGTTGGGTTCCTTGGGGCAAGCTCAATCTTTGTTTCAGGATATCTCTCACTTTTTCTCATCACACTGCATCAACAGTGACCAGAAGCAGCAGGGGCGGCAACCAACAGCCTTCTTTCTTGGAGCTTCCAGTTTCTTTTTGGGTCTGGCTTTTATCCCCACTGACTCAGACCATGGCCCTGTGTGAGGTAGTTCACAGCTGCCAAACATCCTGCCCTCTCAGGAGGGGAGTCAACTATCAGCTGCGGACAAACTGGAGCAGCCCCCATATCCCACACCTGGGATTAAAGCAAAAACATGTTTACGTATTAACCAACACTTCCACAGCAGTAGTCACCTTAGTGTGTGACAGCTCACTGGGAGCCCTGCACCTACTTAGCTCTAGCTTAGTCACTGCTGATCATCTCCTGCTCCTGTTCCTGCTCCTGGTCCTCCCCTCCTGACCATGGATTCATTTTCATATCCTGGGCAGCCAAGCTCTCTAAAATCTCTTAGAAAATGTATGTATGTATGTATGTATGTATGTATGTATGTATGTATGTAATGTGTATGCATGTGCCCGAGTACTTGCACGGGTGCCCTGTGTATATAGGTAACCATAAAGGCCAGAAGAGGGTACTGGATGGCATTGGATCCCCTAGAACTGGAGTGACATGTGGTTGTGAGCTGCCACATGTGGGTGAGAGCACGTGGTGCCTGTGCTTCTGTGCACAGCTTGTTTCATTAAACACAATGGCCTTTAGCTCTATTTACTTGTGCTTTCACTAATGACAGGATTTCACACTTTTCACGGCTGACTACTGTTTCATGGTGTCTGTGTTCCACACATTCTTATCTGCTCATCAGCAGCTGGACACTTAGCCTGTTTCCACACGGGGCTAACTTACAAGGATTCTAGCCGATGAGTTTGAGGTATAGTCATAATGACATCTGCAAAGACCCTTGTTGCAAATACTGTTGCTTTCTGGGTTTCTGGACGGGAATGAATTGGGGGTACACTGTGTGACCCAGTCTGGACACATGGGCATTTTCAATTTCAGCCTGGATGTGTCAGCTGACCACCATCGATTGTCCAAGAAAAGGCTTCACGTTAGTGGTTTGGGTCTTTTGTTAATCACAGCCAATTCTTCAGCTCCAGCCGACCAGAACCACAGATTCTCAATTCAAAATATCACATAAATGTCCCAGATAGAGCTTTTACTTCAGGCCTCATCATCTGCATTGCTCTTAGCATTCTTTTATCTCCCTCTCTCTTTTTAAGATTTATTTATTTATTATGTACACCTGCATTCCAGAAGAAGGCACCAGATCTCATAGATAGTTGTGAGCCATCATGTGGTTGCTGGGAATTGAACTCGGGACATTTAGAAGAGCAGCCAGTGCTCTTAACTTCTGAGCCACCTCTCTAGGCCTTCTTTTAGCATTCTTATCTTCCAAGCTTCCACAGAACAGACAGCCCATTAAGATCTGAGCACACTACAGTTTCAAACACTTCCACAATTCCCCCTCAAACAACATGGTCAGGTCTGTCACAGTAATATACCACGATCTTGTTATCAATATCTGTCTTAGTATTACTATTGTGTAATAAAATACCATGACCAAAATCTATTTGGGAAGGAAAGGGTTTGCTTCAGCTTCTGACTCTCAGGTCACACTCCATCACTGAGGAAAGTCAGGGCAGGACCTGGAGGCAGGAACTGAAGCAGAAACTGTGGAGGAACACCGCTTACTAGTTTGCTTCTCATGGATTGCTCAGCCTGTTTTCTTACACAACTCAGAACCCCTTGCTCAGGGTGTCACTGCCCACAATGCAATGGACACTCCCACATCAATCATTATTCAGGAAAGTGCCCTGCAGACTGACTTGTCTGCCTGGCATTTTCTCAATTAAGACTTCATCTTCCTAGATAATTCTTAGGTTTATGTCAAGTTGGCAGAAACCAACCAGCAAACCATGTATGGTGATACGCCACCTGATCATTACGTACTGTAGACATGTGTGTTACATCATCTGATTTCACACCATAATATGCATAGTTAATTTTATTTTCATTTTTTTGAGACAGGGTCTTGGTATGTAGCCCTGGCTGGTCTCAAACTTGCTATGTAGACCAGATTGGCCTCAAACTCACAGCCACTCACCTGCTTCAGCATCCCAAGTGCTAAGATAAAAGGTATGTACACCCACACCTGGCTATTTGATTTAAAAGAAAAAGTTGGGTTTTATCCCCCTAGGCCTCTAAGAGGGCATTAAATCACCTGGAGCTGGAGCTACAGGGAGCTGTGTGCAGTGTGGCAAGGATGCTGGGACCTCTGAGAAGGAGCAAGTGCTCTTATCCACTGAGTCTCTCTAACCTCTGCACGGTTATTTTATATCAACAAGAATTACATTCCCTGGGAAAAGCAGACATGACTCCAGAACTGTGTAAAGGAGCATCTGCTTTTGTTTTCCTTCCTTATTTAATTTTGGATGCTCAGCAGCCACCCTGCCTCTCCCCCTCCCCCTCCCCCCACGGCCTCTGCAGGGGGTGAGTCTGCAGGGGGTGAGGTATCTCCCCTGGATGTGGGCTCTGCAGGGAGTGAGGGATCTCCCCTGTGGATGAGCCAGCAGGCTCCCTGTGAGTGCCAGAGTGGAAATCGCAACCCTGATGTCAATACATGTCCTGTGCACACATCACCCCAGTGGGGTGTTCATGAGTTGGCTTCTCTGTAGCACATTCAGTGGTACCCTAGCTCAGCTTCAGAGGCATCTCAGCATCACCTAATTAGGTAGCGTGGGAACTGGGCAGCCATTACTTATAATAGATGTGGAGTTGTAAATTATTCTATTTAATTAAGAACTGCACATTTCCTATTAAAGAAAAGCTTATCATAGGTTAGCAAATTTATTGGGAACACTTAACTTTCACTAATTAAGCTGTTTGAACTCAAGGCAAGGGCGTTCATTAATAATCAGGTCCGAGCAGTTAAGGGCAATTAGTGAAACAGCTGGTCTTTATCTCACCGATAAAGGACGGTTAATAGAGATCTTTACAGCTGTTATAAACTTCCCCAAAGCAGAATCTTCTTCAAAAGTTTGCGTTGGTGAAGAACATGAGACAGAGAACAAAGTGAGCTAAATTTAAAAGAAGAGAAGCAAGCGGGCTTCTCAGCCGAAAGACAAGACGAGGGTCAGAAGAAAGTCAAAGGCGTCCATGATGACCTCCTTCCCAGCAGTGTCCCTCACCCAAAGGAGCATGACCTGGCTGCTGTGGGAGCCACTGGTGAGCACTGGCCATCGGGGTGTGTGTGTGTGTGTGTGGTGTGTGTGGTGTGGTGTGTGTGTGGGGTGTGTGTGGTGTGTGTGGTATGTGTGTGTATGTGGTGTGTGTGTGTGTGTGTGTGTGTGTGTGGTGTGTACTTGTACCTGTGCACAGATGGGCAGGAGATCCAAGGAAGATGTGTGTTCTGCTTGATCACTCTCTGCCTTATTCATTTATGGCAAGATCTGTCGCTGAACCCAGAGCTTGCTGTTTCTCAGGTAGGTTGCCTGGCCGGCAAGCTCCAGGAATCCTCCTGCCTCTGCGCTAGGGCACAGCCATGTCTAGCTTGTATGAGAGATCTGAACCCCGGCTCAGCAAGAACTCATACCCACCAAGCGATGCCCCCAGACCTGACTGGCCTTCTGTACATGCAGAGGTGGCATTTTTCCGAGAGAGGCTTTGTACTAGCTTTGTTGACTACCAGGAGCAAAGGGAACCTTCGAAGGCCAGCCTCAAGCAGCCCACCTCCATTACCTGTTGGGGACTGAGCATCCAAAACACCATCTTGTGGGGTCATTTCAGATTCAAGCATAGCACACAGGCAGGGATGTGCAAAGCTCACTCCCTGGTGGTTTTGTTCTCACTAGAGATGTCTGCCTGTAGGTATCACAGGGTGGTTCATAGACCACAACCCAGCAGGTGGATTTTAGTTCAGGACGTTTACAGTGAGCTTAATCGTTAAGACGTTTAAGAAACAAGGCTGCGTGAAGACTTACAGGAGACAGGCGATGCTCCTGCTAGCTGCAGCGGCGGCTTGTGGCCTGGTCAGATGGCAGCCATTCAGATGTGTGTGGGGTTACACTTGGGTTGCTCACTCACTCCAACACTTCTTGGCTGCCTGTCATGTGCTGGGTGCTGGGTTGGCTCTGACAACCATCAGGACAGTTGAGGGCCTGTGCCTTCCTGAAGCTCGCAGTGCAGCGGTGGAGCGACAGCCAAGGATGCTGTTCCACACCTCCGTCTGTCCAGGAGTCCCCATGACGCGGAGTGCGCAGCTAGGAGTGCGAGAACCTGGAGATGGTTGAGGTTTTTGGTTTGCAGAAGGTTAAGTCACAGAGGGGACAAGATCCCTTCGGACTGGAAAAGGAGAAGGGAGATAGAAAGGGAACCGCGGAGGGACAGTCAACCTGGAGAGGCCAGTTAGGAAAAGACTTTTAAAAACTAGTTCCCTTATGTATGTTTCATCTATTTAAAACTCACTTTGATTTGCGGCAGCTAAATAATAGCCCAAGAACAGTAATGTTGAAAGCATGAGCACTTATTAAACACCTGCTGTTTAATAAGTGCTTCCCAGAGGCTGATCACCTGCTGTATCTCTCTGAACTGCCGTCCCAGTTTTTTTTTTTTTGAAAGAGCCACTATTATTATTCCTTCTTTATAAAAGAGCAAGGAGAGGCAGCCCAGAGAAGCCAGCTGACTTGTGAAAACCAAATAGATAGTCAGGACCCAGCTCAGAACTCTGCACACCCACAATCCTTCCTTAAAGCAGATCGGCTGTAAAGAAATAAATGCTCAAAAATATCCTTAAGCAGGGGGGTGGGGTGGGGAGGTGGGGGTGGGGGTGGGGAGGGCGCATACAGAGATGGCTCAGCAGTTTAGGGCAGGCTCTGCACTTACAGAAGACTTGTTTGGCTCCCAGCTCCCACATCAGGTGGTTCACGATGGCCTGTAAACCTAGCTTCAGTGAATCTGCTGCCCTTCTGGCCTTTGCTGCCGCCTGTACCCGTGTAGCATGTGTGCTGCACAAGTACTGGGCAATATGCACACGACAGAGGTGCCCAGTACTTCTGCATGTTGCCTCAGCAGTGGAGGAGAGATGGGCAGAGCAAATTTTGTGGGGTGTCTTGGTGTCCCCACCTCTGAAATGGAGGGTCATAAAGGAATCCAGCTCATCAGGTTGTTTTGAGAGGACTAAATGCACCAGTTCCCACAAGTTGCTGAGAGTGGGACTTAGCCTGTGGGCTCCATGCAAATCTTACTGAGCACTTTCTTTCCATCTGTAACATGGGGTGATGCGGGCCCCCCATTCAGATGGTTATTCTGAAGGATCGATAAGGCATCAGGTATAAGATTTTTACACTGTCTGCTATCTAGTTTTCCTCTGGGTTCTAGCTGTTGCCATAGTGATCAGGTTTGTTGGGGGATGCAGACAGACGGCCCACGGACAGTGAAGAAAGATGCTCCTATCTGGAAGAAAGCAAGGCAAGTAAATAAAACCCCAGCTGGGTTGCCACGTGGCTCAGTGACAGGCAGCCAGGATTAAGAACCTGAGATGTCACTGTAGGAAGAGCTATGGTGTTCTCAGTGGGAAGAAGCACAAAGCCCAGGGAGGGGGCTGTGTGGCCTTGGGACAGAGATGGGCACTGTGACATGACGTCTCCTAGGCCAATCCCAGAGTCCTCTGCTTCACCTTAATAGTCCTTTCTAGGCTCTTTGTGAGCCATGTGCTCCCTTTGGCCTCTGGCTGGCTCTGACAGAGCCTAATCACATTTAAAAGTAGTTTTTATCTATGATTGTTCACCCGCATGCAAGGGGCTTAAGCATCTAAGCCGCCACTTCCATCAAATCCGAGCCCACGGCCCTGTTAATACACACAAGCCTGGATTTGGCAGGGAACAGACTCTCAGCCTCATCCAAGAGGGGGGATTTTAGAGAATTAGAAGTGACCAGTTTTCGGGGGAGGGGAGTTAGGGGGAGAGGGGGAGTCAAGCCATGGGGGAGAACTAGCACGAGTCTCCTGCCAGGCTGCTCTTAGAGAGCTGTGCTCATCCTCGGGGCTGGGCTTTGCGAACTTTAATAAGATGGTGTCGGTGAAGCTTACCTGTTAGCTTAAAGACAATATTTTATGTTCGCTGCCTCTTTCCGGGGTGCAGGAGGGTGGTGTGCAGAGCTTCATTTAGTGCTCACATCCCTCAGGCAAAAGTCTGCGATAAAAGGCAGCGAGTGTTAGAGTGGAAATTTCCCCAGCCTTTCTAGGGTGGTGGGGTGCTGGCGTGGAGGATTGGCCCCAGCTGAAGGGCAGACCCAGGCCAAATTAGGAGACATTAGTCCACAGCTAAGAACAAGACACCCAGGGCTGGTGAGATGGCTGGGTGGGTAACAGTGCTTGCTGTACAATAGCAATCTCCAGGACCTAAGAAGAGTGGCTGTCTAAGGCCTACCCCCTCCCTGCCAAGTGCTGTGCTGTGTGGCTGGAGACAGATAGCTGGAGCTTGCCAGGTGTCAGCCTAGCTCCAGGTTCAGGGAAAGACGCTGCCTCCAGGAAGTAAGGGCAGAGAGACACTCTAAGACACACTGATGTCTTCCTCTGGCCTCTGTGGTTGCACAGGGCACCCCCTCCACTTGCTTATGCGACACACACACACACACACACACACACACGAGAGAGAGAGAGAGAGAGAGAGAGAGAGAGAGAAGAGAGAGGAGAGAGAGATCTGATTGCTTTCATTTTTCCTGTGGGTGTTTATCTTTATTATTTTTATTGCAGCATAGAGGGGTAATTCATAAACCCTGCAATCTATCCACTTAAAGCATACAATTGAACAATTTCTGGTGTACTCACAGGGATGTGCTGGCACCAACATGATCAATTTCAGAACACTTTCATCACCCCAAAAGAAACATCCTGTGTATTATTAGCTATTCTTTGTTTCTTTATAGGCAAACACTGAGGTGGTTATGGCTTTGGTGGGTGTGGCTTCTATGTTCATGATTACACACCAAAAAGGTTGCGTCTCAAAAATCTGCTGCTGGGGAGGTCACCGGCCCTTGGGGGAGGACCTACTATTATTATTTTTCTAGATGAACATAGCATCACACTGCCCTCTTAATGCTTACCTATATGCAGACAGGTTAACGCAGTTCTCAGTCCTCACCAGAGAAGCGTCTTTTTGGCAGCGGATGGGAGTTAGTGCAGAGCCATGAGGCATTAGAATGCAGAAATAAGTTATGGTGGAGGGCGAGCCCAACATCTGTATCACACCCTTCCTCCAGAGTCTCAGGGAACATCCCCGAGAAAGCGGAAGAGGGTGCAGAGAACTGATAGGAGTCAGAGGTTGGTGAGAACTGGCACGCAACAACCTGACACAGCCACTATGCTCACAAACGGTTGAGCTGCCCGCACAAGATCCACACATGATCAAGCCCGTTAGCCTTCTGGCATGTGGGGTATCCCAGCTTGCTTTCTATTGCTGGGCAAAACATTGACTAAAAGCAACCCGAGGGAGAAAGGGTTTATCACATCTCACACCTCTCAGGTCACACTCCATCACTGAGGGAGGTCAGGGAAGGAACCGGAGGCAGGAACCGAAGCAGAAGCCACGGAGGAGCGCTGCTTACTGCCTCACTCCTCGTGGCTTCCTCAGCCTGCTTTCTTAAACACCCTAGACCAGGCCAGGCATGGTGGTGCACGCCCTTAATCCCAGCACTAGGGAGGCAGAGGCAGACTGATCTCTGTGAGTTCAAAGCCAGCCTGGTCTACAAAGTGAGTCCAGGGCAGCTAAGGCTACACAGAAAAACCCTGTCTCGAAAACCAAACCAAATCAAGCCAAAACACCACCCAGGCCCACCTGCCCAGGGATAGCATCACCCGCAATGGGCCGGGCTGTCCCACATCAATCATCAAAAAAAAAAAAAGAGAGAGAGAGAGAGAGAGAGAGAGAGAGAGAGAGAGAGAGAGAGAGAGAAGAAAAAGAAAGAAAGAAAAGGGAACACCCTGTAGACGTCCCCATAGGCAATCTGATGGAGGCATTTTCTCAGCTGTGAGTACCTCTTCCCAGATGGCGCTAGTGTGTGTCAAGGTGACAGAAAACTAACAGCACAAAGGGGAGCTGAGGAGCTGATGGCTGGGGAAAGGAGAGCTGCTTCTCCTCAGGAATGTGCCTCTGCTAGGCTGCCCATGCTCCACTGGATGGCCCTGCACATGAGCACATACCGATAACACTAACCGAACCTAGTTAGCTTTATTAAAAAAAAAAAAAGACATGAAATCAGGAGGATGAGATCAGGATCTAGCAAGAGTTGAAAAAGAGGAGTTGGGAGCAGATGTGATAAAAACACAACATATGCATGCATGAAATTCTCAAAGAGTAAATATTAAAAGAGAAAACTAATGCTATGTTGTTTTACAAAGGGCACATTAGCACTCATGGATATTGCTGCATTAGCTCTGACCCCAACAGGAGATGATTTTAATCTACATTCAGTCTCTACAGACATATCTATTTTGGATATGTCATATAAATATTTCTATTTCATATAAATGACACATATAACCCTGATGCTGGGGAGAGGGCTCAGCAGTTAAGAGCACTTGCTGTTCTTCCAGTAGACCTGGGCTAAGTTCCTAGCACCCACATGGTGCCTCATAGCTGCCTGTGTGTGGTACACACAGAAGTGCGCGCACACACACACACACACACACACACACACACACACACACACACACACACACGCTCTCTCTCTCTCACTCTCACACAGAAGCATACACACACACAGTCACACACTTGATTTTCTTTTTTCATTTTTATTTTTTTTTAATTTAATTTAATTTTATTTTTTGGTTTTTCGAGACAGGGTTTCTCTGTGTAGCCTTGACTGTCCCGGACTCACTTTGTAGACCAGGCTGGCCTCGAACTCACAGCGATCCACCTGCCTCTGCCTCCCGAGTGCTGGGATTAAAGGCGTGCGCCACCACGCCCGGCTTCATTTTTATTTTTATTTATTCATTTATTTTTTGGTTTTTCGAGACAGGGTTTCTCTGTGTAGCCTTGGCTGTCCTGGACTCACTTTGTAGACCAGGCTGGCCTTGAACTCACAGCAATCCTCCTGCCTCTGCCTCCCGAGTGCTGAGATTAAAGGCGTGGGGCACCGAGCCCGGCGGTTTTCCTTTTTTTTTTTTTTTTTTTTAAAGAGAGAAATTGTGACCTGCACTTTGTAGGTCGTGTGGTACCTCCTCCCCGAGCCTCACAGCTCCTTGTTTGGCTTCAAGTCTTATTAGTCTCCTCTCACAAAGTGTGTCAGGCATACCGTATTTGTCTCTATTCACAACCAGGCATGCTCCTGCCTCTGGGCCTTTGCACTCGCTTGTGTCTATGCTGTGAGACCTTAGAGAAACTTGTGCGTCCTGCTTTATCCTTCCAGTCCTTAGAGCTGGGGGTCTCCCACGCACCGTTCCCGCGTACAAAGTCTACATTTCTTCTCTCTGTGTCCTTCTCTTTCTCTAGATGCCTTGATGGAGTGTTAACTCAGCTTTTGTCTCCCTAACCCAATGAATCAACTTTGTGTTTATTATTTCATGACTACTGTATTTATGCGTGTGTATCTGTGCACAGGTTTGTGCATTGTGTGTGTGTGTGCATGTGGGCAGATGCCTGTGTATATGCTTGTGTGTGTGGAGGCCACAGGTTAGCTTATAGTGTCATCCCCAGAAAATATATGGCTTGGAGCTCACCAAGCAGGCTAGCTAGCCAGCCAGCAAGCTGTCCTCCCGCTCCTGGCTTTGTTTACACGTGGGTTTTTGGGGTCATGCTCGGGTCCTGATGCTTGCTGGACAAATGCTTCACTGACTGAACTGTCTCCTCCTCCACCATCAGTCTGTGCCCAGATTCTAAGAGAGTGGCTGCACACAGTAAGTGTCCAAACACTAGGGGTTGAATAAACCTGATCTTCTGGCATCTTCTTCCTCCCTCACCTTCCTCAGGCATCATCTTCCTCCCATTTCCCATTACAAACATTACTTATTAATTTTTTTGAGATGGGTTTCAATCTGTGGCTCATGTCCTTGAACTCAGAAGATAGCTCTAAGTGGCCTCAAACTTGTGGCAATCCCTCTGTCTCAGCCTCGCTCAGTGCTGGGACTACAGACATGAGACACTGTACTCACCTTTCTGTGAGTTTTCATTTTAGTCTTAGGAACATTATAGTAAGTATTAGCTAACAGCTACTGAGCTGGGGGCTCTTCTGCAAATCTGCTCTGGTCCCCGACCTGTGCCTCAGATCTCTTTGTGGTAAATACCATTTGCGGGGTTGTATTGGAGTTCACCGAGGAACTGCCTATGTAGGCATAAACCTATGCAGCTATAGAACAGCACATGCCTCCTTCAGCGGGCGGCAAGCAAACTCTTAGAGTGACAGAATTAAAAAAAAAAAAACCCAGCAAATAAAGCTAAGCTTTTATATAACTGAACATTGGCACAGTACCAAAGACCACAGAGTTCAGTTGTTGGGAGATCTTTTCGAGCGTTCTGGTGGTGGTTTGGCCAGCAGTGTTTAGATAACTTAAGACCATATGCATGATTCATAAATTACACATTCTATGACAATTCTCCTTCCTTGACCTTATTTTGGTGGGATCACAGTTTTTATGATCAAGATTTTTGTTAGTTTCAATTGATGGTGATGATTCTTTCATTAATAAATATAGTACGGAGGGCGGAAGAAGGGAGCAAGGGCTTACAAGCACCGTGTAAACACATGTGCAGCCTCAGTGCTGACCCTTGACGTTGACAACCCAGAGGAAAGAGGAAGCTAGCATTAGGACGTGTTTCACTGGGGCGAGGAGCTCGATTTGGTGGGTTGACTGTCTTTATTTATTTATTTATTTTTGAGAGGTGACAGCCCAGACCACTAAAAACTCACAATCCTCACTCTCCTGAGCGCTGAGATCACAGTAATGCACTATGGCACTCAGATGAAATATGCAATAAAAATCTAATTAGAATTTCAAAAAATGCATTTCAAACTCATTTTTAATACCTTCATTATTAACATTTACTCATAATTTGTATGTCACCTCTCAGTTTAATAAGTACCCATGAATAACTTAGAAGGAAATGTCATATATGAAAAATAATTTTCCATTTTCACATGTGCTGTAATATAATTTCAGACTGACATGCTTTGAAATACGATTGTATTTTTAAAAGATTTAAAAAGAATTAGCCAGGTGCAATGGTTCATTCCTATAATCCTGGCACCGGGAGAGGCAGAGGCAGGTGGATCTCTGTGAGCTCGAGGCCAGCCTGGTCTACAAAGTGAGTTCAGGACAGCCAGGGCTACACAGAGAAACCCTGTCTTGAAAAACCAAAAGAAAAAAAAAGACTTTAAAAGAATGTGTGTGTGTGTGTGTGTGTGTGTGTGTGTGTGTGTGTGTGTGTGTGTGTGTGTTGTGTGACACACATATACATGGATCCCCTGGAACTGGAGTTTCAGGTGATTGTGAGTCACCTGTTGTATCTTCTGGGACTAGAGCTAGGGGGATCTTCTTCAAGGGCACTGTCCTGGTTAGTTTTTTGTTTTGTTTTGTTTTGTTTTTTGTTTTTAACTTCACACAAGATAATCTGGGGAGAGGAACCTCAATTGAGAAAATGCCTCCACAGGATTATTTGTGGTCAAGCCTGTGAGGGCATTTTATTGACTAAGGATTGGTGCAGGAGGGCCTGCCCACTGTAGGTGACTGATGGTCCTGGCTTGTGTAAGAGCAGGCTGAGCACGGGGAGGGGGGCGCAGGCCAGTGAGCAGCACAGTTCCGTGCCCGCTTCAGTTCCTGCCCAAATGTGCCTTCATAGTGGACTGTAAACTGTAAGATGAAATAAACCCTTTCCCCCAGGTTGCTCTGGTGAGGGTGTTGGTTTTTGGAGTCAGGGTCTTTCTGTGTATCCTGGAGCTCACAATGTGGATCAGGTTAGCCTTGAACTTCCAGAGACCCTCTTGCCTCCGCCTCTTGAGAGCCTTAGCATCCTAAAGCCTAAAGGTATTTTATCATAACAATAGAAAGAAAACTAGGAAAAGCAGGGTGAGGAGGGGGGAGGGCAGGGGGTAGGGGTTGGGTAGGAGGAGCTGGGTGTTCTTCCCCACCCACCCCTCGGAGGGAACATCTGTAGTCAGCATCAGTCCCGCCCAGCTGTGATCTTTCAGAGCAGGCACAACTGGGCTGATGAAGTGGGCTGCTTAGAGGACAGTTCTGTGGAAGATCTGTCTCCCAAACACGAGGTCTGATGGAGTCTCAGCTGTTGAAACCAGTTCTGGAACCAGCGCTTGGTGCAGTGTGGACTCCTGGTTCTATGTCTTAGCTATTTTATCTTAAACTCATCTCTAACAGGACCAAGGAGGTGGTGCAGTTGGCGAAGCACATCCTGAGGACTGGAGTCTGGATCTCCTGGCATCCATGTAGAAAGCCGTCATGGTGTTGCACACCTGTAATCTTAGTGCTGGGGAGGCAGAGAAAGGAGATCTGGGGTGGGGGGCGGGACTTCCTGTCCAGTGGAGTCAGTGACCTCCAGGTTCAGTGAGATACCCTGGCTTTAAAAATAAGGTAAGGAGTGATAGAAGAAAATACCTGTTGTCAACCTCTGACCTGAACACACACACACACACACACACACACACACACACACACACACACACGCACACAGACACACACATGCACACACACACAGATACACACATGCACACACAGATACACACATGCACACACACATGCACACACACATGCACACATGCGCACACACACATGCACACACACACATGCACACAGACACACACATACACACGCACGCACACACACATGCACACATACACACATGCATGCACACATACACACACATGCACACATACACACATGCACACATACACACACATGCACACACACATGCACACACATGCACACACACACATGCATGCACACACACACACATGCACACACCTTTGCACATACACATCCATCCATCCATGCACACATTCCCATCCCTGCACACACACCCACACCCACACACAAACATACACACACACCTTTGCACATACATGTCCATCCATCCATGCACATACCCATCCCTGCACACACACACACACACACATACACACACACACACACACGTGCGCCATTCATGCACACACACCTATGCACACATATTTACATGCTTATACGCACACACACATACAGCCATCCATGCACACATCCACACACCCATCCACACATAACCATCTACATCCACCCCAAATATATGAGAGCTGAGCTCTTCAGGGGTCATGCAGCGGAAGGCTTTTCCATTTTACTTAAGGATGCTAGTATTACTTCCTAACGAGCCGGTTTTCATCTGTGGGACAGAAGCACCCTCCGAGACACTTATTCTGAAATATTCTCACGTATGGATAAAGAGCTCAGCACATGCTGTGGAATTTGGAAGAAAAGCAAGCAGCA
Organism: Acomys minous; assembly: GCF_964271855.1. Classification (NCBI taxonomy): domain Eukaryota; kingdom Metazoa; phylum Chordata; class Mammalia; order Rodentia; family Muridae; genus Acomys; species Acomys minous. The sequence continues at coordinate 147,695,859 of NC_140484.1, read as the reverse complement.
GCCATCCACGGAACATCACTTGATCAGTTTTATCTGGGTTATTAGCAGGGAGTATTTTGCACTGGAGACTTCTTATATCAAGCAATAACTGAACGTTAAGCAAACAGATCATCAATTATTAATGTGAAGCTGCTATTAGCACAGTCCTTCACATGTCAGTGGCACACGCTTTTCGAGAGGGAATGCAGGAACATCTGATGTGCAGAGTTGGAATCGAACGGTGTTCCCTCCACTGAGATGTTTTGGAAACTGGATCTATGTCTGATTTTCCATTTGGGAGTGGGTGTTGTGACTGAGAGAGAACTTTAAAATATGGCACAGAAATAGCTGATAGAGATGCTGGCAGAAGCAGTGTCTGGAGGGCTGAGGGCTTTGCAAACTAGAGTTTAGTTTAACATGCAACCTGAGTGTCTGTCTTTATTGGCCAGACTTAGGATGACCTTATTTTCTTTTATGTGGTGTGTGTGTGTGTGTGTGTGTGTGTGTGTGTGTGTGTGTGTGTGTGCGCGTAAGCATGTAGGTATGTGCATGTGAGATCAGGCGCCACGGAGCCCAGAGGTGTCAGAGTCTCAGGAACTGGAATTTTAGGTAGCTGTGGGTACTGGGCATCAAACCTGGATCCTATGAGAAAGCAGCAAGTGGTCCTAACCACTGAGCCATCTCTCCATCTCCATCCCCCCCCTTCTGACGGGGTCTCTAGTAATGAATGCCTAGCGAAGCTAGAACTGCTTGTCTCTGCCTCTGCAGCTCTGTCCCAGCCCAACTGAGTCACCTCTGTAGCCCTGATTTCTGTTTTGTGAACATACTTTCTTTGACTTTTTTTTTTGAGACAGGGTTTCTCTGTGTAGACCTGGCTGTTCTGGAGCTCACTTTGTAGACCAGGTTGTCCTTGAACTCACAGAGATCCACCTGCTCTGCCTTCTGAGTGCTGGGATTAAAGGGGTGTGCTACCACCCAGATGTTTTCTTTTTGCATTGAGATAATGCATTCATGTAGTACAGAAAATTCAAAAATAAAAAGAAAAACCACATAAAAAATCTTCTATTCATCTCTCCCTTTACCTATATAGCTTCCCCAAAGTAAACAATACCAGTTATTTTATGCATCTCTCAAGATTTATTTCTATATTCTCATAAAGTATTCATATCAACTCTTTTTTTTTTCTTCAAGACAGGGTTTCTCTGTGTAGTCTTGGCTGTCCTAGACTCACTTTGTGGACCAGGCTGGCCTCGAACTCACAGCGATCTGCCTGCCTCTGCCTCCCGAATGCTGGGATTAAATGCGTGCACCACCTCGCCCGGTTCATATCAACTCTTATTTCAGTTTTACATGTGGGTTTACATTTTTAAAATTAGTTTTGTGCATGTTGTGTCTGCATGTGTGAGTGACATGTCTTTAGAGGCCAGAAGAGGGCCCTGGATCTCTTGGAGCTGGAGTTACAGGTCATGGTGAGTTGACCAGTATGGATGCCGGCAGCTGCGCTCCTTGGGTCCCCTGCACCAGCAGTTCACGCTCCTAACCAGCGGTTCTTAATTTGTGGGTCCTCATTCTTGATTTCTACCCACATAGATTGCATCATATATTGATTACCAGTGTATCATAGATGGGTACTTATTACATGGTTTCCAACATGTGTGTGTGTTCCTAGGGCTTGAACCTTGGAGTTCAGAGTTCACACATGTCAAGCAAGTGCTCTACCACTGAGTTACATCCCCAGATAATTTTCAACTATTTATTAGGCCAAACTCCTTGTGTTTACATGCATGGCATAAATGCACACAACCCTTTACAGATATTCAAGATGTATTTTAGAAGTGGAATTGTCAGTCAAACTGCACGCGCATGTGTAATTCTGTTACAGAATATTTGATCCCATTGTGATCCCTGAGATTGTGAGCTGTAAAACCCTGTCTTTTGTTTGGTGTGGTTGAGCCCTGACACACACACCTTTAATCCAAGAGATTTCTGTACACAGGATAATAAAGTTAACCCTAAGTCAAGAGGCAGAGCAAGAAACCAACTGACAGGGATCAAAGAATAGAAGGGACTTTGAGTTGAGTGGTATTTAAAACAGCCTGGAGAAGTAGAAAACCCTTTAGCCGTTAGCTCCTCAGCTCCTCAGCTCCTTGGCCTTTGCTTTTTGGGCTTTGAGCTAGCAAGTCTTTGGCCTTGTGGGTTTTTTTTTGTTTTTTGTTTTTTTGTTTTTTTTTGGCCTTTTCCTCCTAGGCTTCAGCAGAGGTAGTGAGACTTTCAGGCCTTTTCCATCAGGACATGAGCTGAGTAGGAAGGTCAGCTGGGTGCAGGCAACCACAGCTGCTGCGAGGTCATGGTGCGGCCACCCTGACATGCCCAGAAGACTCTGTTTGCTCCGGTTACCTCCAGTCTTTGTCTCTACGACCTTTTCCCCACCCCCTTTCCATGATGGTCTCTGAACCTTGGGGAGGGGATTGATGTAGGTGTCTCATTTGTAGCTAAGCATTCCACAACCATTTACTCTCTACATTTTGGCCACGTGTAAGTTTATGAACTAATAATCCGGCACCCACCACAGGAGGCATCTTTTCTGATGAGGTTTGAGAGCTGCACTTAACTGTGGTTAGTGAAGTAGGAGTTGAGAAATCAGTTTTATATTGTGTCCGTTTAGCAAAATAATAGTAGTAAAGTTCATCTCTGGGGCCCAAGCACGTGCTCTTGGCAGATAGGCAGCACCGTGCGTATGTCTCCTCCTGTGGAGCAGGCACTAAACAGAACCTGCCGGTCACCACCATAACTGTTGCACCCACGGGCATATCTGGCCAGACTGGTTATTACTGCATTTCACAGGGTTCATAACTGAGTAGGAGGAGCTGCCCCACCCCAAGCAGCCCATGTAGCACATCCTAGGACCATAAAAACCAGCCAAAAAGTTTTCTTGGTTTCTCCATGTCTTGTGACCAAAGTGTGTGATGTCTTCAGCAAAGCAGTATAGATTATTTCTACTGTTCTTCACTTCCCATCTTTGCTTTGTTTTTACTGCTTTATTCTCTGTGCCTGTTACTTGGCTTTTTTTTCAAAGGCCCCGACTCCTGCTTGCTGGAGGGTAGTAGGTAGCCAAGTTAGTTAAACCCCATGTCTTTGTTTTTTTGCCTGAAAAGTGGCCTGTAAGAGTAGCTGTACCCTGCAGCATTTGGAGAATTCACTAGTACAGAAAGTACTGAACGTAGTTCAGGGTTAGTATACACTTAAAGATGTTGTCTGCTCCTGTGGGCATGGCTCACTGGTAGAGCCCAGCATGCACAAGGTTCCGTTCCCAATACCCTAAAAAGATTCTATCTCAGCTGGGCAGTGGTGGCGCGCACCTTTAATCCCAGCGCCCGGGAGGCAGAGGCAGGTGAATCTCTGAATTCGAGGCCAGCCTGGCCAACAGAGCAAGTTCCAGGAGAGCCAAGGCCACATAGAGAAACCCTGTCTGAGAAAACAAAACAAAACAGAATCTTTCTGCTGCTGAGTGGGTCAAATACATAATGCCTCCAAATCATTCCGTCTTGCTTCTTGTGGACTGCCACGGAAGTGAATTTCTGTGTCATTAGTGTCAGAGGCGTTGCACGGTCCCACGGAGGATGACGTCATGGTTCTAGATAGACAAACATGTGCCCCTTCTGCTGGGTGTTATTTGGGAAGAGGAAACTTGGGGTCACGAATAGAAAAATGGAAGTGAAGATGAACGTGGTATAGAAGCCACAATTCGTGGTACAGAAGCCACAAATCTTCAATGTGCCTTCGTAAAGGAAGGGAAGCTGATCCTGTCTGGGGTTTTGGCTTGGAAATCCCATGGACAGGGAGATTCCCAAGCTGTGTGTCCAGGCGTCTGTGGGAGGAGGTTCCAGGTGTGTGTCCTAAAGTCGTCACCTGCACAGCCGAGGTTCTACATCTTAGTGTTGAAGAGGTAGGAAAGAGTGGCATTGATATGACTTTCTAGGCGAGTCATCGCTCTCCAGAGTCAAATAGCTCTGAGTTCAAATCCTGCTGTGCCACCTGTGGCTGACCTAGGATGAATTCACAGTTCTGTTTCTTTCTTTTTCTTGAAGAGGTGAGGGGGCTGTAGGGCCTCATGTATGCCAGGCAAGTGCTCTCCCACTGAACCTCAACCTCAAGGGCCAGGAAGAGGGTGTCAGGTCTCCTGGAGCCCCAGCAGCTGGTAGTGTTTTTTTGTTTTGTTTTGTTTTTTTAATGAAGGCTGTAGACTCTTTACCAGGTGATGCCTCCCTGGAGGAAGCCATAGGAGCCAAGCCTTGAGGCTGTGTAGCCAGCCCACTTCCTGCCCGTTCTCTGCGTTCACACTATGGTGCAGTGTGACCTCACTGCTTCTGGCCCCTGCTGTCATGATTGCTCCTATTGCTGTTCTGTCTGCATCATGATGGACCAAGTCTCTTGAGCTGGGAGCCAGATTAAATCCCTTTTCCCTCTAATAGTTTCCTGTCAGGCATTTGTCACAGCAAGGAGAAAAGGGCTGAAATGGACAGGCAGGTCAGGAGACAGCAGCCTTCCACAGCTGCTATGGCCTGGCCCACAGCCTGACTCCCTCATCTCCTTATTGTTGCTCTTCCTCATGGCTCTGGGGCCGCCTCTGTAGTCTGGACAGCACGAAACAAACAGGTGGGAAAGCTGGTCCTCTGCTCTTTCTTGTGCTCAAAACACGTTGTCAAGGCCAGCTCTCTTTCTTTTAGAGCCTGGAAATTAATAAAAGGGATTTGCGAACCGGTCACGGGGTTAAAATCCGAGCTCTGCTGCTTACCAGCTCTGTGACCTTGGATAAGTTACTGAGCATATTTGTCTTGTAATTTCTCCACCTGCAAAGGGAATTATGAAAGGATCTATTTCAGAGGCTTTTGTAGGAATGTAGAGGAATTACAATATTTAAAGCACTTTATACAGTGTCAGGAACATTGTAGGTAGAGTGTATGTGGTGATGGTGGTGGTGGTGGTGGTGATGATAGTGTGGTGGTTTGAATGACAAAGGTCAGTTAAGAGCCTGATTATAAATAATTGAGGGGTTTTTTGTTGTTGTTGTTGTTGTTGGTTATGGCTCTCTTAAAATACTCGGCTCTGCTATTGAAGCAAAGGAGCCATGACAGACAATTTGCAGATGAGTGGCCATGTATCAATAAAACTTCATAAGCAAAAGTGATAGATCAGATTTGTCCCAGGGGCCACAGTTGTAGATTCCCTACACACCATGTAAGCAGTTAGTATATTAGAGGGAACAATCATATAGGCTCATATGATTAAATGCGTGATCCCTGTTAGTGGAACCATTTGGTAAGGATTAGGAGGTGTGGTCTTATTGGAAGAGGTGTGTCACCGGGTGAGGGCTTCCGGGTTTCAAAAGCCCACGCTATTCCAATTAGCTCTCTCTATGCCTCATGACTGTGGATCAGATGTGATCTCTCAGCAGCTGACTCAGTTTCCTGTCACCTGCTAACTCTGCTCCTCTATCATGAACTTTAATTCTCTGAAACTATCAGCTCCAAATAAATTATTTCTTCTGTTAGTTACTTTGGTCATGGTGTCTTATTACAGCAATAGAAAAGTAACCAAGACAACGGTGATTATGACAACGAGAGTGATGATGGTAATGGTGATTGTGGTACTGATAATGGTGATTATAAGTGGAATAACTCAGCCGGGCAGTGGTGGCACACGCCTTTAATCCCAGCACTTGGGAGGCAGAAGCAGGCAGATTGCTGCGAGTTCGAGGCCAGCCTGGTCTACAAAGCGAGTCCAGAACAGCCAAGGCTAACACAGAGAGACCGTGTCTCGAAAACCACCACCACCACCACCACCAACACCAAACAACAACCAAAGTGGAATAACTCTACAACTATCTCCCCACCTCTGTAGCTTTATTGCACTAAATGTCAGTGTTCCACTTAGTCCCAAAGCTCTAACCAAATGGAGGACAGTTCTTTCCCTCCAAAACAGGATGGGTTTAGACCTTAAGTTTATGACTTCTGGGTGATTCTGTCAAGCATAACAAACAAGCAGGGGTGGGAAGAACCCAAATCCATTATTCACATGAAAATAACAGAATAACTCACATGAATGTTACACCCAAAGTTGTTATGCCACTCAACACCAGAGGAAATCCAATCTAGTCCACTTGTGGAAATAACGGGTAAACTGACTTTCAGAGAAACTTAGGCAGAGGGCTGTCTAAGGCAACAGAGATGCTGGGCTGGAGTCATTGCCCCCGTGATTGCTCTCATGCTTCAGCCACGTCTCACCGCCATGTGAAGAGACTTGGCTACTCTCTTAAGTCATCCATTGACAAAGTTCAGTTAAGGGACTGAGAATAAATACTTGAGTTGTTTGTTTGTTTGTTTTGGCTACAAATCTCTCCAAATACTTGGCCCTGCCTTTAAAGCAAAAGAGCCCTGACAGACATTTTGCAGCTGACTGACCATGTTTCAATAAAACTTTATGTATAAACAAAAGTGATGTGTCAGATTTGGTCCTGGGGGCCACAGTTGTAGAGCCCTACCACATGGTGTACCAGTTAGCATGTTAGAGGGCGCACTGGATAAGCACATCTCCACACAAAACAGAAGCTGCTGGCCGGATACGCAGCATAAAGAAGTGGGCAGGAAAAAAAAATGAATACAGATGACCAGGGAGAAATTTGATTTTTCCATTTTGGCTACCTCTGCTTCTTTTCAGTTATAATTTACTTAGAAAGGGAAAACAGACGGAAATCCTCTCCATTAACAGTGAGATTAAATAAGTGATCTCGTGGAGTGGTGTTGGTTACCATGGCATTCCTGGAACAGCTCTCCTGAAACCCCAAAGAAAAGGGCAAACTTTTATCTCTGTATGTGACTCTATTAATTCTAATCTGGAGTGGAAATTATCCACAAAGCTCCCAGAGGGAAATTATTCACAAAGCTCCCAGAGACTGACTTTGCTAAGATCTCAGGAGTAGGAAGAGAAGAGCAAAATGCGTTCGGAGATGTTTTGCTTTTTTTTTGAGGCCACATCAGATAGGGGAAAAAAGGCAGGCTGCAGGTAGGTGAAGTGCACGGTGACCTACACGCTTTGAAATGCTCTGTGTTGGAGTAGGTCAGCCAGTGACTGTAATGTTTGCAACCAGGTGGAACAGTATACAACACAGCATGTTTGTGACATCACTGCTTCTGTTGTTTTTCCTTTCGGGTTGCCAGTATGTGGTGTGTTTGTGTGATATACAAGCGTGTCTATTCATGGGCTCACACTCATGTCTAGAGGTCACAGGAGGAGGTCATGTGACCTGCTCTGGTATTCTCTGTCTTGTTCCCTTGTGACTGGGTCTCTCACAGACCCTGGAGCTAAGCTTGTAGCCAGGGAATCTCAGGGGCCCTCTTGTCTCTGTCCCCATGGCGCCAGGATTACAGGTGTGCGTGCAACCATGCTTGACTTTCTGCACAGGTTCTGGGGTTTAAAGTCAGTTGCTCGCGCTTGGCAGGCTATGCCCCACGGCTCTAGCTCGTGGTTTCTGTGATCAGGAGTCTTGGCACATCTTAGTTGTGGGCTGTTGACAGGTCAGATTCCTCCAGGGATGTGGCCTCAGTTGCTTCTCACTGTGTGGAGCTGTGTATGGCAGTGCACATCACACAGTCACGAAGCAACAGAATCTACTTACAAGATGGAAGTCAGAGTCTTACACAGCTTTATCAGGAAGTTCGCATGGCCACACTTTTGCCTTGTTTTGCTGAGGTCCTGCCCATGACAAAATGGAGGGGACCACACAAGGGTGTGAAAACTAACTGGAGGCGAGGATCGAGTGATGCCAGAGATCACGTGCCACAGTGAGAGCACGCTGAGGAGGTCTGTGACGCTGTGGGGACTCCAACGGATGGGAACGGGCTTTGCTTTTCATTGGTGGTGCTTATGAGGAACATAGCACGAAACTTCAGTATGTGCTTAACGATACTCAACGGGTAGGTGAGGGGGCTTGGTATGTGCACTGTTTCAGACATGTCAAGGAGTCATCGTCAGAATGCGTTCAGAGGGGAGGTTGCGGGGAGGTCACATGAGGCAGCGTGGGTGAGTGCTACTAGAAATACCTTGGAGCCATCATGCGTTTGATAAGGAATTAATTTTAGTCATTCAGCTCAGAAAACCTTCACTTGTCCAGTTTCTCCTTAATTCTTACATTCATTCACATGGCCCAATATGAGTGTATTCACAAACCTTTGATGAATAACTAGGTATTCCAAGTGTGTCCTGTGTATCTCACTGCAGGCATGGATGAGCCAAGGACTTCTCCTAGAGTCTTTTGCGTGGAATTTTGAGGTGTAGTTTGTGCATGGTTATCCTTGTATAGAGTTAATGGGGGTTCGACAACACCTTTTCTTGTTTTATTTTTTCATGTTACTTCCTACTGCTTGGTATCAACCCCTCCCATTACCCCTGGACCCTGGCAAGCTCCAGCCCCCTTCTAGTGCCTAGAGGTTTGCCTTTTCTAACTCTCATGTAGCCCAGGCTAGCCTCTAACCCACTCCACACTGACCTTGAACTTTTCACTAAGATACTTGTGTGTGTGTGTGTGTGTGTGTGTGTGTGTGTGTGTGTGTGTGTACCACATAACAGATGGTACCTATGGGAGCCAGATATATGTTTGGAATCCCCCAGAGTTAGGATTACAAGCAGTTCTGGGTAAAACCTGATGTGGGTGCTGGGAACTGAACCTAGGTCCTTTGCCAAGACCATTAGGAGCTGAGCCACTTCTTCAGTCCTGGCCTTGAAATCTTGATTTTCCTGTGCCTTAACTTCTGGCTTACTTTCTCCTCTCTTATTCTGAATGTGTTTTATTTTCTTGGTTTGATATAGCCTAGCCTGGATGTTTGTTTGCATTTTTTTTTTTGTCAACTTCATACAGGCTAGAGTTTTCAGGGAGGAAGAACCTCAATTGAGAAAATATCTACATTGGATTGCCTGCAAGCAAGTTGATAGAATACTTCCTTGATTGATGATTGACGTGAGTGGGAGGGCCCAGAGCGCTGCAGGTGGTGCCACCCTGGGCATTGGTGCTGGGTTGTATAAATAAGTGAGCAAGTCAAGAGGAGCAAGGCAGTAAGCTGCATTCTGAGGCCTCTGCCTCAGCTCCTGCCTTCTGGTTCCTACCTTGAGGTATCTGCTTTGATTTCCCTCAGTGACAGACTGTGCACATGGCATGCAAGCCAAATAAACTCTTTTCTCCCAGATTCTTTTGGCCATGAGCTTTATCACAGCAACAAAACCCAAGCACACTGGCTCTGCCTCCTCTGGAGTGCGGGATTACAAGAGGATGCTGGCACTCCTGGGCTGGGCAAGCATCCTACTAACTGAGCTGTGGCCTGAGCCTTCCGACTCCCTTAGTACAACCACATAGCATGCAGCCCTTTGAATCTCACTTCTCAGAGTAGCACGATGCCTTTGGGATCCACCCACATCCTGGAATGAATTAGTAAGTCATTCCTTTGAATTGTCAAGTTCTAGCTCACTGTACAAGGCAGTTTGCTTATCTACCAGCAATTAAATGCACGCTTGTGGTTTGTGGCAAGCGTGAGTAAAATCCCCAAAGCACTGACATGTATATTTTCCTCTGTGCGTATTAATATTCTCACTGCCTTGGCAAACCCTAATAGAATTGATTGGTATGTGTGTGCTGATGTCATTCAGCTACTTGTGTGTGTGTGTGTGTATGTGTGTGTGTGTGTGTGTGTGTATGTATGTTTTTGTATGTGTGTATGTGTGTATGTATGTTTTTGTATGTGTGTATGTGTGTTTTTGTATGTGTGTGTGTGTATGTGTGTTTTTGTATGTGTGTATGTGTGTGTGTGTGTGTGTGTGTGTGTGTGTGTGTGTGTGTGTGTGTGTGCATTTAGAGGCCAGAGATCAACACCGGTGTCTTTCTTTTTAACTCTCCACTTTTTTTTTTAAGTAACAGTCTCCTCACTGAGCCTGGAGCCCACCGATTGGCTAGCATGGCTGACCCTTAGGACTGTGCCTGTCTCTCTCCCTCAGTGCATGGTTACCTAAACGCCTCACTGTGCCTGGCTTTTTACGTGGTCTCAGGGGATCTGAACTTGGGCCCCATGCTGTGTGGCAGGCACTTTACCAGTGGAGCCCTCCCGCCAGCCCCTCTGTATTCTTTTCCAGGGGTTATTGTTTTGCCTTTCACATTTAGATTGGCAAACTGTCTGTGGTTTGCTTTTGTGTATGGTGTGAGCCAGGGATCAGCTTTTTATTCTCCCATGTTGATACCTGATGCCACTCACAGTGAAAAGGTTCATTTTCTTACTTTCCTGCCATGTTGCTTTCTTGTCATTTGGCAATAAGTCAAGTGCTTGGAAATGCGTGGGTCCATATATGAACTCTGTTTTGTTTCACTTGCTTATTTTCACATCGCTCTATTGATTTTTATTATTACAATATTTCTTCTTTTCTTTTTCTTTTTTGGTTTTTGAGACAGGGTTTCTCTGTGTGGCCTTGGCTGTCCTGGACTCGCTTTGTAGACCAGGCTGGCCTTGAACTCACAGCAATCCACCTGCCTCTGCCTTCCTAGTGCTGAGATTAAGGCGTGCACCATCACGCCCAGCTATGATATTTCTTAATTCCTCTTAGAATGATTTTACACTTGGTTGTTTTTCTTCAACTCTTTTGGTTATGAACAAGACACACATAAGATGGAGCCAGTCACACACAAACTCTCAATCCTCAGCTCAGGAGCTGTGCAGAGTTGACAGTGTCTGAGGAAGGAGGACTTGAGTTTTCTTTAAGGGTTTGGTCCCTGGTAGGGTGGCTGCACTAACACTCCAGTGGGTGGCCGTATACCTAGCAGCATATGGGCAACACAGATTGGGCTCAGTGGATTATATGCATAAAAAAGACGACATGAAAATGGGAGGAGCAGATCAAGGAGGTGTCAGGGTTAGGGGGGCAGTGATGGATAAATATGACCAAGATACATTGTATATGTGTATGAAACTCTCAGAGAATTAGTAAAAATATTCCTGTTTCCCCACCCCTACCCCTGCTTCAAGACAGGGTTTCTCTGTGTGGCCTTGGCTGTCCTGGAACACACCAGGCTGGCCTTGAACTCAGAGATTTGCTTCCCTCTGCTTCCTGAGTGCCTGGGACTAAAGGTGTGCGCTACCACCAACACCCAGCTAAAAATATTCTAATAACAAAAAGATAGCAGAAGATTGTCGTGGGCAGTCTGAGTCCTTTACATCTATGTATACATTTTAGATTCCACATGTCAGTTTTTTTTTCTTTTTTAATTATTTGGGAAATTATGTGGAGCTGAATTGAGTCTGTAGATGAGTTTGCTGGTGATGGACCCGCCTGCCCCGTGGCACCTCCTAACCCGTGGCTGTGGCTTCCCCTCCATGCACTTAGATGGTTTTAAATTCCTGCCAAGGATGTTTGGGCTTCATTGTGGCAGGCACGCACGAGGTTGCTGGATTTATTTCTGGGTATTTGATTTTTAAAGCTCATTATTGTAAATGGTGTTTCTGTCATGTAAGTGTTTGCTGGCATATAAAATTACAGTTGATGATTCTGTATTTATCTTGCTGGACTGAGTTTTGCAGTTTTGTTTTCTCTTGGGAGGTTCACCGAGGCATGTGCCCTGCTGGGTTTTTTGTTTGTTTGTTTGTTTGTTTTGTATTTTTTGTGTATGGGCATCTCAGGTACGTGGCATGTGAGCTTCAGGGTGTCAGTGATGTAGGAGCTCACACAGCCAGAGCAGAGGGCCTTATGTAACTGTGGTGGAATGTGACCAGTGTCTAACCTTGCCTGCAGGGCTGCGGAGATGACTCATTCAGTGTAGTGCCTCTTGCACAAGTGCGAGCCATGTGAGACTTGGGCATGGCGTCCGTGGTGTGACTCTAACCTCAGTGCTGGGGGTGTGTGGAGACAGGTGACTCTCAAGGTCTCACTGGCCAGTGAGCAGAGCCCAACTGGCTATAGGTTCAGTGAGAGACTCTGTCCCATAAAAGCGAAAATCTGCTGACTCAGCTATGGGAGATGAGTAGATCTCCTGGGTATGTGAGATTAGCCAATATTTTGACAGGGATGAGGAAGTGGGAAACGGTCTGTATAGGGCTGTTAGGTACAGTTTGCATGATTTGTACCCTGCTCAAAGGTCCTGAGCATTTGGAGGAAAAAAAAAGCTGCCGCACACTGCTTGCTAACCAAGCTGTGCCCCTAGCGGCATGATGGGCGTGGGCCTGTCAACAGGCAGCGTTTTCTCCTGGCTTGTCTGCCCAGATAGGTTACCATTTTCTGTTTTACAGAGCCATTGACTGCTGCTGTGGCCTGGGCCTCCGAGTCTGACCTACTAAGTTGACCGACGGTGGTTGCTTTTATCAGCCGGCCCTGGCACAGCTGAGCAAGGCTGCCAGGGGGCTGACAAAATGCTTCTGGAGAGCTCTGTGCCCTCGTCTTGCCTTTCCGCTTGCCTCTTATTGATTCCTCTGCCTGGCTTGGCTAAGCCCGAGCCAGGAGCCCTCCTGTTATTAAAAGCGGTCCCAGCTGTCCACACCTTTCATTTTCTTTGAATTACATTAATTGCCTGACAGCTAAAAATTGAGCCGGTATTTTCAGATTTCAGCTGCTGGTCGGCAAGAAATATTTACCAGCTCCTGCAGATTTATAAAGATGCCACAGAGATGCCTGGAGACTAACAATCAGAAAATACAGCAGCAAAACAACACTATTTTTCAAGGTTAAATGCTCAGAATGCTAAAGAGAAATTGTCCATAAGGCAAAATGAGGATTGAGGAAGCAGGCGGCCTCTGCTCTGGACAAAAGGAAGAAGACGGCGGCTGGAAACAAGGTTTCACAGCTTCCCAATAATTATGAATTTAATAAGGGAGCTTTATTTTTAATTTCGTTTCAGTCTGGCAGCTACGCGCCTTCGTCTCACCCTCCTCAGAGGCTCCTCAGGCTGGGTCACAGAGAGCTGGAAAAGGCCCCACACCCACAGGACTGACAGCTAATGTTCCTGTCCCTTTACAGGCAGATGGGGCCTGACTCCTGCTGGCTTTATTCCCTCCTGATGTTCAGAAGGGACTTGGGTTACATAGCAAAGTGGTGAGTTCTAAAAAAGACTAAGACGGGGGGACAAGCACCCCTCTCCCCTCCCTATCCTGTGGGACCATCGGCCTTAGCTCCTGTTTGTATAAATGGATAATAAAGCTCAGACAAGGCCACCAAAAATTGCCACAGACTCCCAGGTTAGTGCCGCCGCTGGTGCCCACTCTCCCCACAACAGGGTGATTTAAATGGGCTTTGGCAAAGGGCTATGGGTTTCCCAAAATGGTAAGCCATTGGGAACATAGCTCCATTCACAGAGAGAGTGTAAGCTGTTTTCCTGGCTTGTAAATAGTCATTTTTTTTTTTAAATTGCTCATTCACCCACCAAACTGATTAACTGTTGAGTTTTCAGGGATGGAGAGAAAGTTTGAGGCAAGGTCTGTCTTTCTGCCTAGTTGCCAGTCAGACTTGAGATCCTCCTGTCTCAGCCTCCCGAGTGCTGGGATTACAGATGTGCACTACCACTCTCACCACTTTTCTGAGATACTCTTTTTTGATGTGTGTGTGTGTGTGTGTGTGTGTGTGTGTGTGTGTGTGTGTGTAGTGGATAAATCCATATGAGAAAATTAGTTATTTAAAAATAAGTATATCAGTCACATTTAAGACACTATAATATTTTTCAACGAATTCCTCTAGTTAGTTTCAAAATATCACCATCAGCTCCAGGTGATGTCTCCTGTTCTCCACTCTTCTTTTACACCAGGGTCTGATAACACTGCTTTCTCTCTCTATGGATATGGTAATTATGGAAATTTCATATGAATACTATCACAGAGCACTCTACTTTTGGTGTCTGGCCTCTTGTATTTTGTTTTTTTAATCAATTTGTGTGTTTGTGCTTGCTCCATTGACTTACTATGGATGTGAAAGTCAGAGGTTGGAGTCAGTTTTCTCCTTACGCCACGTTTGGGTACCCATGTTTGTCTGAACACTCTTTGCCCCTCTCTTAGATGTGTAAAGGCCCAGAAGATGACTTTCTGGGTCATTGGGTAATTCTCTGTTTAGTGTGTTGGAATTCTAAATGCTTCCCCAAAGCTGCGGCATCCTGCATCTTCCACCTCCAGGGCCACCTACACACATCGTGTGCTGTGTAGAGTGTGATCCATTCTAGGCCAAAGAGGAAACAGCACAGTAGAACAGTGAGGTCTGTGTGTGGGTGTCTGGTGTGTGGGTGGTGAGTTGTTATTTTAGATTGGTGTCTGTGACAGGACACACACACACACACACACACACACACACACACACACACACACACACACACGGTAAATTTATATACTTTGCACTAAAGTCAGAGGGATCAGTCTCAGGGTCCTAGCAGGTGGTCAGAGTGAAGCTGAGCACACTGCAGGAATGGTGTTATCTTGGAAGGTTGCTGTGGGGAACTCACTAGATGACGCATAGCAAAAAAAAAGCACATGCCTTTCCTCTGCTTGCTTTGTGCTCCTCCTCTTCCTCCTCCTCTTCTTTCTCCCTCGCCTCCTCTTCCTTCCTCTCTTCTCCTCCTTTTTCTCCTCCTCTTCCTCTTCTTCTTTCTCCTCCTCCTCCTTCACCTGTTCCTCTGTACCCTCTTATTGTTCTCTCTATTTCCTTTCTTTCTCCTGTTTTTCTTTCTCCTCTTTCTCATCCTTATCTTCTTTCCTCCTCTCTCCTCCCTATTTCTCCTTCCTATCTTCCTTAATCGTCTCCTTTTGGTTTGAAGCTTATGAAACAGGGTGCTACTGTGTAGCCCAGGCTGGCTTTGAATTCCGTGTCCAGCCATGTCCTGCCCCTCGACATTCCTGTGGTATTCTTCTAACCTGCTTCGAATCCCCTTGCAGCTGTGTGAATGAATTATTCTCTGTGGGATCCCCAGCTCTGTAAACTCCTCCACAGCCACCCCATGTTTGTTTTCAGCACCAGGGACAGTGCCCACCCACGCCCAGTCTCCTGGAAACTGTCCTCAGAACAATGAACAGAGGCCTCTCCACTGACGTCCAGCACCAGACAAAGGATGTGAATTTGTATCCTGTCTGTTATTCATCAGGGCGGGGGGCTGTGTAAAATTTCCTGAGTCTGGAAAGTGAGAAAGTTTGTTTTGGCCTTTAATCTCAGACTCTTATTCCCACGTGGGCCTCGAGACTGGTCCATCTCAAGGAATATAAAAAAGCAGTGCTCAAATTTCACCTTGCCCATAAATCTGCCTCTTTCATTGCCATTTTTTAAAATCTGCCTACTTCTGTCTCCCCTGGGTTCGTAGGGAGTGCTTTACCTTAGCATTGATTCAGTATCCCTGGGACACTGCGGGCTGTGAAAGCCACACAGCAGAAGTTCCATTTCAAATCCTCTCCCCCATTTTTAACCATGGGGGAGAACTGTGGGTTGTCTTGGGGGTTATCAATGATCTCACAAAACTCAACCTTTGTTTCTTGTGCCTCCATTTTTCAAAACATGTGCTCTTTCAAATCTCTGGAAGCCGTTGCCTCTGAGGAAACATTTATCTTCGGTTTGACATCTTTTGTACTCTATCCCTTTTCAATTGTCCTTTCTTATGGAGGATAAATGGCTCTTTGGGGCTTGGAATGAACAGTTACATCCCCAAGATCTTCAAGATGCAACTTGAGGGTGTGGGGAGACCTGCCCTCCTTACTAAACCCTGCCCTGTACCTCTGGGCTGGAGGATGGAGCTGTAGACAGTTGATATAAAGGACATTGTGGGTTAAATTGTGCCTGCGAAGAGTTCATAAGCTGAGATCCCCAACTGCCAGTCCCCACTGGTGTGACCCTGTTGGGACTTAGAGCTATTACAGATAACGTAAGGTAGGGGGATAAAATCCCTCTGGAATAGAAAGGGTGCTTATTTAGGATATCACAGGGTTCTTGGTTTCTTCAGTAATTGGGTGGAATTTGGACACAAGCAAGAGAGAGTCCCAAGCAACTACTAGGCAAACTCTACTGGTTAAGAAATGCCAAAGATGGCCAGAGACCACCAGAAGTCACCAGAAAGGCAGGAACAGGCATGTTTTGAGCTGTCCTCTGAGGGAACCTAAATAGGGACTAAGATTGTACAGGCCTGTGATACAACAGATTCCAGTTTTTTAAAGCACTTTGTTTATGCTGTCCTGTTCAAGCAGCCCCGGGCAGGTTATAGGGTGCTTGCTAAGGAGGCTTGTGTCAGTGTCAGGTACTTACTCGGAAGATGTTAGACTTGGGTTAAGAACTTGGGTTTCTAGAACCAGGTGTGTTGGATTTCAATTTCCAGGTAGGTCATTTGAAGGTGTCACTTATTTCTAGGATTCTAGTTTTCTCAAAATAAGATGTGGGGATGATGTAAGTTTAGGTCTGATACTATAGCCACAGGGATGAGATGAGATTTGTATTGACGGAATTGGCCCATGTTTCTGGTGTCACAGTCGGCACTGTGGGTGGGAACTGCTACAAGTATCAGTTCCATGGGCAGCATTTTCCTCAGCCAAGAGAGACCTTTGCAACCTTTAGTTTTGTCATTCTTCTCTGGACCACATGGAGACAATGGCTGTAATGTCCCCTTCTGACCTCTGCTCTCTGGTCTGATGTTCTGGAGTTTGAATCCATCCCTTTAAACTCTCCCTGTAAGTTGTCACCTGGTTTAGAATTGGTGAACAAGACAACTGTCCTCATCTGTGGAGAGTGAGGTGGCTTCAAAGCCCACGTAGGGATCTGGAGTCAGTAGAGGAGTGATCAGTGATTTGGAATCAGTAGAGGAGTGATCAGGACCACAGACTCATTCAGACTCAAATGACACAGCACTTACAGACAGCCAAGGGTGGAGAGGAGGAGTGGGCCCAGGTGTGGTGTCTTTGCAGTGCATGAGGCAGTGGGCTCAACTACCCTAGGACAAGTCCTCGCTAAAATTCTCCAAGTTACGTAATCATTATGCCCACTTTACAGCAAGGAAACTGAGGGGCTGGGTGGCTGAATGGCTTGTCTCAGGCCATCTCCAGTTAATGGCAGAACTGTAGATTGAACTGTGCTGTTTTACTTACAACTCTGTGGTCTTAACCTTTGAGTGTGTTCCTGCGTCTCACGTGCACATGTGTGTGTGCGTGTGTGTGTGTGTGTGTGTGTGCGCGCGTGTGTGTGTGTGTGTGAGTGTGTGTGTGTGCATGTGTGTGTGTGAGTGTGTGTGTGTATGTGCATGTGTGTGTGTGTGTGTGTGAGTGTGTGTGTGTGTGTGTGTGTGTGTGTGTGTGTGTGTGTGTAGGCCAATCGCTCTCCACTCCGGTCTCCGGTCTCATGGAACAGGGAGCTCACTGATTCAAGTTGATGGACTGGGCTGTGAGCTCCGAGGATCCTCCCGTCTCCCTCCCCGCTGCTGGGGTAAGCCCTCTACCACCCAGCCACATCCACAGCTCTGCCTTTGCTGTTTGATTTGAGGCAGTGTCTCACTAAGTTGCCTAGCCTTAGTTTATAACTGGCAATCCTCCTGCTTCAGCCTTCCGGGTAGCAGTGCCTCTGGGCCCAGATTGCTTTAGAAAACGTTTGCCTGTTGGATGCTCCCCAGCACTGCAAACTCTTCTTTCATGTGGGAAGAGCAGCTCTGGG
This sequence comes from Acomys minous, assembly GCF_964271855.1. Taxonomy (NCBI): domain Eukaryota; kingdom Metazoa; phylum Chordata; class Mammalia; order Rodentia; family Muridae; genus Acomys; species Acomys minous. Next base: position 147,678,201 of record NC_140484.1, on the reverse strand, counting down.
TGATGGCCTATGATCCCAGGGCTGCCAGCAGAAGGTTCTGGAAGCTCCAGGTTAGCTTGGCTACCGAAGCATCCAAGGAAGCATGAACTGTACAAGACTCTACCTCAAGAGTCAAAACCAGACGCAAAAACCAAAAAAGACAAATGCACATGAAGGGCATCACGGGGTTTACATGCTCAGCCCGGGAGAAGCTGAACAAAGCAAAACGGATACGGAAATAAACACAAGACGAGAATTTACTTTCCACTCTTGAAACTGAGGCCAATAGATAGGGAAGCACTCTGCAGTTTCCACGAATAACCACCGAAGCGGGGGAGCTATGATAATTATTATTATTACTTGTGTTAATAATTATGTTCGATTGGGCTATTTAAATAGAGGATACCTTGGGGGGGGGCAAAGACAGTCTAAGGATGCCATTATCAGAATTTCATTTGCATCCCATAGTCTGCTCAGCATCACTAATTAATATTCTCTCCATAAACAAATAAGCATGGAGGAGGTTGGCAGAAATACCACTTACCGGAGGAAACAGTGGAGAGTAAACAAGACAAAAGGACTAGGTCGCACTCACTATTATTGATGTAAAACGCATCCGAGGAACAATTTGGTAAAGCCCACCTCCACTGTGTGCCTGGTGGATGGACAGCATTGAGACAATTGCAAAATGAGAGCTAGCCCGAGGTTCAGCTGCTGGCTTTAAACCCGGAAAGGGACTCCTTCTACACTCTCATCCATTCACAGCAGGTCGTTGTATTTGGGGTTTATGTGGGGTTTGTTGTTGCTTGTTTGTTTTATGCATCAGCCTTTTATTTTATAACCTGGTTCTTCTTTCCACCTCGCATTCAAAATCCATTTCAAGTATGTGCTGACAGATATTGGAGTCCTGTTGCCGCTGAGGCAGTGGCTTTCAAGGATAAAGGAGCACAGGGGGTAAATAGCGCAGTCAGTAAAGCGCTTGCTGTTCACGTGTGAGGACCCCAGGTCGCATCTTCACACCTGCATAAGAAGTCAGGTGCAGCACTGTGGTCCTGTAACCCCAGGGCCGTGGACGATGGGGACACGGTCCCTGGACCCTGCATCTCACTGGCCAGGGGCCTAGCTGGGCCAATGAACTCTAGGCTTTAGTGGAAGACTGTGTCTCAAGAACTGAAGGCGAGGAAGAAACTGATGAGAAGGAGGAGGGTTGACAAAGACGGGAGAGAGTTGGTGGGGTGTGGGGCGAGAAAAGCTAGAACGCACTGTATATAAGCATGAAGTTGTCAAAAATATTTATTAAAAATAAAGTGGAAAATGATTGAAGAAGACACCCTGCATTAACTTTTGGCCTTGGCATACAGGCACACATATGTACACACACACACACACACACACACACACACACACACACACACACATCATTCTGGCCCCTAGCTTAGAATGTTCCTTTTTTTATTTCTTAATTCTATAACTTCATTCTTTTTTAAAATTAGTTACTTTATTTGTTCACTTTACATCCTGGTTGTAGCCCTTCCCTCCTCTTCTCCTAGTCTCACCCTCCTTCCCCCTCCCCTACTCCTCAGAAAAGGGCGACACCCTCAACCCCCACCCCTGCTCATCAAGTCACACCAGGACTGAGTTTGTCCTCTTTCCCTGTGGTCTGGCAAAACAGTCCTGACAAGGGGAAGTGATGGAAAAGCAGGGAACAGAGTCCATGTCAGAAACAGCCCCTGTTCCCCTTACTAGTGGACCCACATGAAGCCATTGGCTACGTTTATGTAGAGGACCTAGCTCCTGTCCATGCATGGTTCTTGGTTGATGCTTCAGACTCCACAGGCCCCTCTGGGCCTTGGTTAGTTGGCTCTGTTGGTCTTGTGGAGCTCTTGTCACCTCCAGGCCCTTTTATCCCACTAGACTCCCTGTGCTTCACCCAATGTTTGGCTGTGAGTCTCAGAATCTGTTTCAAACCACTGCTTGATGGAGCTTCTCAGAGGACAACTCTGCTAGGCTCCTGCCTGCAACCATAGCAGAGTATCATTAATAGTGTCACTATTGGCTCTCTTGCACGGGGCAGGTCTTGGGTTGGGCCAGGCATTGATGGACACTCCCTAATCTAATCTCTGCTCTATCTTTATCCCTGCACGTCTTGTAGGCAGGGTGAGTTTTGGATTACTGTTTTTGTGGGTGGGTTGGTGCAGGGGTCTTGTCTAGTTAGAGAGTGTCCTCTTCGGTTTCCCTGGCCCCTGCTACTATGAGTCTCAGCTATGGTTTCACTCATATCCTCGCAGAGGCCTATTCTGACCTGCGTCTCCAGACTGTCACAGAGATGCCTCCACCCACAGTTTCTCTTTTCTTTGCAGGCCTTTGGTCCTCCTTCCCCCATCTTCCCAGGTCTGATCTCCACCTCATTTCTCTCTGTGCTCCCTTTCCTAACTTATTCCCTCTCTTCAACCACAGCCTCGGTCAATTCCGTTTCCTCTTCTGAGTGAGGTTTAAGCATCCTCGCTCGGGTCTTCCTCATTATCTTCTTTGGGTCTGTGCATTGTAGTGTGTTTATCCTGCACTATATGGATAAAATTCCCTTGTAAGTGAGTACATACCATGTGTGTCTTTCTGGGTCTGGGTTACCTCACTCAGGAGGCTCTTTTCTAGCTCTATCCATTTGCCTGCAAATTTCATGATTTCCTTGTTTTTTGATGGTGGAGTAGTATTCCATTGTGTGAATGTACCATAGCTTCTTCATTGATTCTTTGGTTGAGAAACATGTGGGCTGCTTCCAGTTTCTGGCTGTTACAAATAAAGCTGCTATAAACATAGCTGAGCAAAGCCCTGTATGGTGGAGCATCTTTGGTTGCATTCCCAGGCGTGGTATCGCTGAGTCTTGAGGTAGCACCATTACTAGCTTATTGACCAGTTGTGGGTCTGTGTGTTAATTGCCATCTGATGCTAAATGAGGCTTCTCTGACGAGAGTTAAGAGATGCACTATACGATGGGTCCAGCAACAAGTAATTAGAAGTTGGTTTAATACTGTGCGCATTTAAGCAGAGTGAGAATAACAGGTTCTTACCAAGGGCCTATGGTCTCTTCAGTCACGGGTTCCCGGTCAAGATAACAGCTCCAGACATAGGCTCTGTCATGTGTGTGGGACCTAAATCCAGTCATAAAAGCAGTTGGTTACTTTCATGACACTCACGCGCATTTGCAGCAGTGAGCGTGCCTTGTCAGGCCAGTCATCGTCATAGCTTTCAGGGTTCAGACCTGGCTAAAATTGTCTCGGTGATGACTTTTCCTCACTAGTAGTTTGCACAGTCCCTTCTAGCATAATAAAAGGAAGCTAGTAGGGATGAAGGATGAAGGGATGAAGGATGAAGGATGAAGGATGAAGGATGAAGGGATGAAGGGATGAAGGATGAAGGGATGAAGGATGAAGGATGAAGGATGAAGGATGAAGGATGAAGGGATGAAGGATGAAGGATGAAGGATGAAGGATGAAGGATGAAGGATGAAGGGATGAAGGATGAAGGATGAAGGATGAAGGATGAAGGATGAAGGATGAAGGATGAAGGGATGAAGGATGAAGGATGAAGGATGAAGGGATGAAGGATGAAGGATGAAGGATGAAGGATGAAGGATGAAGGATGAAGGATGAAGGGATGAAGGATGAAGGATGAAGGATGAAGGATGAAGGATGAAGGATGAAGGATGAAGGATGAAGGATGAAGGATGAAGGATGAAGGATGAAGGGATGAAGGATGAAGGGATGAAGGATGAAGGATGAAGGATGAAGGATGAAGGATGAAGGATGAAGGATGAAGGATGAAGGATGAAGGATGAAGGATGAAGGATGAAGGGATGAAGGATGAAGGATGAAGGATGAAGGATGAAGATGAAGGATGAAGGATGAAGGATGAAGGATGAAGGGGATGAAGGATGAAGGATGAAGGATGAAGGATGAAGGATGAAGGATGAAGGATGAAGGGATGAAGGATGAAGGATGAAGGATGAAGGATGAAGGATGAAGGGATGAAGGGATGAAGGGATGAAGGATGAAGGATGAAGGATGAAGGATGAAGGATGAAGGGATGAAGGATGAAGGGATGAAGGATGAAGGATGAAGGATGAAGGATGAAGGATGAAGGATGAAGGATGAAGGATGAAGGATGAAGGATGAAGGATGAAGGATGAAGGATGAAGGATGAAGGATGAAGGATGAAGGATGAAGGGATGAAGGATGAAGGATGAAGGGATGAAGGATGAAGGGATGAAGGATGAAGGATGAAGGGATGAAGGATGAAGGATGAAGGATGAAGGATGAAGGGATGAAGGATGAAGGATGAAGGATGAAGGATGAAGGATGAAGGATGAAGGATGAAGGATGAAGGATGAAGGATGAAGGATGAAGGGATGAAGGATGAAGGATGAAGGATGAAGGATGAAGGATGAAGGATGAAGGATGAAGGATGAAGGATGAAGGATGAAGGATGAAGGATGAAGGATGAAGGATGAAGGATGAAGGATGAAGATGAAGGATGAAGGATGAAGGATGAAGGGATGAAGGATGAAGGATGAAGGATGAAGGATGAAGGATGAAGGATGAAGGATGAAGGATGAAGGATGAAGGATGAAGGGATGAAGGATGAAGGATGAAGGATGAAGGATGAAGGATGAAGGATGAAGGGATGAAGGATGAAGGATGAAGGATGAAGGATGAAGGGATGAAGGATGAAGGATGAAGGATGAAGGATGAAGGATGAAGGGATGAAGGATGAAGGATGAAGGATGAAGGATGAAGGATGAAGGATGAAGGATGAAGGATGAAGGGATGAAGGATGAAGGGATGAAGGATGAAGGATGAAGGATGAAGGATGAAGGATGAAGGATGAAGGATGAAGGATGAAGGGATGAAGGATGAAGGGATGAAGGATGAAGGGATGAAGGATGAAGGATGAAGGATGAAGGATGAAGGGATGAAGGGATGAAGGATGAAGGATGAAGGATGAAGGGATGAAGGATGAAGGGATGAAGGATGAAGGGATGAAGGATGAAGGATGAAGGATGAAGGATGAAGGGATGAAGGATGAAGGGATGAAGGATGAAGGATGAAGGATGAAGGATGAAGGATGAAGGATGAAGGGATGAAGGATGAAGGATGAAGGGATGAAGGATGAAGGGATGAAGGATGAAGGATGAA
>NC_140484.1:147649420-147672930 GCF_964271855.1 Acomys minous | reverse complement strand
GGCAGGCTGACACTGCTGCGACTCAAATGCATGGCCATTTCACTGGCAGCTATTTTTAAAAATTGTATTTAATGAAAATATTGGCCTACGATAGATTGGGAGACAAAACCAGGGGCCAATGAGATGGCTCAGAACCCGAGTTCAATCCCCAGAACCCAGGAAGACGGAGGGCACCAGCTCCGGGAAGTTGTTCTCTGACCTCCACACATGTACCATATCTGCCCCTCAAATGACTAAGCAAATGTGTATGAAAACAGGGGACACAGACCACAACTGACCCTTCACTACAGATAATCTGGGGTGCTCCAGAGTCCCACTCAGCCTTAGTGTTTTAGCTACCAGGCTAATATTGGCTTTGGCTTTCTCATCTGCAAAATGGGACCATGTCTTGCTATTGAAACACCCTGCAGTTGTGGGGGACCTCAAATTTGTAGGCTGGTTTGAAACTGATGCTGCATCAGTTATCGGCATCTCTGTCATCACAGGGTTAGTGGCTCAGAGCCACAGACAGTGGCCAGTTGCCTCACAGCTTCTGTGTGTTGGGGACCAGGAGGGCTAGCTGGGGGCTGTGCTCAGAAGACTCAGGCCTCTGTAGTCAAGCTGTTGCCTGGGTCTTCCATCATGCTAAGACCCAACTGGTGGGAAATCTGTTTGTAGGGGAGGTGAGGCAGAGGAGAGAACCAGGCTCTGTTTATTATTATATGGTGAGCTTGGTGGGGGTCAGGGGCTGCATACCATGGGGTACACAGGCACCATCTTGGAAGTCTGGCTGCAGAAGATGGCCTCCTTGATCCTCCAAATGCCTTCCAGTTTTTTTTTTTGCTTGCTTGTTTTGTTTTTGTTTCTCAAGACAGGCTTTCTCTGTGTAACAGCCCTGGCTGTCCTGAACTGGTTTTGTAGACCAGGCTGGCCTTGAACTCATAGAGATCCACCTGCCTCTGTCTCCTGAGTGCTGGGATTAAAGACGTGCATCACCACCGCCCGGCTCACCCTCCAGCTTTTTAGTTTTGTCCAAGAAGACGGCTTCATCTTCTGAATGAAAATCAAGAGACGAAACATTGATTCAATGAAGCTGTGTGTCTCTGACTGACAGACCCTCTCATGAAAACAGGCATAGACTACCCAGGGATTGTGTGGGATCTTGGGGCTGGTGGGCTTTCAGAGAATGACTAGGAAGCATGTTAAGAACGCTACCCACAGCTGGCAGTTCTGGGTTATGGCTGCTTCAGGTACAGAGGAATGGACGGAGGCTCCCAAGTCTATTTTCAGAGAAGGCTCAGTGCCCAGAGCTTGGACAAGATAAGATCCATGGATCCTAGTGGACTCAGGGGTCTCACACTGACTCAAACTGCTGTGCAGGAGCCTGCTGGCAGCCTCCAGGAACAGCCTGGTTTCTTCTGTGCTCCCGGAAGGGCCTTCTGCTGTTCCAGTGGGCAGAAGATCTGAGAAACTGAGTCAAAGCAGCCACTGTCCTTGGTTTAGGTGAAGTTCTTGAGAGCCATGGGCAGGGAGGCTCCACACATGTGGCACTGGTCCTGGGACACCCTGGGGCTGCCACACTCCACCCTAGACTCTTGCCCTAAGGAGGGTCACTGAACCAGCTGCCAAAGCAACATCTGGAAGCTGGTGGGGAATGCCAAGTCCCAGGCACACAGACCAGAAGAATCAGCATCTGCATTTGTTTTCATTTTTTGTCTATTTTTCAGGTTTTGTTTTAATTACAACATTTCTTCAGTCCCTTTCCTCCTTCTAAACCTACTGACATACCTGTCCTTCAAATTCATGGCCTCTTTTTTAAAAAAATTGTTACTGCATACATCTACATATTCATATGTGTGTTTTGACCAGGTTCACTTTATGTTCCAGAAACCTGTGCTGATTGTATGACAAGAGCTGGAGAGTGGTGGTTTGGTTCCTTCCTCCCATACGGAGCCCTCCACCTTGGCAACACCTTTTAATTGCCCAGGGAGATTCTCTTTCTTTCCTTCTTAGATTTCTTCCTGCCCCTCCCCTCCAGATTTTATCTTTCAAGTTTTCAGATAGTACATATCTGTATGTTGAGTGGGGTTTTTTTTTGTTGGTAAATAATAGTATGTAGTCATGGCATATAGTGTGATACTTTGATGCACATATACATGTGTACATTGGTGGGAGGGGCAAATAAGGCTAAGCAGTGCATCTGTTATCTCTGAGTGGGTTCTGCACAGCAAAGGGAATACATAGCCGAGTAAGGTACCACCCCTGAACTGGGAGAAGATATTTTTAAACCATGTATTAATCAGCTTCGCAATGCTATGATGAGCTGTCTGAGACAATTAATTTATGGAGAACAAAGGTTTAGGTTGGCTCCTGCTCCTGTAGGCTCCGGTACAGGATTGGGCAGCCCTATTGCTTTGTGCTTTTGTGGAGGGCAGCACATCATGGTAGGAGCATGAGGTGGAACGAACTGCTTCATCATGGTGCCAGGAGAGAGAGGGAGAGAGAGAGAGAGAGAGAGAGAGAGAGAGAGAGAGAGAGAGAGGGAGAGAGAGGAGGGAGGGAGGTGAGAGAGAGAGGGAAGAGGGGGGGAAGAGAGACAGGGACAGAGAGGAGGGAGGGAGGGAGAGAGAGAGGGAAGAGGGGGGAAGAGAGACAGGGATAGAGAGGAGGGAGAGAGAGAGAGAGAGAGAGAGAGAGAGAGAGAGAGAGAGAGGGAGAGAGAGGAGGGAGGGAGGTGAGAGAGAGAGGGAAGAGGGGGGAAGAGAGACAGGGATAGAGAGGAGGGAGAGAGAGAGAGAGAGAGAGAGAGAGAGAGAGAGAGAGAGAGAGAGAGAGAGAGAGAGAGAATTATTTCCTAAAGATCCCATACCTCCCAATGGCTCCACTCTGGGAACCAAGCCTCAAGTAACCAGACAAGGGATAATATGCACAATATATAAAGAACTTAATCTAAAAAAAACCCCCACAAACAAACAAACAACAACAAAAACAAGAGAGGTGCAAACAGGCAACAGGGATGTGAAAAATGCTCAGTCTTTCTAGTCATCACATAATTAGAGATGACAACCACCATGAAAGGATGCTGCTGAGAACTCCTTTGCCATGTGCTTCTCACAGGTGATAAATCCAGGGTCTCTGGCACTGGATAAGCACTGGCCACCTTGGAGCTGCCCAGGCCAGCTGGAGGCTCTGGTGTGGACTCAGCATCTCGTGTGAAGCTAGTAAGTGCTGGGCCGTCAGGCTCCTGCCCTGGTGAAGGTGCCTCAGTGCACCTGCCTCCCTCCTGTCCTGGAGGCATCTTTGATGCTCCTGTTGGCATTCTCTGGGACCCTCCTCGGTCTGTAGGAAATACTCCCTCCAGAATCTTGTCCCTGCTTGGCTGAACATGTTTTCTCTGCTCAGGGGGAATAAAGCTGGAACAGGAAGGTTTTTTTGTTTTTGTTTCTTTCTTTTTGCTTAAAGACACAGCAGTTTAACTGAAAAAAAAAAAAAACCACACAACAAAAAAGGAACTTGAATTAAATAAAATAAACAGTAAATATAACTGTTTTGATCTTGCTGTGTGCCTGTACTGTCCAGCACTTCACAGACAGCACATTTTAAAAACCATTTTAATGTCATCTATTTTTTGCTTATTTGGCGTGTGCATGTATGCATGTACACCAGCACATGTGAGGAGAGGTCAGAGGACAATGGCTGATGCCTGTTCTCTCCCCTTTCCCCACGTGGATGCCAGGGATTGAACTCAGATTGTCAGGCTTGGCAGCAAGCACCTTTACCCATCGGGCCATCTCGCTGGTCCTGTCAAATCTTTTCATTCTCAGAAAAGCCTCGCAGTGGGGACTCATGTCCTTAGTATATCTGTGAGCTAACGGAGCCCCAGTGAAGTCACTGTTGCCTGGGCTAGTGAGTGAAAGACAGAAGACGTCCACCTCATATGGGGTAATTTTGATCAGCGATTTTTTGTTTCGTTTTGTTTTTGTTTGTTTGTTTTTTGTTTTTCGAGACAGGGTTTCTCTATGTTATCTTGGCTGTCCTGGACTAGCTTTGTGGACCAGGCTGGCCTCGAACTCACAGTGATCCACCTGCCTCTGCCTCCTGAGTGCTGGGATTAAAAGTGTGCGCCCTGGTTTCATTTGTCTGAGGTGATGTTAGAGACATATTACAAGGGCCTTAACTTGATCAATGGGTTAATCACTTGATGGCTTCATCAGGAGGAGGTGGGGCCTTGTTGAGGGAGTGTTTCTTTGGGGATATATTATCCGTGACTGTTTCCTGTTTTGTTTTGTTTTCTCTCTTTCTTTCCTGCTTTTGCTGTCTGCCAACCATAAAGTGAATGTCTCTCCCCTGCCACGGGCTTCCACCTCCAGAGCGTTCTGCCCTCACACATGGGGCCTGATGACCCCAGACGAGTCCTCCGAAACTCTGAGTCAAAAACGAACCTTCCTCTTTGAGTTGCTTTTTCTCGGGTGTTGGGTCAAATCTTCACAGAAGCCTGAGTGAGCCAGATTTCTTACATCTTGTCTTATGGGCTGAAGGAGGCACATCAGGACCAGAGACTGGAGGGTTTTAAGCACAGGGGTGGTGGCCATGGTTTGAGAAGCCCCGCCTGTCAGCAGCTTGTTAGCATAGGATGCCTCATAACCCTCCTCTTGCTCTGTCATCTGTCTCATTTCTGGCTACATAAGCTTTGGAGAGGGAGAAGAGGAAAGGCTCCTGTGGTGGGAGGAGCGGGAGGCAGCCCTAACCTGGCTGGCAGGATCACTTGAGAGCCTGGTAGGGAATGGGTGGGAGCAAAAGAAAAGGTGGAAAGCCCGGGCTTTGTTCTTCCTGCCAGTAATGATCGCACAGTACACGCCCACTCCCGGGCCGGCGTGGTGTGATATCTTCATTGGCCCCTGGTTTGAGTTCTCAGTGCACAAGTGACATGAGAAATTAAGACTCAAATATCCCTTCTGGGAAATTAAATTCTAGTGGACTTTTAATGTTGTATCCCTGGTCCCTTGACAAGATTTGGTCTTGTCCAGCGGTTGGACGAAAGCCCAGTTTAGCAGCTGTAGATGACAATGAAAGTACTGTACTGTTGCATGCGAGACCTTTTCCCTCTGAGATGGTCTTAACAGGGCTGGGGGTGATGCTTGCTTGCCAGTGGGTTGTGTTGGGGAAGGACTCTGAATTCAAGATGGTGGCTGTTATGTGTGCACAGGATAAAACTCCTGACGTGCAGAGAGCAGGGCTGCAGGGGGCCGGGGAACTGTGCTCTAGATGTCACCCATGCCACAAGCACTCACTGAGCACTGCCCTCCTGCCGTTGGCTTCCCATCTGTGCAACAGACACAGGCTGGGGGTGTCTTAGAAAGGAGAGAAGTGTGTTTGACTCAAGGCTTTGGAGGTCTCAGCATCCAATGTCAAGACCGGGTTCTAGGTAGGGCCTTCTTGCTGCTTTATTTCCTACAGTAGAAGAGAAAGTGGGGAGGGGAGGGAAGAGAGGAGGAGAAAGAGGGAGGAAGGGTGAGAGGGAGACAGGGTGAGAGAAGTGGGAAGGCAGGAAGAGAAAGGAGGAAGTGGAGAGGGGGATGGGAAAAGGATATTTTAGTCATCCTCCTATAGTCTGCCTTATCTACTCATGAAGGTGGGGCCCTCAGGAGCTGAACCCCTCCTTACCTCCTCTTAGGTCACCTCCAAGTGCTGCCACATTGGGGATGACTTACGTAGCCTGTGGGGACTGGGGTGGGGGGTGGGGGGAACGATGCACATTTAGCCATAGTGGGACTCTACGGCTCCCATCCCCAGCAGTTCGTTGTGTTGGACATTTCGCTCTCTCCGGGGACCTGTGCACCTCTGAAGGTGCTTGGTAATGGCTGAGAACATTATGCCTTCATGTGGTGAGAGGGAAGGCCCCTTTAACAGAGTTATTGAAAATGAACAAGTGTGCGCAGCACAGTGTCCTCTGGATCAGGGCTGAGCTCGGCTGCCTTCCAGCAAACTTCCCTCCCTCAACTCCAGTAACAATTCCACTTCCAGCGTGGCTTCCGGGAACTGTGAGACCCACTGTGTGCCGGGCAGATATCTGTCTTGGCGACAGAGAGTTTAACACGAAGGGCAGAGTCCTTCCAGCTTGTTCTCTTCTCAGGATTTTTCAGAACCCTCCCCATATCTTGGAATTTTGAGGAGACACAGAAGCCGCACATCCTTGGGTTTTTCTCGTTGCCTTGTTTGAAAGGGCAGAGAGGCACAGGTGGGCAGCTAGCTTTGGACTGCCTCAGCTGTCTCTCCTCACAGTCAAGCCCACACAAGGGTCTCAATCACCACAGCTAACTGAAGGAGAGATGAGTATGTTTTTTGTTTAGATTGCAAGTGGGAGGATGAGAAAAAGACTTGTGAGGGAGCAGGTGATGTTTATCCCCTTAGAAGTCAAACCACCATGTCGGGGAGATTGGTTATTAACCAGCTGAAAAACATCCTTGAACAAATTCTGAAAGGAGGTATAAATGTGAGCCAAAAACAAGAGGCGGGGCCTTTGGAGACTTGGGATAGTTCTGGTTGTTCATTGCTCCACTTCGAGATGCTCCTAGAGGGACCTGCTCGAGGGAAGGCTTCAGGGCCCCAGGCTTCGGTTGAGGTTCCAGGTTCTGGTTGCTGAAGAAGAAATCCTGCTGATTACACCAGGAGAATCATTCCTCGGAACTGATATCCTTATGGTTTCAATATTGTATTCTTTAATCTTCTTTTCCTATTGTTTAGGTTAGTCGGGTTGTAAGTGAGGTACTCTCGGTTGGTAAGTTTGTAATAAAATATATTTGTTAGAAAATTGAGCCTACAGCTAACCAGGCTGCTGCTCCTGTGTGCAGAAGCCCAGGAGCCTTCTCCCCTGCAGCCACAGGGCCTCAGACTGAGGCAATATTGGATTTCGTTTTGCTGTACTCTACGTAAATGTGTTTTCTTTTTCGAGTTCATTCTCTCTCTGTGCATCGATATGACTTGGGGCGTGTGTGTAGCTGGCACACAATGTGGAGGTCAGGGGGCACCCTTGCCACCTGCCTTGTTTGAGGCAGGGCCTCACGTTCGCTGTTGCTTATCCTAGGCTTCTGTCAAGCTTGACTCGCAGGCGCCCATGGTGTCTACAAGTCCTGCTTTTTGAGTTGATAGAGAAGAGCCTGCAAGCACAGATGGCTGCTACCGTGTCTGCCTTTACCTGGGCTCTGTGGAGTCAAACTCAGGCCCTCACATGTAGACAGCACGCGCTTTACCCATAGACCGATCACCACAGCCTGATGTGCTACCGGGTGGGCTCAGTGAATGGACAATTGGCAGCTGGTTAGTCTGGCTGCTAAGGATCCATATTGTCTGGGTCTTTCTACTTAGGCAGGACGTGGGGGAGGATCTCAAGACTTGCCGATTGCGGAGAAGGACCTGGACGCGCTCAAATGCCATGAGACACTGAATGTGAGAGCAGTTTGAAAGCATGTAAAACAGATGTACAGATGTAAAGTGTTCAAAGGCAGGGCTGGAGGTGGACAGCTGAAGTCTCCACACCGACTTTTCCCGAGGAAATTGCTGGAAGGAATTTCTGTTCCAGTGTTACTTCTGTAACTTATTCCTTTGTTCGGCGCACAGGCGGACCACTCTTTTAACCCAGTGTTCAAAGCCACCAGTGTTGTTTTTGAACCTTTAAGCCAAACACTTAGCAGCTGATTCCCCCAAAGGATGGCAAAAAAAAAAAAAAAAAAAAGGAAACAGGAGAGAAAAAAGGAAACCACTGCTGCCTGCTGCTCCAAGAGGAGCCCTGATGTGCATGATTTTCACCGTGTGTGTGTGTGTGTGTGTGTGTGTGTGTGTGTGTGTGTGTGTGTTGCCGAGTATGCTCGGGGTGGAGGGGTGGTGGTGAATAATACCAGCCGTGCCTGTTTGATCATCAAACTTGAATAGAAACTTTAGCACAAGGAATGTGTAATTATGCAAATGTGTACACACCGCACTCTCTTTGTTGTAGTCTGCGTTTATTTATTAGGGCAGGAATGGCTTTGGATTCTTGGTTGTTTTTGTTTTTCTTTTCCTTTCTTTCTTTTTTTCTTTTTTTGGTTTTTCAAGACAGGGTTTCTCTGTGTAGTCTGGGCTGTCCTGGACTCATTTTGTAGATCAGGCTGGCCTCAAACTCACAGCGATCCACCTGCCTCTGCCTCCCCAGTGCTGGGATTAAAGGCCTGAGCCACCACACTTGGCCTTTTTAAATAGCACCTCGTGTAGCCCAGGATGGCCTGGAACTCCATATGTACCTGAGGATGTCCCTGAACTTCTGCTCTTTCTGCCTCCACCTCTCAAGTTCTGGGATTACAGGAGTGTGGCACCTTGCATGGGTTATTGTGCACACGTGAGTGAATGTGTGTGTGTGTGTGTGTGTGTGTGTGTGTGTGTGTACACGTTTTGTGGTTATTTGAGTGTACGAAGGTGCATGTGAAGACCAGAAGACAACCTTTGGCGGCGATCCTCAGAAGCTGTTGCCTTCTTATTTGACCTGTTTTTGAGGGATGTCTGGAATTCCTGGGCTCAGTAGAACCTCGCGCCTCAGCCTCTCCGCTAGACAGGACTGTAGGCACTGCCCATTCTGTCCAGTTTATTCACAGTTTGGGCTTACCATTTGTTGTGTGGCTGTGAGCACGTCACGACCTTTCGGAAGGAGGTTTCTCATCTCTAACGTGTCATAGACAACGACAGCAGGCACCTCCCAGAACAAGGCTCTTTTCGCGGAGCTCAGAGGCAGCACGTGTCAATAGCGCAGAGCCCGGGGAGCTGGAAGGTTGTTCCACGGTTAAGAGCCTCTGCTCTTCGAGAGACAACCTGGGGCGGATTCCTGGCACCCACACGGTGGCCCACAAGCAGCTGGAAATCCAGTCCACGGAGCTCGGACGCCGCGTCCCTGCCTGGTCTACACAGTTCCCGCCGCCCAGTTCCAGGAGACAGAATCCCATGCTCACACTTGACCCCTCTAACCCTCTCCTGCAAGCCCCGCCTAAATCTGGTCCTCTTCAGTCACCTCACTCTTTCCTGATCTAAGCTACTCCATTCGTGTTCGGACAGGTAGGAGTGACTCGGCCCTAAGCTCAGCCAGCTCAGTCAAGAGATCTGAGCGCAGTTTGTCAGGGCTTCTACATTCAGTCTCTCATGGGCCCAAGGGCATCGCTTGGGAGGATCCGGTGCCTGTTTGGATGGTTGTGCACAGGGTTTAGTTCCCCGAGGGGGCACTAGGCTGAGAAACTTGGTTCCCAGCTGGCTGTGGCTAGCAGCTGTGCCCTCCCTCCTTTGCTGGGTGACTCCCTGCTGAGGGCAATTGATTCAGGAGCAGTTAACTCAGGTCCTCAGATTTGCCCAGAGCCATTTCCGCAGCTTCCAGGGACCCACAGGAATAGGCTCCCTTCCCCTTGGTGACTTTGTCCTCCCTGCCGCTCGCCGAACCTCACTTGCTGCAGGTACTCCACCCTCTGGACTGCTCTTCACGTAGGCCAGGCCCTGCTTCCCGCTCATGAAGTGGGGCTTCCTGGGTGGGGCTGGACTCCGGTGCTTTAAAGGAAAAAGTTCTAAGAGAATCTAAGGCGCAGCGAGGGCCACGCCTAACCTCTCCCGCTCGCAGAGGCCATTGGACCACAGTGGTTGCCACGGACAGTCAGGAAACGAATGTGTGCAAACCCACCTCGTCTGTCAGCACAAGCACACGCCCTGTCTCATTTTGTGTTAAAACTAGTATAAAGCTTTCTGGGAATTTTTTTTTTAAACTTTTTATCTTTTTTAGTACTGGTGATGGACTCTGTCCCTCACACACGCCAGGCATGCTACATTCCCAGCATCCCCTTTATTTTTATTTTGAGAAGCAGTCTCACTGCGTTGCTCCAGCTGGCTTTGAACTCACTGTATGCCCCAGGCAGGACTTCAACTTGCCATCCTCCTGTCTCAGTCTCCACAGTAGCTGGGATTATAACTATTATCATCCTTGTCTCTTCACTGGGATTTTAAAAAGCCGCTGTCCTCCCCCCCCTTTTTTTTAAAGACTCTAAGATTCTTAACTTCTTTTGTCCTTGAGATTTAAAAAAAGTTGTCATAGAAAACCATATTTTTTGAGTGTTTATTCCAGAAAAGTCCATTTGTTCTCCAAGGGTCATCAACTAACTTTGTCACAGGAGGTGGACTTGTGCTCCAAGCTTATGATTAACTGCTTTCTCACCTAACTGGCAGGGAAGTTGGTCTCTTCTTGTTTGATATTCAAATGAATTCTCCCTCACAAAAAATGCGACTTTGCAAATGACCGAGTGAGTCTAATGGATTCTCTTGAAGATAATGATGTAAAATCTTGATTTTTTCCCCCCATGAATCAGTGATTTTTTAAAAATGAAATTCCCTAACTCACTACACAGATACCAGAGAGTGGGTCGGCCTTGGCTTTTTAGTTTCTTTTGAGGTATGAAGGTTCACAGTGACCTGACTTCTGCAGGACATTCTGGCTCATTCATAAAATGCATCTTTTGGCTTACAGTGCTAGAATTAGACTAGAGCCACTTTCTTTTTAGGGAAGAAGAATTTATTTTGGCTCATGTGTGAGTGCGCGTGCGTGCTCACTCTGCACATGGAGAGCAGGGGGTGTGAAGGGTGGACTTGATAAATGCATTGTGCTCTCAACCTGAGAGATGGACATTGGTACTGCAGTGTGGTTTTAATACAGTTCTCTTCTGAGAAGCAGCATGAAGCGCGTTCTCATCTGTGTGTGAACCAGTTGCCTTTGTCTCCTATAGACTGTCCTTATCGTTTACTCAGTTTTTTGGTTGACTTGATCTTTCTCTCATTGATTTTATACATTAGGGAAATTAGTCATGGTCTACACTGGGCACCGCAGACATTTTTTTTTTTTTGGTTTGTCACTGGTTTTGTGACTTTATGATGGTTTTGTTTCTGCAACCCTTTTAGAAAGCTATTATCAATCAACTGTAGCTTCTGTTGTGTCTGCTGGATTTACGACAACGCTCAGGAAAACTTTCAAAACCTGAGATGATTCTATGCATTTAAAAATGAGCTCCAGGACAATGCCCTCCCTGGCCATCGCGTACTCCCACTCGACAGTGTGGTCGCCTCTGCCCTGCCGCAAAATCTGTCTTCTCTGTGCTCCACAGCACATCTGATTTTTGACATAGCTCACAGGGACTGGGGCCCCCAAAGGAATCCAGAGAGAGAAACTGGTGTCATTTCTTATATGGGGTGAAAATACATTAGAGATAGGAAAACAGGATAACTGTTGGCCCTCTAGACTCCCACGCACCCCCACTGCACCCCCATGGTGGGGTCTCCTCTTCAGGTGGAGAGTGGGGACAATTATATCACAGAAGTCAGAGGAGAGCTAGCTCCCCCATCTCCTGCTTGGTGACAGAATGGATTGTCTCCCACTGGCCTATTTAATTCAACTCAAAGTCAAAATGAGACGTGGGAAGAGTTTTTCAAAGAGGGAAACAGGTGCAGACCTGTTTGCACTGCCTCATGCTGGGGACAATAGCACAATGGCTTAGTGTGTCCCAGTGGTGTTTGATGTCCAGGGTCTATTTCTGCTGTGTTACGTTATGACATTATTGTCCTGAAAATGGTTTACAAAGAATCTACTGGGAAGTTCTCAGTGCCACTATCTCTGCATTGCTGAATGTTTCACGCCCAAGATAGATAGATCAGCAGGGACACCGGGAGCTCCTAGACCAAAACTGAAAGCTTCAGTTAAGAGAACAGCAAACTACTGGTGTTTGTACTTGTTTTTTTTTTTTTATTTATAAATAAAGCTTTATTGGAGCACAGCCACATACACACCCACTCATTTACACACTGTCAGTATGTAACACAGCAGGACAGTACTGTGTTGCTGCTGCTAGCTGTTCCCTGGCTTTCTGTTTTTCTGTCCTTAAGTTTAGGGATTTAGTTCAAACTTGTATATTATCTCCCAAACATTCAAAGCAAAAGGATCTTCAGCATCCCGGGAGTCACATGAGAGCTAAAGAGATGTTTACCTTTCTGCTGCTTTTAACTCTTAGACAGGCTTAGTTTCTGTTGCTTACTTGGGCTGAACAATATTTACAGCTGCTTAAAAGTTAGGGGCCTGGCAACATGGCTCGGTGGGTAAAGGTGCTAGTCACCTGAGTTTAATTTCTGGGACCCACAAAATGGAAGGAGAGGACCAGCTCCTCCATATTGTCCCATGATCTCTACATGTATGCCATTGGGTCTGCAGTCTCACACACAAAGCATAGAGGAACTTTTAAAAAATAGAAAGTTTGTATTTTATTTGTATTTCAAGTGCATTAGTGTTTTGCCTGCATGCATTTCTGTGTGAGGGTGTTAGATCCCCTGGAAACCAAGTTACAGTAAGTTCTGAGCTACCATGTAGATGTCGGGAATTGAACCCGGGTCCTTTGGAAGAGCAGCCAGTGTGATCTTAACCTCTGAGCCACCTCTGCAGCCTGATAAATAAAAAATTTAAAGTTAAAATAAAGAAAAATTGGGGGGAGGAGCTTGGGAGATAACTCAGTTGGTAAAGTGCTTGCATGACAACCTGAGCTCTTTCCCCATCACCCAAGTAAATAGATGGAAGTGGGGTACACTTGTAAGCCCAGTTCTGCCAGGGAGGCGGAGACTGGAGGGTGAAGCTGTCCCGGGGCTCCCTGGCCAGCCTAGCCAAAGCAACAAGTGCAGGCTGGTGTGAACCGGCATCTCAAACAGCAGGTATCCAGTAGCCGAGGGATGACTTCCGGCCTCTATACAAGTGGGCACATGCATGTACTTGAACACACATGTACACATAATAAGATAAAGTTAGAGGCATCGTGCAATGATGGAATCCAGGCAGGCAGGGCTGAACTTTAACTTACCCTCATGTTGTATTAAGTTAACGTGTGTGGGCGTTGGCCCGGCTTGTGGGTTCTCAACCTCTGTGCTGTGGATGGCTGGTGTCTTAATTCTCTGAATCTGTGAACATGTTACCTTACTTGGAAAAGAAGATTTTTTGGCGTAGGAGATTGCTCTGGATCATCCTTGTGGGTCTGAGGTAAGCAGATGAGGGGAGAAGAATAGGAATAGAAAATGCTGTGACTATCAGGTGTGAGATGGAGGAAAGGCCGTGAGCTAGGGAATGTAGGCATCTTCCCAGGGCTGGAGGAGGGAAGAAAACAGATTTTCTCACAGTAACTGAAGACAGAAAGAGACTTGTGAACACATTTTAGTCTTCTCCCGCTTCCCTTTTCCTCCTCCCCTCATTCCCCTCCCCCTCTCCTCTCCCCTCCCCTCTCCCCCCTCTTCCTTCCCCTCTCCCTCCTCTCCTCCCCCTCCCCCTCTCCTCCCCCCTCTCCTCCCCCACCTCCTCCTCTCCTCCTCCTCCTTCTTGTGTGTATATGGGTGTGTAGCGTACATGCATGTATGTGTATGCATGTCCTTATGTGTGTGGGCACAAGTGTATATGTGAGTACATCTGCCTGTGGAGCCTTGAGGTTGGTTTGTGGTCTTCCTCCATTGCTATTCAACTTGTATAGCGAGGCTTTGAACCCAGAGCTTCCCAGCTTGGCTGGTCCATCCAGCTGCCATCTGGCTCAGAGATCCATGCCCCAGGCTCCCATGTGCTGGCCTTGCAGGTGGATGACCGTGCCCACGTTGATTTTACATGGGTGCTGCTGATCTGAACTCTGGTCATCAACATCATCAAGCATGAGTGGCAAGCACTTTACGGAAGAGCCGTCTTCCCGGCTCCCTTCTAGTGTGTATTTATCAGGGGTTTGCACTCAGGCTGTGTGCTCTCTAGGCAAGCACTCTGCCACTGAGCTCCATCCCGAGCTTGTTTTAGTCTTCCGATCTTCAGAAGCATTTGTGGTTGTTAGAACAGCAATAGGAAACGAATACAGCTATTCTTTACCTGGCACATGACAGGTCTAACCCACCCCAAGCTGTGCCAGTGGACACTATGAAATGTCCCCCACACTGTCCACGTGGAGAACAGCTGTACTGGGGCAACGTCAGTGGAAGTAAGACACCTTGCAGCTGAAAAAGTCCAATGTCGAGTATGAGCTGTTGGGACCCCAGGTAGGCATGGCGGGGCAGCCACACATGGAAAGCTGGGGGGACAGACTACCCACCATGCCCACTGTCACTCCTTCCTGCTCCCTTGCTCCCCGGGGGAGCCATGCCTGGATGCGCAGCATGTGGCTGGCCTGGCTGAGAGTCTTTATTGGAAGTGACAGCTTGCTCTGCTGGGCCCCTGCCTCTTAGCACACGGATGACAGCCACTCTCTAAGGCAGACTCCCTGTGGGTCAGTTCTGCCTTTGCCTGACTGACCGTTTCCTTCAGTGGGCAAGACTGTCTTCCATCTCTGTCTCCGCAGCAAAGTCTCGGCTGGGTACAAGCAGAAGGGTCAGACTCTGGTTCAGATAAGGACCTGTCACTGAAGGACAGTCCCTACCGAGGCAGTCAGGATCCACCTCACCCAGGCCATGTCAATGCTTACTGATCAATGCTTCCTGCCTTCAGATCCCTAGGGAAGGTCGTGGCTTGGGCTTCCTAGAT
The DNA here is from genome assembly GCF_964271855.1 of Acomys minous. Taxonomy (NCBI): domain Eukaryota; kingdom Metazoa; phylum Chordata; class Mammalia; order Rodentia; family Muridae; genus Acomys; species Acomys minous. Next base: position 147,658,379 of record NC_140484.1, on the reverse strand, counting down.
CTGCCAGCTGATGGAGAGGGACCCAGCCACTGTCACACAGCCTGACTGCGGGTGGGGGTGTGGGGTGGGGTATGAGGGGGAAGCTTCCTTCTGACGGCCTGATCTATCCCTGTCCCAGGATATAAAATAAGAAATGTGTACTATTTCCAGACACTGCGTTTGTGCGCCAGCCAAGGACAGCTATAAGTGAGGCCCAGCTCAGAAGCATAAACTTATTTGAAACATTATCAGAGGTCCTTCACCCCTTTGGGTCTGGTTATGAAATTATGTGGTTCTTTTTTTTTTAAAATGCCATTTCTTTAAAATTATTTTAAATGTCTTTTTATATTTAAGATTTTTTGAATTTACAATCACAGTATTATTTTGTTATGACATTAAAAAATTGCTTTTGTAGATTCTTTGTCCCCCTTTTTTATGCCACTTCTAACCCCTTTTGTACTCTCAACCCCCAGTCTGCTTTCCACTCTCATATCCCATGTGTGCTCAGGGCCTCTTTTTCTTTTTCCCCTCTCATGGCGCCCTCTCTGGTGTCACAGCCTCCGTGGAAACTTGTCTCTGCTGACACTGACACATCAGCCGTGATCTGCATATGACCAAGCATTGATTTTTTTATTTTTTTATTTTTTTATTATTTTTTGCTTTTCAGAGCCTGGGCCAGCTAATTTTATATAATGCTTTTTTACGTCCACCCATTTTCTCATAACTTCACGATATTATTTTTCTCCCTTTTCTTCCTATGGACCACATTCTCACTACCCATTCACCTGTGCATGGACATCTAGTCCAGTGTGGACATAGCTGTCTAGGGGTCTTTGTGTGGGATATGAAGTCCTCTGGGTGTTTGCCCAGGGGTGGTAGAGCTGGGTTGTATGAAAATTCTATTTTTAATTTTGGGGGACACTTCACACTGTTTTCCATGATGGGCGGTCTAGTTTCTCAGTTATGAACATGTAGAACATGATGCCATGCCACATATTTGACAGGTTGGACATGCCTGTGCGAGTCCTTGGGGGAGACTGAACCACCTCGTCAGAGCTGCCCAGAAGTCAGGACACCAAGTCTCCTGCAAAGCCACTGAGATCACCTGCAAAGTGTGGGCAACAGTGGGTTTGTTTTTTCTGGGGACCAGACATTGAGGTATTTTTATGTCTAGAAATAAGAAAAGATTTCACTGAAAGATTTAAGAATAGTTATAATAGGGGTGGAGAGGAGACTGTTAAATATTAAAAATGAGATTGCACACAATGGATATGAATATGAAGAGATTTATTTGGGGGAGAACGGAGGTGGGGAGGAGTTAGGGCCTGAATGAGCCATGAAGGTAGACAGAGAGGCAAACAGAAAGGGCAGGTTGGCCCTTTTATAGTCGGGCGCATACCTGGCAGTGGCCGGTGATGACGTCAGAGGTTGCTAGGCAGCCTGGAGGCTTGTGAAGCTGCTTACATATGTTAAGGGTGCTTGCTGCTCTTGCAGAGGACCTGAATTCAGACCCCAGCACCTGTGATGAGCCACTCACAAGTGCCCATGACATCAGCTCCAGCAGACCTGACGCCCTCTTCTAGTCTCTGGGGACACCTGCACACAAGCAGCGTGCATTCTCTCTCTTTTTTAAAAAATATATTTTATTAATTTATTCATATTACATCTCAATTGTTATCCCATCCCTTGTATCCTCCCATTCCTCCCTCCCTCCCATTTTCCCCTTACTCCCCTCCCCTATGACTGTGACTGAGGGGGACCTCCTTCCCCTGTATATGCTCATAGGGTATCAAGTCTCTTCTTGGTAGCCTGCTATCCTTCCTCTGAGTGCCACCAGGTCTCCCAGGGGACGTGGTCAAATATGGGGCACCAGAGTTCGTGTGAAAATCAGACCCCACTCTCTACTCAATTGTGGAGAATGTCCTGTCCATTGGCTCGATCTGGGTAGGGGTTTGAAGTTTACTGCGCATAATGTCCTTGAAGTAAAATAAATCTTAAAGAATACCAATCGTGTAATCAGGGAGCTGAGTTTGTGAAGCGTGGTAGAATGGATTTTTTTTTTTTTAAAAGATTCTCCCAACTCGAAAAAACATCTCTGATCCTGTGATGTCTCTCAGAATCTTTTAGCAGTCGCCATGGGCTGGTGGGTTTTCAGTTTCTGGGGGTGTCTCTGAGTCTGCTGTGGGCTATGACTGAGTTTCTTTATCTTTGTTCATTGTGGTCACAATTCAACAGTAAGTCCATATTTATAAGGAGAAAATTTTAGCGAGTCTTCCTTACATGTTCATTTAAAAAGGCACGCCTCTCTTCAACTGCTTCCGGATGGGAGCCTACCGTGGATGTCCTCTGAAAGACTCCCTCAGCAGGGCCTGAAGCAGATGCTGAGGCTCAGCCAAACTTTGGGCAGAGCACAGGGGATCTTACGGAAGAGCGGGGGATAGAAGGACCTGGAGGGGACAGGAGCTCCACAAGGAGACCAACAAAGCCAACAAAGGGGGCCCTGCAGAGACTGATGCACCAACCGAGGACCATGCATGGAGAGGACCTAGACCCTCTGCTCAGTTCCATAGGCAGCTCAGTTCCATGTGTGTCCCCTAATGTGGGGAGCACGGGCTGCCTTTGACATGCCTGTTTGTTGATCGCTTCCCCCTGGCGAGGCAGCCTTGCCAGGCCACAGAGGAAGAGGATGCAGGCAGTTCAGATGAGACTTGTTAGGCCGAGGTCAGATGGTAAGGGAGGAAGGCTCCCCCTTTCTGAGGACTAGGGAAGAGGGAGGGCAGGACCGGGAGGAGACGAGGAAGAGGGCTGCAATCAGGATGTAAAGTGAATAAAATTTTTTAAAAATTTTATTTATTGTATATGAATACTTTATCATCAGATCTCATTGTAGATGGCTGTGAGCTGCCATGTGGTTGCTGGGAATTGAACTCAGGACCTCTGGAAGAGCAGACAGCGCTCTTAAACACTGAGCCATCTCTCCAGCCCCATGAATAAATTAAAAAAAAAAAGGTATGCCCAGTAAATATTTAAAAATCACCCTCTTTCCTCTGATGTGGGTGGTTGAATCCAGGGAGGGCCTCACACCGGCAAGGCAAGTTCCCTACCCCAGAGTTTCAGCCTGGCCCCTCACCTAATCTTACCCTTTAAAAGCTGTACACTATACTTTTTTCCCCCTCTCTGTATCCTTTTAGCCTATTTTCTCACAAGTTTTATTCTTTATGAAAAATGTGTACTTTCTATTTTATGTCTGACTTCAACCATTGAGTTATCAGAACAACTTCCAATGGCCTCAGCTGCGTGCTGATCATGTTTAGCAGCTTCATGGCTGTCCCATGACTAATGTGACTTATCCATTACCCGTCACTAAGCACAATTCACTTCTAGGTTGGTGAAAAGCTTGTGGTATTCATGTGGCTGCAGAATACATAAATGTCATGACCGACGTGTTTTCTGTGTCATGTTGAATCGCTACATGATTTTTTTTCAAGATGTTTTGTTCGGACGTCCCTTTGCGACACGGGAGTGTTGACTCTTTTCCTTCCGTCTTTCTGTGACTTTGAGCTGTGATTCAAATTCTTTGGAAGAACAGCCCATGAAAGGTAGATCATCATCTGCGCCAAAGTGCACCTCCTGGTGCTGACTCACCCTGCCTGAACACCGCAACCTAGAAAACGAACCAGCTTAGGACAGGGGTGCAGTTCAGCTGGTAGAGTGCAAGGAGCCTGGGGCTCAGTCCCCAGTGCTGTATTCAAAACAAAATAAAACAAAAAACAAAACCAGGCATGATGGTGCACAGCTGTAGTCCCTGCACTGAGAGATAGAAGCAGGAGGATCAGAGGCTCAGGGCTATCCTTGGCTACACAGTGAGACTAAGGCAAGCCTGGACTACATGCAACCCTGTCTCAAAAACGCCACACCACAATAAAACAAAGGAGAAAGAGAGAGAGGGGGGGGGGCTGTAAGCACACCATGATACTTTGTCCACAGGGAATTTTTCCATCCCATAGAAGAATCCAGAAGGCTCCTGGTTTTCTATATTCATGTTAAAACCTGCCAAGTTCCTATTCTGGACCAGGTGGTGTGTTGGAAGTAGGTGTAGCTCACCCTGGACCATCCCAGCAGTGACATCCTTATGTATTTATTTTTCTCCCTAGGACCAGGTCCAGGTCTACCCACTGTAAACTCAAGCCTTTGCCAGATCTTGCTCACTCATGCTGGCGGCAGGACACTGGGCACTAGTTGCCACGCTGTTCCTGTTTTCCTCTTACACTGACACATTTAATGGGATTATCTGCATACAACACACAGTGTGCAATTAGTGATTCAACAAGCTGTGACATTATTGTCACTTATGTCTTTACCATCCTGTTCTGTGCATTACGGTTTGAATCTGGATTGTCCCCAGCAGGCTCATATTTTGACATTTGTTCCCTGACTGGTGGCATTATTTTGGGAAGCTGTGGAGCCTTGTGGAAGTGGGGTCTGGTGTGCTAGGGTGTGAACACTCAACACTCAGGCTTCCATCACTACTCATTGTGGACCACTGTGGCGGACTGAGATCTCTCTGCAAAGGGGTTTGGGTCACAGCAGTGTGAAAGCAGCCAGGTCGTCTACCTGGCTCAGTGCCTTGCTTATCCAAGGCACCAGAAAGAGAAAGACACACTTTGCCCCAAACACAAAAGGCTGCAAAAGCAGGCTGTCCTCTGGGCTAATTCAACTTTATTCCTAATGGAGCTGGGCTAGCACACTGAGGGCCCTGGTACATGTTGATCTGTCTGGTCTTAACAGTCATCCAGTGTTAACATCAGCTCAAGGGCAATGCATCTTCTTGCAGTCTCCAGAGACCATCTTGAGGTGTGTGGATGCTCAGTTCTTGTGTGTCTGGCTATTATAAGGTGTCACGAGGAGGGACAGAGAATATTTCTATCTCACGGATGGCTGAGGGGGAAGGCTTTATGATGATGCCACTTGGGTGCGAGAGGGGAGATGTTTCTGTGTGTCCCAAACAACCCTGACAACACTGCATGGAAGAAAAATAGCAACAATTACAACCTGCAAACAATATAAATTTCTGTTGGTAGAGAACTGGCCATAAGCTTCCTAAGGCATGCGTGCCACAGAGTAAACTACTTCCAAGTGCGCTGGCTGGTTTTGTTTTGTTTTTTTAAGTCAACTTGACGTAAGCTAGGGTCATCCGGAAAGAGGGAACCTCAAGTGAGAAAATGCTGCCATCAGGTTGGCCCGTGTAGCCTGTCTTAATTAGTGATTGATGTGGGAAGGGCATTTCACTGCGGGTGGTGCCATCTCCTGGGCAGGTGGTCCTGGGGTGTGTGAGAAAGCATCCTTAGGCACAGACTTCAAGAGAGAATGAATGTGCTTTGTGTTGGGCTGCTGGGGCTGTTTGTTCTGCAGCAGTAGATAGCCAATACATCAAGACTGAGTGGTTTCTGTTCCTGTTGGCCTTGTCAGTGCCACAGGGTGCGTCCTTCCCTTTCCAGCCCTGGGGATGTGCTCCAGCCCTCACCGGTGTGTGTTGAGCCTGGGGTCAGGCTCCTTGCTGACACACACACATCTTTGCCATTTCTCTTTTGATCCACAGGACTCTAGTCAGCTCTGAGTTGGAGAGTGACGGGTCTGTAAGGACTGTGACACAGGGAAAGAGGCCAGGCGTTAAGTGCCTGTGCTCTGGCCAGACCATCCTGGAAACCTTGGTTATCAGTTCCCCAGCCACTAGAAAGCTACTGTAGCTTCAAGCTTCTCGGTGTGTCTCTCCTGCCTGCTGCCTTTCCTCACAGTCCACCTGGACAACTCAGTTCGGACACCCCCAGGGCAGAATTCCCTATTTAAAAAAAAAAAGGCTAGTGCAGTGTCTAGGGAGATGACCCAGCTAATAAAATACTTGCCACGAAATCACGAGGATCAGTGTGAAAAGCCAGGCTGGCCATACAAGCCCATAATCTCATCTCTAGAAGGCGAAGACAGGAGGACCCTGGGAGCTCTGGCCAGGACGCCCAGCTAGATCAGCGTACTCTGGGTTTGGTGAAACACCCTGTATCCTACAACTTTATTTTTGTGGCTGTGATAAAACACTCCGACAAAAAGCAGCTCAGTGGAGGAAGGCTTTATTTGATTTACAATTCCGGGTTGCAGGAAAGCCACGGAGGCAGGCCCACAAGGCAGCAGCCATCTCACATCTGCAGTCAGGAGCAGAGAGAAATGGACGCCTGCTTGCCCACCGCAGCTGCCTTTGTTCCGTGCTAAATAGCCCAGGGTCCAGCCCATGAAACAGAGCTGCCCACATCCAGCGGGGCCCTCCTACATCGATGAACCATGAAGACAGCACCCCTCAAACAGGCCAATCTGGTCAGGACAGTCTCTCACTTGAGGTACTCCTATCGGAGGATTTTAAGTCAGGGGAACTTGACTGACCACCTCAGTCTGTTTCAGAAAAAGTAAGGTAGGGAGTTATAGGGAGACACACTCAATGCTGCCTTCTGGCCTGTGCACGCATGTGGGCGTAGGCACGTGCACACATACTTGTACATACAAAAATATATACACATAAGTCTCCACACATACATACCACACACATGCACACATACCACACATGAATATAATTGCAATAACACACACAGCACATAGCCCACACACATATACATACATATATGCACATATACAAACAAATCACACACATACTTGCATACACAAGCAAGAACATGTGCACATGCACACACACATACACATGCACACGCACACACAGACAGACACACACACACACACAGCCCTCCCCACTCCCCCGACCCTCTGTGTTGAGATTATACATGTCTCACGTCCTCTCTCCTCTCTTTCCTCCTTTTGCTGTTTATTTCAACATTATTCTCCTTTGCCAACCAGAGCATAGAGGCCTCCCCTTCAAGAGTTGCACCCAGCCTCAGAAATCAGAGGTCTCCAAGTGTAGTGGGCATTTGTGCTTGGATGAATGAAGCTCACGGAGGTGTGAGGAAGAAGAGGGAAGGTCCCTGCCCATTCACCTTGGACTTGAGTTTAAATTCTGTCTCTGTTGGTTCTAGACTGTGTGGTTCTGGCCAAAAGCATCGTCCTTACTGTTTGTTATCATCATTTCTTTATGCTACTGCTTCTCCTCAGCCTCCCTCCCTCCCTCCCTCCCTCCCTCCCTCCCTCTCTATCTCTCTTCTCTTTCTCTCTCCCTCCCTCCCTCCCTCCCTCTCTCTCTTTCTCCCTCCCATCTTTCCTAGGGTCTTGCACATTCTAGTGTTTTACTGATGGCCTAAATCACTTTTCATTTTGAGCCTGGGTTTCTTTAAGTTGCTCCGCCTAGTCTTGACTTTTGTCTGTAGCTTGAGACAGCCTTTAAACTTGCAGTCCCCCCTCCCTCAATCTGCACCACCACACTCAGTTACTCACTCTCATCTGTAGACCTCCCAGACATGTTTTCCTACAGTCTGGAATTGTTTCAACGAACAAGCCTGTGATGGTCCAGACTTACACCTGAGGGTCCTTGGAATGGGGAACTGTGGTGAACCAGCTACAGCCTCTTTGCTCTGTTGTGGCCTGAGAAGCAAGGACTATGGCAGAGGCACAGAGGGCGCAGACTCTGCGTCCAGAGAAACCGGGCTTCAATTAGCCACTCAACCTTGGGAGCATGAAGAGTATCGCCAGACTCATCGTCAAAGTGCAGGTCACCATCCTCTGGCCTGGCGGCTTTGTGCCAAAGGGGCCCACCAGGATAAGGAATGCGTGTGCACTGTTTGACATGGTATCAGCTCACATGATCATCTGGCTAATGGGGGCTGCTGTTGCCATACCCGAGGGAGCTGATGGCACCCCTTCTCTGACCTTTAAAGCCCAGGTACTCTGAGTTCCGCATCTTGGAAATCCCCTGTAGGCTGCTTTATCCTCCTGCCTCCCCTGGGACAGCAGCGGCCCATCAGCAGTAGCTTGGCCCCTTCCTCCTTTCCTTCCTCCCTGGGATTTTTTTTTCCTCCTTTATATACAGATTCTATTCATGGACCCTCTGCCCAAGTCACACATTAGGAATTCTTACTCGATACGTCTTTTCTTCCCGTAACAGCTCTGCTCCCATCCCCTGTGCCCTCCTCCGTGCCAGCTCCCAGCAGCTGGCAAGAAGTGTTACAGTGCATTTCTTTCTCCTCTCAATGGCCTGGCACCTCCCAAGTGAGAACCTTCCTAGCCAGAAGGACTGAGGCTTCCAATTCATATTCTAGCCACGCTGAGAAGGGCGAAGCAGATAAAGGGAGAAAGAAAACCCCAGCACATCCCTCCGTGGACTCACTCCAGCTCTTCCCTGACGAGGACAGCATGTCCCCCTTCATGCCCAGGAAACTGACAGAGCCCTTCCAGACTTTAGTATCTGACCTGCCAGCGTTGGGCCATACGGCCTCGGACCAGTGTGGGCTGTCGCAAGACCTGCATGGTCTGACTGCCACCTAACAAGAGATGTCACTCAAGTAAGAAAGACATCTAAGCCTACGGAAATGTTAGCATCTCAGTGAGGTGGGGTCCAAGTTCATGACAGCTTCCGGGGAAGGCTTAAGAATTCTATCCTCCAAAACTCTCATGGAGGAGGGGACCCTCCATGGGTAATTCTACAAAGTGCACAGCACAGACAGGTAAGAAACTCTGTGCTCACAATTCTAGCTCAGTGAGCCAAGGAGAGCCTCCAGGAGGAGGACATATGCACATCTTACTTTAAAAAAATGTATGTAGTGTATAGTTCATATGTATGTATGTATGTATGTATGTATGTATGTATGTATTTTTGAGGTAGGGTCTCATTATGTCATTCTAATTGGAGTTAGTCTCAAAATCAGGATTATCTTGTTTCTGCCTTCCAGGTGCTGAGACGACAGGCATGCCACTGTGCTTGATTTAGGAAGTGCATCTTATTTATTTGTTTATTTGTTTACTTATTAGACAGGACCTTGCTAAGTAGACCAGG